>NC_056527.1:110531570-110542525 GCF_019175285.1 Sceloporus undulatus
TATTTCAAATTTTTACTGTGATTGCAGTGAGAAACAGGCTGGTGTGATAAGGCCTTGGCTTGATATGATTCTTTGGCGGGCGCACGCCAAAATGGCCCCCTAGGGACGGGGTTAGGGTATCCAGCATGAGGACGCTGCACCCTGACTCCGCCCACAGGACAAGCACTTTCTGCCGGTCTGTTATAGGTCAGGGGTATCTTACAAAATACCTTCTAACTCAAGGATGCTATGATTTTGGATGCAAACTTTGGAATGATTTTTAATCCCAATGTGGAAGTAACCTTTGAGTGTCAAAAGTGATCTCTTGTTTTTCTCTAGTTTTCATTTGCCAAGAACTCCTTTCCAGAAATATAAAGGAAATCTACCTTCTTAAAACTTTGATTCCAGACAACACACTGCCATTCATGGTGAACCTTTTGCCTGCAGAAGCCTGGGGATCAATTCCTCCGACTCTGACTTTTTGGAAAGATGATTAGAGAAGTGACCAAGTTGATGACATCAAATCCATAGGCCAAATCCCATTCTCATTGAAAAAGACTTCTTCCCCAGCACTATTGTTAAAGGATGTATCTCAGAAATGAGCGTAGCTATTGGAGCAGGGAAAAAAAAAGATTATATGTGGTTTAGCCAAAATAAAATGCTGAGGTCACTTTGGAGGTATTGCTGTTTAAATGATGTATGTGTCCTATGAGCCTGAAAGCTATGCCAAAGGCAGGCTACAGCTTTGGGCATCTTCTGGCCTCCTGTGATTCATGTGTCTTAAAACAGCATACTCCAAAGTAACCAGGACCGCTTTATTTTGGCCTGTCTGTTTGAGCCTTCGTGGGAGGAGGGGTTTGCTTTCTAACTAGGTAGCTATTATCTATTTGTCATACTGCCTGTGATCTAGTTCCAGTTTCTTCATTTTATCACACAAATGAAAAGAAATGCAGCTGAAACCATTTAGTTATAATGGTATAAGAAAACTAAAAACTGATTAAATACAATTTCCTTTTAAAACAGAGGAGTAAATTGAGAGCTAACAAGGATTTAAAATAGAATGAAAGAGGGGAAAGAAGACCACTTCTGCCATGAAGATCTTCGCGCTGCAGGGATTTAGTTGCCCAAACTTTCTGATTGTAGGCTAATGAAATGATGGCAGAGAGGTAGCCTGACTGGTTCCCATGGAATGGAATTTCACAGCCTTGGAGCAACCGCAAGAAGACTCTCACTACATCACGCCACTACACTCTTATAGAGTGCTGCAATTCCACTTTTACCTGCTCGGCTACCTGCGGTTGCATTTTCAGGTTGTATTTCAGTGAACCTAAAAGTCTCTCCTTAAACTGCAAATCCCAGAAAGCAACAGGACACAGCCACGTAGTTAAAAGTGGGATAACAGTGCTAAAATAGTGTAGTGTGTAGTCTAGGCTGTCATCTTTGGCTGTCGCCAAATGGTCCTGTGAAGTGGTTGGACTAAAAAAGCCTTTCCTCACATCTAAATTCAGCCAGGGTCTAATGAGAAGCGTTGTTTTTTTAATTTTCAAACCCAAGTTCATAGGTCCTGGCAAGTACTATGAATTCTACATGGAGATATTTAGGAGAAGATCCTGAAAAGAGCTTTAAAGAATTGAAATATTAAACAAATCTCCTTCCTTCCCCTCTTCCTACCCAATCCCTGGGCATGGTGTCTGGCATATCAGTTTAAAACTTGGTGGGTAGGTGGGTGTGGGCATGCAAACAAAAGCACACATGATGAAAAGACAACACAGTGTGTACTGTGACTAGGAGACTGGCATGTGAATCCCAGTCCAGTCATGGAAACCAGTGGGGGACCTTGTGCAAGACACAATCTCTCTAATCATAGCAAAGCATGCAACCCATCCCAAGTACAAATCATGTAAAGAAAAACCCTATGATACATTGCTTTAGAGTTTCCAATGTTGAAAATGAACTGAAGGTAAACACAACAACAATAATTAATGTGATAGATTATAAATAGTTATTGTGGGAGTGTTTTTTGTCTCTCTGCTTAAGTGACTCATCTTAGCTGACAGGTAATGAGAAATTATCTAAGTAGTTATTTCCCCGGACATACCTGCCAGGGCTGAATATTCAGAAGGCTCCAACTGTCCCCAGTATCCTTGCTTTCCATTGTGTGCTCAATGAATTGGCAGCATGAAGAGCATGGGCTACAGCATAGACAGCATTGTAAACACTGTAGCTCTGACCAGTCATCCCATTTAAAACACAGATCCAGGAAGGTTTCCACTTTCTCTTTCCCAGTGCAATTGTTTGTCTGGGAAATTCAGTTATACAGTGGGAAGAACACAAAGGCACTGCACCAAAACTCCTTTAGGAAATAAATCTGTTACTGAATTGGATTTAGGTTCTCCAGAAACTCCTGAAATCCTGGCACCACATTGGTGTGGAGGGCAAAGGACAAGCTGCCATTGAAGGATCTTTCGGTAAAGTTACTATCAGAGAAAACAGTTGTGACATCCCACTGAGCAGTTGTGATCCAAAACTTCTCCATAGGTTGCTTCAAGAGAAACTCACGGCTTTCTAGAATCATCCGTAAACCCTCCATAGATGAGAGTCCCCATAAACCAAAATCACATTAATGTTCTTGAGAAAGAGTGGAGAATATGGCATTTAGGGTTTTCTCAAGGAATGATATGTTGTCATGTTCCCTGTGGGACGGATAGTGTCAAAGCAATGCAAATATCCTTCTGACAAGACTTGCACTGAGGATTCGATGAAATCTCTCTCCCATTTCTCCTCTGGAATTGGAGAGACCATCCAATTCCCATCCAAAAATACTCAAACGTTGAGTAATCCCAAAATACTGAAAGATTTCATCTGGCATCATCCGGAAAAGAGAGGAAATTGAATTTTATCTCTGAAGATGGGTCAAAGACCCATAACTCCGCTAGAAGTGAGAGGAAACACATTAAAAATAAATATAAATGGAAATGGAGTTCTTCCTTTAGTTAAGGAAACATGACCTTTTAGTTCAGGAAAGAGACATAAATAGAAGAGAGGGTTATTTAACAGACACTCTGGTCCAGATGCAGAATTTGAGGAGAGCAATCTGCTATAAAGACTCAATCACTTGGCATGTAGAAAATATACACATTTTTTAATATGAAAAGTAAGTTTTCTCTGCAAAGACATTCTTCCCCTTTCCCCACCAATGTTCAGCTCATTGCCATGTGCCAGAATAATATGTTTGAACATTTTAGCATTTGATTAATCTTGTTATCTTTTTGCGGAATACAATCATCCTATACATTTGCCGTTCTGACTTTTCCTGATTTGATTATTGACAGCTTTGATTAGTGTGCTCTCTCTAGGAATCTCTAGTTGCTCCGCATGAGGCGCTATGGTCAACATCAGCCAGAGGTCATGCTGGAGGACCCTAGAGATTCCTACATTGAGGATCTCTCAGGTAAAAAGGGTTTTGTTATTGTGAGTTTCCCACTTCCCAGGGACCTGTGCTCCTAACCCCAGCCCTGTGGAGAGCCCACTATGTTGCACAATTCACTTAAAGTGATGTTGCTATAGTATGGCTTCACTATTATACTTTGCTTCTTTATTACTTCAAAGGAGCCATGTTGCAGTTCCTTCCCCAGAGTCTTTTGGAGCCTTTTGGAGCTAGCCTTTACAATTAAATCCCAAGTAGTTGTTAGTCCCTGACAAAAAAAGCCCATTGAATTCATTGGCTTCTCTACTCTTTCGACTGAACTTTCCAACAACTGATTGATGCATTTGTGTGCTCCTGCCATTGATGACTTACCACACCTCTTTGACTGTTGCTTATATGATAATGAGAGAGCCCACCTTTTACAACCATTTTTGGTTAGATTGACCTATTGGGACCCTTGTCAGATTGTCCTATTTCCTTTCCGGTGAGATTTACATCTATTGCGCTGAGTAGTAAAATTTATTTGTAAAGTTGCTCCACTGAGAGATCAATGTATCATGCAAAACTGGGCTCCATGCCACAGAGATGAGTTCCTTTAGACATTCCCACATCCCTTCCTTCTCCCCACTCTGTTTTAGATCATTGTAGAATTTAGTTTGTTTTATATAATTTTTTTATTTAAATTTTACTAGTATTTGTTTTAACTTTTTAATTAGTTTATATGGTTTTAAGTGAGATCAGTTTTTTATCCTTGTATGTATTTGGATATTCTAACAATTAGATTTTGTTTATTGTATTTGTATTTTGTCTTCTCTTGAAGGTCAGCTGACTAATCAATAAGATTTGTTATTAAATGTGTTGTTAGCACTGATTCATTGGGTCTACTCTAGGGAGACTAACTAATTGATGGCAGCCAAACAGTTTCTCTCTTTTCAGAAGCAGAATTAAGGTGGCAACTGTGAATGAATTAACTGTTGAAAGGAGACTGAGCAAGTTTATTTACCAGAGAAAAGAACATGTTCTTGATCATGTATTTGTCTAAGACTCTTTTTTCCTTTTCATTTTGAAAGCACTAAGCATATTTTCTGCCTGCAAATCCCCCTTTCTAAGCAGCAAAGCCATGGTATTTTTGAAAATTATCCCTACAGTAAAAATTATGGGAAATATGCACAGTATGAAACAATCACCAGAAACCCTCATTCTCATAGAACGGACTATATCTACTTGCATAGAAGGGATAAAGAAGGTTTAAAAGCTCACCTTACTTTCCAGCTTTTCCCTATTTTTGTCTGGACTGACCTGCAAGAGCCTTGGCCGTTACAGACCGGCAGTTTAGTGCGTGTTCGCCACGCACTAGGGTTAGGAAAGTGGTGCTTCCGCACCGCCCTAACCTAGTGCGTGGCGAACGCACTAAAAACGGCGGCGGCCCTTCCGCACGGCCGCCGCCATGAGTACGTCATGGCCGCGCCGCCTTTAGACGGGGGCCGGCCATGACTGTAGTAGCTCCGCGCAGGGCGCTTAGTGCGCCCTGGACACGGAGCAGGAAGAGCTCCATTTCGGAGCTCCTTCCGGGTTAGTCGCTGGGCGTAGCCGTCTGAAGGCTGCGCCCAGCGGACTAAACGAGAAAGGGGCCAAGCGGCCCCTTTCTCTGCTCCCCGCCGCCGCGGGGTGTCCTTGGGGCTGAAGCCCCAGGGACACCTTTTCGGGCTGCGGGGAAGCGGCCTTTTGCCGCTTCCCCGCAGCCCGAAAAGCGGCGGATCGGGGCCTCAGCGGCTGCGGTGTAGCCACTGAGCCCGATACTCCGGGGAAAGGGGCGGGGCCAGACGCCCCAAATTGGCGGTCTGTATCCGCCTTTCAATCCGTCACGAATTGATTGTTCATTCTCTGCATACTTTTTCAAATGCAAATTTTTGGAGCATTTATAAATTTAAGCATTTGATCACACCTAAATACATTCCAAATATACATGCTATTTTCCATAGTCATTCACCTAATGTATGCAGTTTGGAACAATGTTATGCTGCCCTAAACTTGGAAATATCTAGAATTCTGCACATGGCTTCTTTTCAGGAATGTATGGAGTTATGCCAGGTATGAAATGGATAAAGTCCTCCCCAATGAATTATAATGTACTTTTCTCCCATCCCTTGTGGTGGCAGAAGCATGCATCAAATGTATGTGGAGTACCTTATGGATTGTGAGGCTTAGCCTCTCTATCTCTTTGCTCTTTTCACCCAGACATTTTCCCCATCATCCATCCTACTACAGTCAGAAATAGTTTTCAATCTTCTCCAAAACAGGGGGAAGTGGACAGGGTGGTGCAAGTTATTTAAGCATGGAATCATTGAACTGAGTTTCACAGGATTGGTTTCTATGAAGGCATGCAAAGATATATCTTACAATTAATTTGCTAGAGCATGGAACTCAGATGCAGGCCCAAAGAGAATCAAGAAGAAAAAGGCCAGTGTGACGCATTTACTAAAACAAATTCACACCAGTGGCAAAGTCACAGCTGAATTGTAACTGAGTAGCACACACAGTACTGACAAGACCATTTCAATACAAGATTGGAGAAGGATATAGCAGTAAAGGCAATGGAAGAAAAAACATCTGTACTGAGGCATGAAGTATGACCATTCTTACCTGTGGAAGTTATAGATATTTAAGATATTGGCAATCTGGAGGGACGTTTGAGAGGTGTGACCACCGATGATGGCTATGAGATTCTTTTCCCAGATGCATTTGTAATTGGGAACATTCTGTCGTGCCTTGAGACGATTTCCAATGTGGCCAAACTGGCTTTCAGTGAATAATGAATTGTTCCAGATTACTGTTTTCAGTGTGGCGTTGGGCCGCAAACTTGTCATTCTTATTGATCTCGTAAATGGCAAAAACAAAGGCAAAACACAGCTGGTGTTCTTAGTGAACTCCTGCTTCAGAATTAATTTACAAGTTTATATCAAAGTAGAAATGCACTTTATTTACTTATATACCAGGGGAGACCTTCAAAATAAAACAGGAAGGATATAGAGTAGCATGGCTTTGGGTATCCTTTGCAGGGTTTCATCCATCAATGTTTCCTGATGCAGAGATACATTTCAAATACAAACAGAATAAAGAATTTAAAGACAGAGATGTGGTTTGGTACAAAATTGATATCAATTCTTATTATTCTTTTAATTAACTGGTTCCTAGTCTCTCTGCCACTCAGTCCTTCAGAATATAGCTGTGTATGGAGGAACATTTCTGTGTATTGTTTGAGCCCTGGAAGTAATTAATCTGCTGCAAATATACAATAAAATCAGCCATACTTCATTCCAGCATGCAGTTTGTAACTATGAGCATTTCATTAATTTCCCTCAGCCCCGAAACATGAACATTTGATTCTTTTTTTAAAAAAATTAAAAACATCACACGGACATCTTCCATGTCTTTATAAATACATTTAGGTTGTGATACAATATTTAATAGAAGTACAATTTAATTTTACTATTATATGAGATTATGATTTAACATTAGTCCAAAAAGCCTAATGAGTATAGAGTGAAATGGGAGGACACCAACTCTAGGGACACCACTGATCCATCTTGTCAACTCTAAAAAATCTGTGTCAACACTAAAACAATTTAAACCAGACCCGCTTAAATCATATTAAACTGAGTCAAAGTACCCTCCTGCCCTCTTCTTCTTGGCCATATGTCGGAGATGATTTGATTTGGATTCCTTCATGGCAGGGGGTTGGACTGGATGGCCCTTGCGGTCTCTTCCAACTCTATTATTCTATGATTCTATGATTCTTGCTTACCAAGCTCCGTAGGATGTTCCCGGTGCTTCCCTAAAGTCATTTAATAACATTTCTGCTAATGTAATGGACACAAATTCCCCAATGAGAAGATCTCCTTTGGAACGAACAGAATTTTGTTGAATGTGGCGTTGCCAGCTGCACATGGAGCCCAAACTTTTGTTCAAAATATCAGTCAAGAGAAAGATGAGAAGTAATGAAACCTCTGAAAGTGCCATTACAGTTTGTGCTCATTCCCAATGATGCACAAGCGTCCAAACCTGCATCTCTTGCTCTGTTTTCATGCAATACCCAGCTATAAACAACCACCCCCACCCAAGCAGCAGCTTTTTCTGGTCCAAAGACTCCAGATTAAACAATGGCAGTAAGTGATGAGCTGTCCAAGCTTCATTGTTAGCCTCAAGCAGATGTTCCCTTGAAAGGATCCTTTATATATGACAATTTAAGGAAATCCAGATTATTTGGCTCTTAATTTTCCAAGCTCTTGTTGGTGCTGCAATTCCACAGGCAACCAGAATCACAAGTTTGGAAATTATAGGTTAGATAATCATCATTCTCAAATCTTTTGAGTTCATGCAGAACTGGAGAAAACATGTTTGATACCATCTGTGCTTGAAGGAGTAGTAAATATCAAATTATACATTAGGGAATCCTAGTGCTTGATGGGTGATCTGACATTCTGAGCAGAAAGAAGGAAAAATGTGTGGGAAAGGATCACCAAGACAGCATAGATTCACTATACCCTTCACACTCTCAGAAATTAAAACAATTTATCAGAATGTCAGTGTGCCATAACTCTATTAACAAAGACATCCCTAATATTGGTATCAACCGGCATGGGTTGATAGGTGGTATTGGGTGGGTGCAAGGCAGCCAATGCCCACCTAGGGCTGCTGGGTGGCCTGACGGTCGAGCAAGTGCAAGCTATGCAGGCAGAGGTTCCCGAGGACTCAGGCTCTGCTGGCCTGCATTCACATCCTTCATCAGGCCCTGAGGGGCTTCAGCCTCAGCCAGTCCCACCAGGCTATGTGGCAGTACCCTGAGGTCCCATTTCCCTTGGATATGGTTACCCCATGATGTAAGAATCCCAGCAGCTGCATTTCCAACTCTGGTGGTGGATGGCACCGAGGCCAACTGGGTGATGAATCACCTGGTGTTCTTGCCAGGGAAGGAGATCTCCTGCCCCACAAGGAATCCAGCATGACTGCCTCTTGAGCCAACTGTATATGGGGGAGCCACTGGGAAGATGAGTCTGCCCTGACTGGGGTAAGGGAGTAAAGGCATACCCTTCCCCAATGCTGGATGTTCCCTCCCTGCTACAACAAGGCTGACCATTTGGGCTCCTGGGGCCACCAGATTCAGAAACAGTGCTGACTGATGGAGGGGCCCCAACAGACAGCTTCATGGCCAGACTAGACTACCAGGCACACTTCCAGAACAGGT
Organism: Sceloporus undulatus; assembly: GCF_019175285.1. NCBI lineage: Eukaryota > Metazoa > Chordata > Lepidosauria > Squamata > Phrynosomatidae > Sceloporus > Sceloporus undulatus. The sequence continues at coordinate 110,540,222 of NC_056527.1, forward strand.
GGATGGGCCGACAGGCGCAGTGCTGTCTTCCAGTGGATGTTGTGGGAACTGCAGGGGAAAGAAGCTGAACAGGGTGGGGATTTCCATTGGTCCAGTGGGCTTTCCCCTGAAGGCACAGATAAACGGATAGCTGCACACGGAGAGACAAACACTGGATGGCTCAAAGCATTCACATGATCGGCCCCTAATCTGCTGTGACTGCGTGGTGATGGAGATGCCCAGAAAACCCTGAAGCGTTCATCCCTACCCTGCTGTCCCGGGTCTTAAGTGAGGCATCAGTAGAGGCGGGAGGGGTACACATGTGCCTGCATATACAGTCCTCTTTCACTGGTTCTTTCATTGGCCAAGGTGGCAGGAAGGATGCATGCATCCATAAGCACACTCACCCTTCCTTCCCCATCGCTGGGCCAGGAGCACCAGGGAAGGAGATATGGGTATGCACTCCTCTCTCTTTTTCTGCTGCCTTGTCTTCATTGAGACCATGGGAGCAGATAAGTGGTAATCATATTCAAACCTAGACCCAATCACCAGTCTCCATCAGCATATATGATATTCTCTTTTTTATTATAATTTAGTGTTTTTGAAATGTTACAAAACAAAACAGATTTAACATTCTTTCCATACATTTACGTACTTTTCCATTTTATTCATATATTTTTTTTACAAAAAAACCCTAAATATCCCTCCAGTGCACCGCTTTCCCCCGGAACCATTCCCTTCTTTATACTCCATCCAAATTGTTAACTCCTCCTGTGGAGGTAATTTCCCATCTTCTTTTCTTAATACATTTTCAATAATTTTTTCCATATTTCATCAAAATCATTTCTTTTCCATAATCCTTTTTAATACTTTCAATTTGCATGTTAATTTGTCATTAATTGCTAACTTCCAAATTTCTTTATACCAATCCTCCAATTTCACATTTATTTTTTGTTTTACAATTTCTTGCTATGATTAATCACAGAACAGTAAACAAATTTGTTATAAGTTTTTTTTCCTCTTTCCATTCTACGTCATTTTATATTGATAACAATGCTTTGTTTGGTTTTTTATCTATCTTTATATTCATAATATTTTCTATCTCTACTATTACTATTACTATTACTATTATATTTTCTATTAAGGAGCCCTGGTGGCGCAGTGGTTAAATGCCTGTACTGCAGCCATTCACTCAAAACCACAAGGTTGCGAGTTCAAGACCAGCAAAAGGGCCCAAGCTCGACTCAGGCTTGCATCCTTCCGAGGTCGCTAAAATGAGTACCCAGACTGTTGGGGGCAAATTAGCTTACCTGCTAATTAGCTTACTTGCTGTTCACCGCTATGATCTTTGGAATAGCGGTATATAAATAAAACAAATTATTAATTATTTCCCAACATTTTTATACATATTTATATTGCCACCACATTATATATATATATATATATATATATATATATATATATATAAAATTTGATTTAATTTTTCCTCTTATTTTCCATTAATATTTTAGACATTTTACTAGTTGTACCTTTCATATTTTCATTTTCCTCCATCTCTTTTCCTTTCTGGATTATTTGTTCAAATTGTGTATATTTTCCTTTTTCTATATTTTTTTCTTCCAAATTTTAAACCATTGTTCTATTTGCATAAAATGTAACCAGGATATATTTATTCCCCTAAGTTTTTCTTTTATATTTTCTTTTCTTATTTTTAATTCCATCCAATTTTCTATTTTATCTATTTTCCTTTCCTTTAATTCTTTATCTAATAAATATTTTTTTAAAATTGGGAAAGATTTTTCCCTTATTATTGGTGTTATCGTTGAGTTTCCATTCATTAATCCTTTTTTATATTTATTCCATATTTCTAATATATTTTTTCATGAATGGGTTTTCAATTTCTTTCATTTCTTTCCTACTAAATTCTTTAAAAATAAACTTCTCTATTTTCATATCTATCTCTTTTTTCCCCATTTCTAACCAATCCAAATCTGGTACATCCAATGTACCTTCTATTACATATTTTAAGTGGTTGGCTTCATAATACCCTTTTATTTTTTTATTAAATAACTTTATTTACATAATAAAAAGTTTACAAACACCACAAAAACATAATACATAATATACATCTAATCTCTCATTTGATCTTTGTTACCAGTTTTTATATCTTCACTATTAGCACATACACACTTCCTTTAGATTGCCCAATCCATCGTTTACCTTAAGAAGAATGTACACTAACTCTTAAACCTCATCCTTAAGGGCATTATATGTTCACCATAGGATATACATTTAACTCTTACATAAGAGTATTTGGACCTAGTT
>NC_056527.1:110542550-110553100 GCF_019175285.1 Sceloporus undulatus
CTAGTTCGATTTACCTTACTTTAATCCTTTTAAGCATATATCAAAGTATCTCACTCTCGTCTAATCTTATCCTTCGTAATTTACTCTCATTCATCTACATTGGTTTCTTATACAATTACTTATAATAATTTAATATTACTTTTTTAATTTTTTCTGGCTCGAAATAGATCTCTTCCTCTTTTATGCTGTTATGCACGTTTAGCTTTTCCCCTCTTTAATTGTATTACCAAAATTTTCCCTGATTATTAGCTGATTCAAGTATCTCTGTTTAACCAATTTCATTTTCTTTTCCAATTCATCCACCAAATAAAATTTAATCTGTTTTGAAGGATTTTATCTCATATTGGATCTTCTCATTGGTAGGTTCTTTCTTTAATATTATTCCAATTTTTTTTTTCTTCATTGCTATTATCAGTTTCTCTTCTCGAATTTTCTTTTTCTCAGATGCTTTTTTTTATTAGCCAACCTTAATCACTGATTTTTGTGCATCCCATATAAATTGGATGGAAATCTCTTCTGCTGAATTTTCTTTAAAATAAATCAATACTTTGCCTTAAGTCTTTCACAAGCTTTTCATCCTGGCAACAATCCTGAATTTACTCTCATTTAATTCTCTCTTACCTAAATTTAAATCCAATTGCACCAGGCTATGGTCTGACCAGATTTTTGGTAAATTTTCACCTTACTGATATTTTAATCAAAGTAATGAGGTCCAATTGTGTCAATGCTCGACCAGTTTCGTGGGGGATTTGAATAAAAGTGAAATCTTTGTTGTCGCCATTTTTTATTCTCCAAGATGAATATTCCTTAACTCAAAGAATTCCCGGGTAGCTTACCTTGATTAATTTTGACTTTTTTTTCTGAAAATCTGTCCATAAAGGGTATCACCTCGTTCAATATCCCAACATTATTATTGCTATTTCCAAATTCGTAATATTCCCTTCAATTTTTTGTAGAATTTATTTTTGTCTCTAGCGGACCATATATGCCAATCATGATATTTTGACCTTTGTAATTTAATTCCACTATAATATGTCCTTCGTTATCTCAAATATTCTTTAGCTGTATATTTTCCATATATTCCATTAATATATATTGCTACCCCTTTCTTTTTCACTTTACCAGCTGAAACGTATTCTTCTAGTTTCCACATCTTAAACATCTCTTGTCTTTTTCCTTAATTCTGGTATCTTGAGACATATTACAGTGGATCCTGTTATACGCTGGGGTTTGGTTCCAGATCTCCCGTGTATAACAAAATCCATGTACGCTCAAGTCCCATTACATATAATGACCATAACAAAATGATGTCCCTTATAAAAAATGAAATCAAGGTAAATTTATACTTTTTTGGAACCTTTTCAAACCGTGTACAGTGGTACCCGGGTTACGAAAATATTCGTTCCGCCGCCGCGTTCGTAACCCGAATGCTTCGTAGCCGAAAAAAGCCATAGGCGCTAATGGGGAAAAGCCGCGATTTCGTGCGAAATCGCGCCCAAAACAGCACCAAAATTTTTCTTAACCCGAAAAAACCTTCGTAACCCGGAACAGTTTTTCCTATTGATTTTTTTCGTAACCCGGAAATTCGTAAGGTTGCGCATTCGTATCCCGGTGGTACCACTGTATGCTTAAATCCGTGTATAAAAATCTGTGTATAAGAAGGGCCGACTGTACCTCTAGTTTTATTTTTTGTAGATAATAAAAAACTTTCTTCCTTTTCTGGGGGGTGTTAAACCCTGGACATTCCCTGTCCACATTTTGAAGTTCGGCCATTCCCCAATTGTATCTTCTGACAAGACTGAGCACTTGTTATAATTTCAAAGGTAAGTTTTATTAAGATATTAATGAAGGATATTACGTATAAATGAAAAAGAGAGTAATCAGTTGCTTTTAAACACTGTAGTATAGGTATCACAATTATTCATGAACCACTTCTTCTTCCTCTTCTTCTTCTTCTTCACGTCTCAGTCTATCTCTTCTTCCAGTAGAGCTTGGAAATCTAAATTCGATGCTGCAGAGATTGTTTCTTCTGATCTATCACGATTTGATTCTTTGTTTTTCTCAGCTTGATTATTACTTCCTTTTTCTTTATCGCTATCTTCTTTGTTCTTCCAGCACGTCTCAAAAAAGTCTGCTTGCTGAAGGAATTAATTTTAACTCTTTTTTACTCCACCAAAAGTTAATCCTTCCGGAACATCCCTCGATATGAATTCTTCTTTCCTCAAAAAGTAGTCAAGCTATTGGTTCTTCCTTTCCGTAAAATATGTCCTGGGATGTTTTCCGTTCTTGATTTTTATATTTGAGGAGTTTCGTTATGTTTAGCCAGAAATTGTCCCTAGTTCATTTCTTGACAAGTAACTCCCACATCACAGGGGAGCCCCCTCTGTTTCACCACTTGTGAGTTTTGTCTATTAAATTATCAATTTCCATGATTACGTTTTTCTAGTTTCTCGTCCTTTTCTTCCAGTAGACCTAATTTTAACACATTTTCTATCAGTTTCTGCTCCCAGGTGCTCTCTCATCCATTCTCATCTCTTTTGTTTGACATCTACCATAATCTGTTTCCAATTTTCACTTCGAATCCCAAAATGTCCACTCTTTGTTGTTTGTTTTTTGTACTCTATGTCAAACTATCAACCATTTGTTTAATTTCTTTCAAATCCGACCTATCTCCTGTTTATTTATTTCTTAAAATTGTTCATCTCTTTAGCCAATTAGTGGACAAACTTTGATAAATTTCTATTTTTTCTAAATCAATTGGTTCATTTCAATTAATTAAACTTGTTTCTCCCGCTCTTTCCTTAAAGATCTCCTGCTTATCTATGCCAAGTCTTACTTATTCTTGGTTTTCATATATCACAGTCCTCCCATTGCCACTCTATACACTACTCTCTATTATACTTCTGTCGACACTCTTCTTACGCATCCGTTTCAAACTCCTACTCTTCTGTGTCACTGGATATACGTCATCTTCCTTCCATGCTCCCTCTTGCTCCCTCTTCTTTATAGTCTCTCTATCTGCTCTCTATGGTTTCTTCTTCCTCTTGCCACCGTTCGGTCCTCCTTCCACACCTCACCTTCCAGGTCAGATCTCCATCCCCTTCGCCTCGATCTCCGTCACATGTCCTCCACTCTCCTTCTTTCCCCCCTTACAACACGGTGAGCTTTCAAGGACTTTCTGTGTTTAATCAGTTGTTGTTATTATTTTATCAGTTTTACTCCTCTCCGACTAGCAGCGACAGTTAACCCTTTAATTAGCAGTCTAAAGCATCCAGCAGAAATATATCACTGTGCCTCCTGGAAACAGTATTAATTTTAAAGAATGCAAAAAAAGGAATCAATTGGGTACCAAATTAATGCTTAGTTCCAGTGTGATCTCAAGTCTGTTTCGTCAAGTCGCCCTCTATTATTTCTTTTGGCAGTTTCAATCTCGCGCCATCAAAAAATGGACTTTTCTTTTGCCTATGGGTTTTTAACACAGTAGTTACTTCAACGGAAATTGTCACAATCCTCTCTTTGAGTCTTCTTCTTCACAGCACCTTTAAAAAGTTGGTGGGAGTCCCTGTGCAAAAATCACCATTCACTTTGAGCGGGCGTGAATTGCTCTGCAGACCCCCCATCTCCAACACGCTTCAGTCCTATCTCACATAGCGAGGACGGACTTACTGCTGATCCTCAGCTCGGAGATGGTATGGGGTCTTTGCCGAGCTCCCTCTGATTCCCCTTTTCTAAGAGGAATTTTCCTGAATGCCAGGAGCCCCGGCACTCAGAAATTCCCGCTCAGTGCGACGTCTCCACGGGTGTTGCGGAGGTCGTCTCAGTGGGACTGGAGAAATCCATAAATCCTTTTATATTAGGGAGGCCTAACCTCCCTTTTTCTGAGACTCGTACAAAATTGTTTATTTTATCTAATTCTTTTTCCTCCCTTACACTATACATTTCGTAACCGTTGCCATTTACTGAATTCTACCTCTGATATTTAAGTGGTATCATTCTGAATAAAATTTTATTTGGTAAAATTTTCATTTTGACTAATGCTATTTTTCCAAACCATGATATTTGATTTTCTTTACTCTACTAATTTTTTTTTTTAACTTCTTTCGGTTGTACTATAATTTTCCTTTCCATTTCTTTTAATCTTTTGTTATATTAAATTCATAAATATTTTATATACTTTTTATTGTTATCCCTAACTCTTTTTGTTTCTAACTCAATTCTTCTTTTTTGTATAATTAAATAACATCATCTGATTATTCCAATTAATTTGAAGTCCTGTTAACTCTCCAAATAGATTCAATGTTCTTTTTTCCTATTTTGTCCTTTAATCATTAATAGTTAATTTCGTGTCGTCGGCAAATAAACTGATTTTATGTATTTTTTTCAATCTATTCCTTCAAACAACTATCTTTCCTTATCACATTTGCTAACATTTCTAATGATCTTTGGAATAGCGGTGAACAGCAAGTAAGCTAATTAGCAAGTAAGCTAATTTGCCCCCAACAGTCTGGGTACTCATTTTAGTGACCTCGGAAGGATGCAAGCCTGAGTCGAGCTTGGGCCCTTTTGCTGGTCTTGAACTCGCAACCTTGTGGTTTTGAGTGAATGGCTGCAGTACAGGCATTTAACCACTGGCCCTGAAACTAAAAGGGTCATGTTCCCCTAACTAAAGGAAGAATTGCATTTCCTTTTAATTTTTTAAAAATGTGTTTCCTCCCCACTTCTAGCTGAGTTATGGGTCTTTTGACCCCATCTTCAGTGATAAAATTCAGTTTCCTTCTCTTTTCCGGATGGTGCCAGATGAAATCTTTCAGTATTTTGGGATTACTCAGCTGTTTGAGTATTTTGGATGGAATTGGATTGGTCTCCTCATTCCAGAGGATGAAAATGGAGAGAGATTTCATCGAATCCTCAGTGCAAGTCTTGTCCAGAAGGATATTTGCATTGCTTTGATGCAATCCATTCCCACAGTGACAAGTTTCTTATCAAACGCATTCCTTCAGAAAAGGCTAAATGCCATTGCCTCTGCTCTCCTCTCAAAGAACATTAATGTTATTTTGGTTTATGGGAACGCTCAATCTATGGAGGGTTTACGGATAATTCTCGAAAGCCTTGAGTTTCTTCACAAGCAACCTATGGAGAGAGTTTGGATCACAACTGCTCAGTGGGATGTCACAACTGTTTTCTCAGGGAGAAAGTTCACAGAAAGATCCCTCAATGGCACCTTGTCCTTTGCCCTCCACACCAATGTGGTGCCAGGATTTCAGGAGTTTCTGGAGAACCTAAATCCAATTCAGACCAAGATTTATCTCCTAAAGGAGTTTTGGTGCAGTGTATTTATTTGTTCTCTCCCAATGTATAACCTGAATTACCCAAACTTGAGGAATTGCACGAGGGAAGAGAAATTGAGGAACCTTCCTGGATCTGTGTTTGAAATGGGGATGACTGGTCAGAGCTACAGTGTTTACAATGCTGTCTATGCTGTAGCCCATGCTCTTCATGCTGCCAATTCATTGAGCAGCAAATGGAAAGCAATGGATACTGGGAACATTTGGAGATTACCGAAAATTCAGCTCTGGCAGGTATATCCTAGGTAAAACGACTACTTAGATAAATTTCTCATTACCTGTCAGTTAAGGTGAGTCATTTAAGCAGAGAGACAAAAAACATCCCCCACAGTAACATTATTTATAATTCTGTCACTTTAATTATTGTTGTTGTGTTTGCATCAGGTCATTTTCAACATATGGAAACTCTAATGCAAATATATCATAGGGTTTTCTTGACATGATTTGTACTTGGGATGGGGTTGCCTTTGCTTTGCTATGATGCTGAGAGATTGTGGCTTGCCCAAGGTCCCCCATTGGTTTCCATGACTGAACTGGGATTCACAGCCCAGTCTCTGAGAGTCACACTACGCACTGGCTGTCGTTTTCATCATGTGTATGCATGCACACCCACCTACCAACTTTTAAACAGACGTGCCAGACACCATGCTCAGAGATTGTGTATGAAGAAGGGAAGGAAAAGAAATTGTATAATTTTTCAAATTCTTATAAAAAATCTATTCAGGATCTTCTCCTAAATAAATCCCTGCAGCAGAAGAATCATTTCATGGCAGAAGTTGTTCTTCTTACCCCCTTTTCATTCTATTTTTAAATACTTGTTAACTCTCTTAATTTACTTCTCTGTTTTAATAGGAAATTGTATTTAATTAGTTTTAGTTTTACTATACCATTAGAACTAAATGGTTTCAGCTGCATTTCTTTTCATTTGTGTGATAAGAAATGAAGAATCTGGAACTAGAACAAAGACAGTATGACAGATAGATAATAGCTACATAGTTAGAAAGCAAATCCCTACTCCCACGAAGGACCCAAACAGACAGGCTAAAATAAAGCTGCTTCTGGTTACTTTGGAGCTATGCTGCTTAAATGACACACGAATCGCAGGAGGACAGAAGATGCACCAAAGCTGTGCTCCAGTCCTTAGGACTGGGGCATGGCTTTGGCATAGCTTTCAGCGTCTTAGGACACACGCATAATTTAAACAGCATACCCCCAAAGTGACTCTAAGCAGCTTTATTTTGGATAACCACATAATAATCTTTTTTTTCCCTGCTCCAATTTAGCTACGTTCGTTTCTGAGATACATCCGCTTTAACAATAGTGCTGGGGAAGAAATCTTTTTCGATGAGAATGGGGATCTGGCCTCTGGATTTGATGTCATCAACTTGGTCACTTTCTCTAATCAATCTTTCCAAAAAGTCCAAGTCGGAGGAATTGATCCCCAGGCTTCTGCAGGCAAAAGGTTCACCACCCCTCAATATTTGTTTAAGTAACCTAAGGGAGACACATTGCAAACTCCTGAGCTAAAAAAACATTATGTTAAACTATTTGATTTTTTCCCCTTATACCTCTAGCCCCTGAACCAGTCTTTTCTAGAATCTGTTTATTTCTCTGAATTGTCAGAAAGTAAGTGAATGAATAAAATTTTATTTCATTACTGCATATACACGATTACAGCACAGTGGTTTACAGCAAGATAGGATAATACAATACAACAACCATATCCCAATAGTGCAAAAAACCCCCCTACCAATTAAAAGCTGTACCTAATACTCTAAAACCATTCCATTACAACCATTAAACAATTTAAACCAATTAAAACCATATAACAAAATAGCTGGATCGAAACAATATGCAAACGGGAGAGAAGAGATAGTATTAAGGCACATGGGGAAGCTAGATGAAAAAGAAGCTTTTCAGATTTTTCCTAAATAGTTCTAGAGAGGTGGCTGAGAGGAGCTCGTCGGGCAAGGAGTTCCAAGTCTGAGGGGCCGAGATGGGAATGCCCTTTGTGAAGAAGAAATATATCTTGATTTTGGAACTCTTAACAGATGTTTCCCGCCCGATCTGAGAGTGCAGGGTGGACTGTATGGGGAGAGGCGGTCCTCCAAGTACCCTGCCAAGCCATTTAGGGCTTTATAGGTCATACCAAACACTTGTATTGCGCCCGGAAGTGAATGGGCAGCCAATGTAGATCTTTCAGTATAGGTGTTATATGGCGAGTCCTGGAACATCCAGTGACCAGCCTTGCTGCCATATTCTGAATCATTGTGCTTCCGGGTTTGGTACAAGGGTTGCTCCATGTAGAGCGCATTGCAGAAAATCCAACTGAGAGGTTACCAGAGCATGTACCACCCTTTCAAGGTCCCCCCGGCCCAGGTAGGGTCGCAGCCGGCGTATCAGCCGAAGCTTAAACAGGTGCTCCTGACTGTCGCATCCACCTGGATGTAAGGTGGAGCGATGAGTCCAGAAGCACCCCCAGACTGCGAACTGAGTTCCTTCAAGGGGAGCGGTGATCCCGTTCAGGACAGGTGGGACAAATATCCATCCCCGGGCCCGGGGAACCTATCAGACTACTTCGTTTTCTCTGGATTCAAGCTGAGTGTGTTTTCCCTCTTCCAGTCCATTACCGACTCCAGACAGCATTTAGAGGAGAGATGCTGATTGGGATTTGTAAATAGTCCCCATATGACCAATATCCTTTTTCTTACCAATGTGGACTGAAATCCTCCCATCAGAACACTGAACACAGTCGTAGCAACAGACATACTTCCCCTGCGTGAACAATCTTGTCTGTTCCTGGCTGGCAGTTCTCAACACATCGGAACGCGTGGCATCTAATAGAAGAATAAGGTGTTATGTATTCATGGTGGGAATAAGTTTACTCTTTTAACTGAAATGTGGTTCACATCTCTTCATTTCATTAAAGTTGGAGAAGAATCTTTAGATTTCTTTGTAACTAGATTGGATATGATTGGGTTTACATTGGATAGTGGAGAAAAGTAGATAGTGAAGTAGTGACATTGGCAAGTCACACTCTCTCAGCTCAGAGGATGGCAATGGTAACCCCCCCCCCCGAAGAAATTTGCCTAGAAAACCCTATGATAGGTTTGCCTAAGTCAGAAAACCAGAGAAGGCCACACAACAACACCGGTGGAGAAATGAAGATTCTGTAATGCAAAATTCCATAGATGAGGAAAACCCCATGACTTAAAATGAAAAATTCTCTGCCACCATGTCCCAATTAAACATTCATGAGTTTTGTTCTCTAAGGGCCTGTTCACACTACATTTTAAATTGGTTTGCAAACTAGTTTAAATTGAGGATGTTCTACTCTGGTGCTGGGTTTTCCTGATGCAAATTTGTTGGGGCCCACTGCAAATCCCCTTAACCCGGGTTTTTTGGAAATGGGGATTTTCAAAAGAACCGTTGTTTTGCAGGAGCCACCGATTAGACAAAAAGCAATCCCATTTCGAGCATCCTCCCACCTCCACTCTTCTCCTCTTCGTCCTCCTCCGCCCACCCCACCGCTGTTTGCTCTTTCTCTTTCTCCTACCTCCTCTTCATCTTGCCCCTGCTACTGCATCTACCCTCCTTCTCTTCCTCTCTTCTTCCATTCTCTCTTCCTCTCCCCACCACTGCATCTCCTTCCTCCTCTTCATACTTCCCAACTTCCTCTCTTCCTCTACCTCCGCTGCTGCATTGTTTCTCCTCTTCCTCTCCCCCCTCCCCACGCTGTCGTTGTCTGTCATTCCTCCTCTCTTCTCCACCTCTTCTCTCCATCTATCTCTCCCCCCACACACCTGCAACTGGGTCTGTCATCCCTTCTCTCCTCTTCCTCCTCTTCCCCCGCCTCTTCCTCCTCCCCCCCCCCTTACACTTGCCAGGATTGAACCCTCTCTGTGGCATTTTTCCTTTTCCCAAGTGAAAAAGCAATAAAATAGAATCAGGGGAAATGCCATGGAGAGATTCTCCTTTATTGCTTTTTCACAGAAAGGCATGGATTAAGTTGCCCCAATTGCACTTTGGAGCTGAACAGCCAGATAAGTGTATACTTTCCCCATATTTCAGGTCATCTCTTACAAAAAATACCTTCCAACTCAAAGAGTCTGTGTTTTAAGTCCAAGTATTTGAGTGCCTGTTACTCAGGGGTTGTTCCCATTACAATAAGCTCCGAATCCTGATTCATGTCTATGTCTTAGTTCCCACTGGAAATAATTCTGATCCTCATTTGATCGATTCCAGTGGGAAGAAGCAGAACAGATGCAAAAAGCTTGGGCTTTTTTGGTAGATTATTTTGAGCTTCTTCTGTGAGGATCGATTTCAACACATGGCCAATAAGTTGGAATGCCAGATCGGAATCAATTCTTTCAGAGGGAGGGACAAAAGGAAGTCACCACACAACACAGTGCCACCTTTTGGGTCTTTTTTAAAAAATTAATCACACTACAGATAGATTGGCCAAAGCAGTAGCTGCTAAGCCCTTCTACCAATTTGCAATTAATTTTGATTTTTTTTAAAAGTCTCACCAGTCCTCCTCCTCCTCCTTCTCCTCCTCCTGGCTCTTTCCCCCAGCCTCCGCTCTCCAACACACTGCACTACCGACCTCCGCCCCTGCAGCCGCAGAGCAACGCATCCTTTGTCGTGCCACTGCTGCTGGAAAAGGACCAGGGCCAAGACCTCCTTTCGACGACCTGGAACCCCATGGATTCAGGAGCAGTGAGAGGGGCCTGGCCCTCCAGTGGTGGAGGAAGTGCTGCCCGCCCATGCCCCAAGCCCCCACTTGGTCCCCCTCCGCCTCCCGGAAAGATGGTGCCTTCAGGGCTGCCTGCCAGAGCCGCCGCCAGCCTCCTCCCTTCCCCAGCTCAAGCAGCAGATTCCTGCTGGGGGACAGGCCAGTGGGGAAGGGAGCGTGGGAGACCAGGGGAACAGCGAACAAATTGGTGCCAACACATGGGGACAAGATCATGCCAATAAACAGAGATTCCAAAAGTCCTAATTTTAGTGTGGATGAGGAACCTTTTGGAATTGATTACCACAGTGGAGCGGAAGCCAGATTGGGACTCAGATTTTAAGTGGGAATTAGCCCTCTATGCGCCAAAGGTAATATCTTTTTTCTCTAGTTTTGGTTTGCAAAGAATCTCCCTTTCAGAAATATTAAAGGAAATCTACTTCTTAAATTTGTGATTCAGACAACAGCACTTG
>NC_056527.1:110553125-110554149 GCF_019175285.1 Sceloporus undulatus
GTAGCCCATGCTCTTCATGCTGCCAATTCATTGATCACCAAATGGAAGGCAATGGACACTGGGAACAGTTGGAGACTTCTGAATATTCAGCCCTGGAAGGTATGTCCAGGGTAAAATAACTACTTAGATAAATTTCTCATTACCTGTCAGCTAAGTTGAGTCACTTAAGCAGAGAGACAAAAAACACCTCCCACAATAACTATTTATAATTCTATCATTTTAATTATTGTTGTTGTGATAGCTTTCCGTTCATTTTCAACATATGGAAACTCTAAAGCAAATGTATCATAGGGTTTTCTTGACATGATTTGTACTTGGGATGGGGTTGCCTATGCTTTGCTATGATGCTGAGAGATTGTGGCTTGTCCAAGGTCCCCCACTGGTTTCCATGATTGGACTGGGATTCACATGCCAGTCTCCTAGTCACAGTATGCACTGGTTGTCGTTTTTGTCATGTGTGCTTTTTTTGCATGCACACCCACCTACCCACCAAGTTTTAAATTGATATTCCAGACACCATGCCCAGGGATTGTGTATGAAGAGGGGAAGGAAGGAGAATGTGTTTAATATTTCAAATTCTTATAAAAGCTCTTTTCAGGATCTTCTCTTAAATATCTCCATGTAGAATTCGTAGTACTTGCCAGGACCTATGAAGCTTGGGTTTGAAAATTAAAAAAACATACTCTTCTCATTAGACCCTGGCTGAATTTTAGATGTTTGAGGAAGGCTTTTTTCAGTCCAACCACTATCACAGGACCATTTGGCGACAGCCAAAGATGACAGCCTAGACTACAGCACTACACTATTATAGCACTGTTATCCCACTTTTTACTACTGTGGCTGTGTCCTGTTGCTTTCTGGGACTTGCAGTTTAAGGAGGGACATTTAGGTTCACTGAATCATGAACCTGAAAATGCAACCGCAGGTAGCCAGAGCAGTAAAAGTGGAATTGCAGCACTCTATAAGAGTGTAGTGCAGTGATGTGGTGAGAGTCTTCTTGCTGGTTGCTCCAAGGCTGTGAAAT
>NC_056527.1:110554174-110647702 GCF_019175285.1 Sceloporus undulatus
TTTGCCTTGCGCCGTGCCTTCTCGCCGGCTGGCTGGTTCGCGCCGCCTTGGTCGTGTGTTCTTTGTCCCCTTGCTTTTGTGTCTTGCCTCTTCTTTTTGGTCCTCTGTCCTGTGTCCCCGTTTTTGTTTTGCGTGCGCGCGGGTCTCCTTATTTCGCTTTTTTTTTTTCTTCGTCGCCGCCTGTTGGGTCGTGCTGGCTTGGGCGTTGTCGGCTGGGCCTTGGTTGTGTTCTTCCCCCTTCTGTTGCGTTCCTTGGTTCGGGCCGCCCGGCGTGTGGGCGCCCCTGCGCGTGTGCTCTTTTGCTGTGCCTGTGTTGTTCTCTTGTTTTTTTTTTTCCCTTCTCCCGCGCTTCTCTGTTTCCCCCTCGTCCTTCTTTCTTTTCTTTCTCTCTTTTTTTTTCTTTTCTTTGCCCGCCTGCTTCCCCTCGCTTCTTGCGTCCTCGGTTGCTTCCCGCCCCCTGTCCCGTTTTCCGCTCCTGGTCTTGCCTCTCTTTCCGGTCGTCCTCCCTCTGCCTTTTTCGGTCTCTCGCTGCTCCGTGCCGGCGGTTTCCTTCTTTTTTGCTCTTGGCCTTTCCGGTTTCCTGTTTTTTTTTTTGCTTGCGGCCTCTGTGTCGCTTTCCGCCCGCCCCTCCCTGTCGTCTTTTCGTCCTGTCCCCCACTGTCTCTCTTTCTTGCTTTTTTGTTGTCCCCTCCCCGTGCCCGGTGTTTTGTCCTCCCTGCCGTTGCCTTTCTTGGGTTTTTTTGGGCTTTTGTAGGTGCTTTTGGGCCTTGGCGTTGCGGTGTCTGCTTGTTGGCTCTTTTTTTTGTGCTGGGCCTTTCTTCCTGGCGTCTCGTCGTGTCGTCCTTGGTTTCACGTCGACACACGCGCACTCTGCCCTGCACACCTGGTTTCCCTTGATCTCTGTTTGCCGCTGTCTTTGTACATCATGCAGACTCGCACTTGCACCATGATCCCCACTACTCCCGCCACTATGCGCACAGCCACACACACACACCATCCTCCCGCACCCCCCCCCCCCCCTCCTCTTTCCTTCCACACCCCCTCCCACCTTTATCGGTCGTGGTTCGTTCTCCTCTGTCAATCTTTCCTCCACTTACTCTTCTTCTGGCCCATTTTCTCTCGCTATCTAACAGCAACGCAACCACACCGTCCATTCTCTTACGGTACAGGGAACGTGTCGGCCTTCATCTATGTTTTCCCCCCCGGGGCCCCTGCAGCTCGCACCAATTCCTCCGCCCCTCTCGCCGCCCCCTCACGTTGCTTTCCCCCCTTTACTTATTTACGTCTACCTGCTCATTCCTCTAGACTTCGACCTCCTTATTTCCTCCCCTCACGCCTATCCTCGTTTCTTCCATGGCACAGATCACCTTTACCTCGCTCCTCTCGAGACTCTGCCTACTTACATCCTGGGATCGTCCCCCCTTGGTCCCCACCCCTTCCATACCACCACCCCGAGCCAACTCAGACAGGCGCAATCGATCTCCTCGCTCTGCTTGTTTTGCCACACTTTCTCATCATGCTTATTTACTACGACCCACACCACTATACCGAGTCCGCTGTCTTGTATTCTGGAGGGCCAGCGTGGTTCCCCCTGCCTCCGCAGTTGCGCTGGCCATAGGGGTTTATTCTATTTTGGCCCTTTCGTTCTCCCCTTTTCCCCCCACCCCGCGCCCCCCCCCGTCCCGCCCCGTCAATACGGAGGTTCGAATTCTGCCCCTCGACACACCGCAACCACACACACACGCACGCAGCACACTGGGCTAGTCCCTTTCGCAGCGCCTTGGAGGATAGCAGTGGGAACACCCTCTGCCGAACACGACAACACTTGAACATCCACACTGAACCATTGAAACGCGCTTCACTTTCCGGGTTGCCTACGTACTTCAAAAATCGTACATGTACGATCCCACCCAGGACAACCGAACAACTGCTCACCCGCCGCCGGCGCCCCTGGCACCACTATGCAGGCCACATCTTAACCTCACGTAACAACTGCACAAAGAGAAGAGTTACACCCACCCATGCAGTGGCACATCCCCACCCCGTGCGAAATCAATATATGCTGTACCGTCTGATCGGTTGCCACCACTGGGTCTGTGACTGCCCTATTTTTTCTTCGCTTCCAACCTGTGTCGAATTACCCCAACGTCTCACTAGCACTGGCCACCCGCTACTATTCTCTTACAACCAGGCAGTTATACACAGTGGAGCATATCTCCCAACCTCCATGGCCGCAGAACGGAATCTATCTTATCACGCAGCAAGCAGCTTAGTGATCCATCCTCAGCACTAACGCCCAGAGGAGCGATTCCCCTTCCCCCCGCGAGCCCAAACCGACAATACCTCTCTTCCTGGTGCTAGAGATATCGAAGAGAGCCGGGCTGAAACGGACGGGTGTATGCTGTCCTAACCATACCACTTGTATCACATCTTCCGTACTTTGTTTTCCCAACCTTGAATCTGAATCCTGAACTCTGGTGCGGGAGCACAACATGGTCTCGATCACGCAATAGGTGTGGAGTGTGAACCCACCCCCACCCCGACGCCGCGTGAGTTTGTTATGTTGATGTTGGTGTCCCCTTGGTGTGTGTACTGGGCCGTCACCTGTTTTATATGTTGGTCAAACTTTCGCACACTACCATTTATCGCTTGGGTCACGCAGCAGCACAAAACTCGCGGACAAGATAAGAGAAGAAGAGGAGAGATTAGGGATGTGTGCAGGAACAGTAGGACCGGTTGCAGGACTTACTTTTTCTGTCAGGGTCCTTTCTGGCAAGGACATCACAATGGTGTTGCCTACCCACGTGCCCTTAGGTGGGTAGGAGTGGGATGAAAAGAAACGGGAAAGAAGAGACAAGCTATCCGGTGGAAACCCAGAACACGGAGGTGGATGCGCCCCTGTCCGCGACCCCAGGGTCTTGCACTCCCCCCTCCTATCCTTCCCCTCCCCCTCCCCTTCCCCCCCATCCATGGTGGGATGGCTGACGGACTGAGGCCCCCCATCCAAGGGACTGACTCCCTGAAGCGATCCGACACACCTCCACTACGGTTCCAGCGCCCCACGTTACGCTGTGTGTTGTGTTTTTTGTATTGAGTAGAGAAACTACAAGCCACCCACTCACATCATCTCCGTGCTTCCGTGTGTAGACCAGAATTTCCACCCCCAATTCCCACGCCGCACACGACCTTTCTAGTGTTTGGTACTCGCGATGTGTGAAAACTAACAACAACACACAGCCACCAGCCGCCCGCACTCCCCCGTGTTTTTTTAATTTCTGAGAGTGTGAAGGGTATATTGAATCTATGTTGTCTTGGTGCTCCTTTCCCACACATCTTTCCTTTTCTGCTCAGAAGTCAAGATCACCCATCATGCACTGGATTCCAATGTCTGTGTGATTTTTACTACGCCTTCAAGCACAGATGGTATTCAACTGTTTTGCTTGTTGCTGAATGACACCAAAGTTTGGAATGATGATTATCTAACCTATTCCCCACTTGTGTTCTGTTGCTGTTGAGAATTCGCACCAAAGCAGCTTGGAGAATTACGAGCCATAATCTGGGTCTTTTTACAATGTCATATTATTAATAGGAGCCTTCAGGGAACATCTGCTTGAAGCAACACGGACGCAGAACTTGACAGCTCATCTTATGCCAATGCTTCTAATGTGGAGTCTTTGGCTCCAGACAAAGCTGCTGCTTGGTGGGGGTGGTTGTTTTTTCGTGGGTTGCCTGAAACAGGCAGGATGCAGGTATGAACGTGTGTCATATTGGGACTGAGACAAAGTATAGGCACTTTCAGAGGTTTCATTATCTTCATCTTTTTCTCTTGACTTGATATTTGAACAAAAGTTTGGGCTCCATGTGCAGCTGGCAACGCCACATCAAGCAAAATCTGTTCGTTCCAAAGGAGATTTTCTCATCGGGGAATTTGCTGTCCTTTTCCTTACCGAAATGCTATTAAAATGACTTAGGGAAGCACCGGAACATCCTACAATGCTCTGGTAAGCAAAAAGAAGAGGGCATCAAAGTTTGCTTTTGACTCAGTTTAGTATGATTTAAGCGCGTGTCTGGTTTAAATTGTTTTAGTTGTTGACACAGATGGATCCGTTGATCATAGGTGCGTCCCGTGGTAAACTCACTGCGTGTGCCACTTCCTTTCCTCTTTTCCTTCTTCCTTCCCCCCCTCCTCCTCTCCTTCCCTTCTTTTCCCCACATTCCTCCTTCACTCCTCACACTTTTCCACCTCCTTCTACAGCATTCCTTAGTCCTGTCTTTTACATTCCCTTACTATAAATGTATGTCATGCTGTTTGGTTCCGCTTCTGTGGACATAAACGGACTCGACCAAATTGACAATTATTACCTTCAAATTCAGTTCATCTCGTACCGTCTAACGCTTCTTACCTTGACCCCATACGTGAAGATTTGGTTAACTTGATATATTAAAGGACAGAAATACGTAAAAGAATCCACACGTTTGAAAAAAAACATCTTCTTTCCTACCAATTAAAAATCTGCAAATCTAACCATTTTAACTTTTTCCCGAACCTTCGGGCGTCTCTCCATTCAAACACGCACAACCACGGGCAACGACGGAACCCAACCCACACCTCCCACACCACTCATTTACCGCATTTAAAGTGACGCAGCCCCCAGATCGAATGCCCACCCCAGCCCATTTCTGCCAAAAACACAGATGTTGCCACCCGGACAGCAGTGGTTCTCCACCCCCCTTTCTCGCCCCCGCCCGTAGTATGGCCCCACTTGACAACACCCACCCCCCCGCTGCAACCCCACTAGTGCCACCCTGGCAACGGCTAACTCCCACTCTTTTACGATACTGCTAGTATTTCCCCAGCGTGACTCCAGTTCTGGGAACTGCTAAATGCACATTCCAAGTGGGCTATGCGGCTGTGTAAATTGGCCTCTTTCACCGCGTTTTTCCTTCCGCCACACCCCACCACTGCTTTTTCCCGGGGCCCCCCGCCCCTGACCGTCTTTTGTATGCCTTTTTTTTTTGTGTGTTGTACTGTGAATCTATTTTTTTTTTTTGTTTCTTTTTTGTGACACCGCACGCTCACCCCACCCCCCTCACCCACAGACTGTTCGTGACGTGCAGGCACCCTCTAGCGTTTATACGATTGGGCAATCGTTGACCCCACCTTGCCTGACTCTCTCAATCAAGCCCTTTGTAGCACAGTCCCCACTCTTTTCGGCCAGTCGCTACCTGCTGCATCGCAAGCCGGCATCGTGGCGTTAACCTCCTCAGCGCGGCCCACGAGCCCTTCCACACGGTAAATCACACCCACTGCCCCAGATAACGCGCCCACCTACCCTCCTTAGGTGTCCACCTGGACACCACCCGACACCTGCAATGAGTCCCACCCCACTTTCCCCCCTCCCCAGCGTCTGCTAGTGGGGACAAATCCAGGCAACCAAAGGCTACATAGTAAAAACCCTGCCCTTTCGCGCCCACGCGGAAGAACGTCGTTTGACTGATTGTTATGGTATTCTTCTGCCCGCACGCTTAATTTATTTCCGGTGCTCAAAGATGACTAAACAGAAATTGATTCTCACTAGATACCATCTACTCATTCTGAGGATGCCCACCCGGCGGCTGCACTACGCACTCTCCGCACGCGCCTCCCCCGTGCTCACACCAGGTTGCCTTGTACTGAGAAACTACGGTATCGACCCCATTGACCCATCCACCATGCCGTCCGGACACCCACAAACACAACCCACCACATTCCTCTTACACTAATCAATCTTTCCAAAATTAGTGCTCGCACTTCGAAATGTATCACACTCTCCCGCCCCCACAGGCCTAAATTGTGGACGCACACACCTTTTGATGCCCTTGCCCCACCACAGACGCGATACCCCCTCCCACCGAGCTACACCCTTGCCCCCCCACCTCACTGCACGACTTTACCTCTCCTCGCCCCCCCCTTGTTATTAATCTCAGGTACCCCCTGGTCTGTTAAGTAAAAAAGTAAACCCACCACCCTCCATACCCCTTGACTACTCAACTCCCTGCTCAAACTCGAACTTCTGAAGCAGGATATTGCACAAACGAACCCTAACCACAGATTCCTTGTACCCTCTCGCAGACTTTGTCCACTCTTCCCTTCCCGACATATTTCCATGAGATCACCACCTCAGACTTGACACAAGCCGCTGTTCCCTCGCCACCAAACCCCCACCCCCCTCACATCCTCGCACTAAACAGAACATCTTGCGGACGACTCGCCATTTAGTTCCCGGAAAGCCCGTTTGGAAAACAATCTGGCTTCCCTCTCAAACTGCCTCCAGGCCCCGACAGGACTGTTCCAATTACAAATGCACCTGGGCAAAGAATTCTCATAGCATCATCGGTGGCTTCACCTCTCCAAAGTCCTCACACACCGCCCCTCCCCCCCCCCGAACCAACCACCCTACCGTCCCACGCCCTGCCCCTCGGGCCTGACGAACCCCACCCAATAATTCGCTTCCGCCAACCCCCCACCCCGGCCACCCCGTTCGTAACAAACGAACCACCCCCACCGACCATTCGTAAACCCACGCAACAACCACTAGGCCTTAATGCCGGGAAAAAGCCGCGGCTCTGCCCCACAGGCCTCCATTTAAAACAGCGCCCGGAGCTCCTTCCTTTAACCCGTAACCCGCAAAAAACTTTCGTAAGACCCGAAACAATAATCCATATGGGGATTTATCAGTATCCTAAAAAATTCGTAACCTGGGTAGTGAGTAGCCCGAGGGGGTACCATGTATCTTAAATATCGATAGACTTTCCACGGTTGTATGGTCATACTACATGCCTTAGTACAGATTTTTTCTTCCATTGCCTCTACTGCTTATAGTCCTTCTCAAATTTGTACATTTTAAATGGTCTTCAGTACTGTGTGTCTACAGTTAACGTTAGGTGACTTTGCATTCATGTGAATTGTTTTAGTAAATGCTCCACATGGCTTTTCTTGCCTTGATTTCTGTTTGGATGGCATCTGAGTTCCATGTCTAGCAGAGTAAAGTAAGATGATCTCTGCATGCCTTCATGAAACCACGTCCTGTGAAATCAGTGCAATGATTCCATGCTGAAATAGACCTGCACCAATCTGACCAATTTACCCTGATTTTGGAGAAGAAGATTGGAGAACATATTTCTAACTGTGTAGGTGGATGATCGGAAGAATTCTGAGGTCAAAGAGGTATAACAGCCAGGATCCTAGAGAATTGCCTTAACTAACGCAAAGAGACCAGACAGACTATTTATTCGAACAAGCCTACCCTGACCGTAACCCCCCCCCGTGTCAGCATTGTATGCCGGCATGATAATTTTATTATTTTTTGAATTGCTTTTAATGTATTTTATATGCTATGCTGTTATTTGTATGGTTATTTACTGTTGTTCACGCCTGATTTTCAAAGGTCACTGCTATTATTAAATATAAAAAAATAAAAAGGTAACCACATATTCATGTGTGCATGCTTCTGCCACCACAAGGATGGGAGAAAATGCATTTTAATTCATTTGGGGAGGGGACCTTATACCATTTCATACCTTGCGAACTCCATACATTCTGAAAGAAAGCCATGCAGAATTCTAGATATTTCCAAGTTTTGGGGCAGCAGAACATTGTTCCAAAACTGCATACATTAGGTGAATGACTATGGAAAAGCATGTGTTATTTGGAATGTGCAAATATGTTTAGAGTGTGGATCAAGTGGCTTACTTTTTAAATGCTCCAAAATATTTCATTTGGAAAGTGTAGAGAAATAACAATAATTCTGTGAGTGAAAGTCTTGCAGTCATCCAGACAAAATAGGGAAAAGCTAAGGTGCAAACCTTCTTTCCCCCGTTGTCTAATAGATATATCCCTTCTATGAGATATGAGGGTTTCTGTGATTGTTTCAAGTCTATTTATATTTCCCATATTTACTGTAGGATAGATTCAAATTACACTGGCTTGCTTAGAAAATGGGATTTGCAGCAGAAAAATATGCTTAGTGCTGCTAAAAATGAAAATAAAATTCTTAGGTTGTTATAACACGACTGAAATTGGAAACGTGTAATCGCATGCAATCAGGGTATTCAGTTATTGGCGAAGGTATCAGCGCATTTTGGCATTCCACGCACTCCACACAATCCAGCATCCAAATCCACACTTAAGTAAATTCGGTGAACTTGGAATATCACATCTATTCCCAGGCTTTTTTGCATTCATGCAATGTCCTTTGGTGTGATATGCATGTCTGCTGTGGCCCTGGTATTCCTCTCATCAATTCCCATGATCCTCCATGTTTGTTTTGGCTTCTGGGGCTCCTAGTCTTTCTCAGCGCCGGGAGGAAAAGCAGTTGTTTTGAGGAAAGAGTGGCTCTCCATGAGGTGCCCTGCAACTCCTCATCTCCCAAAAATGTGGGATTGGGGATTGGCCCTATCCCTGGCCCTTGTGCCCCTCAGGACCTTTTGCCTCACCTCCCTGTTCCTTCCTCCAGTCCAGGGGGCTTCAAAAAGAGAGAAAACCCCCTTTTTATTCGCCCCAAGAGTTCTTCTTCCTCCATTCTCCTCCTTCGGGAGAATGTAGGGGCCTAGGGAATGGGTCTGCTTTCGCTCTGGGCTCACAACAACCAACTCCCAGATTCCAAGCCTGAGCCACAAAGCGTTAAACGGTGCTCACACTGGGTTATTCCTCCAGTGTGGATGGTAGCCTAGTTGGCACTCTGGTTCCTGCCCAGCCTCCCCTCCCCTTTCCCCCCTCCTCCTCTGACTCATGGTCGAGGAGGCAGCGCCATTGCCTTCAATGGGACTCCGAACAGACCAGAGAGGACCCCGGCCCCCACAACCTGGCTGAGCAGCAAAGCTCTCCCAAATGGGGGTCTCCTTCTCTCCCCCCGTTCCCCATAGCTGGAGACTTAAAGGCACAGGACAGTCTCTTCTCACCACACCATACACAACCATCTGGAACCCCCCACCCCACTTTTTGTGTTTCTTGGCAGGTTCATTCAGGTGAGGGTTTACCATTGCCATTTTCTGAGGAGGCTGGAGAGGTGTGACTTGCACCCGGTCATCCAGAGGGTTCCATCCCTGCCTTCTAGAGCCATAGTCCGATGCACAACCAAGCTTTGGACTGATTTTTGAGTTGGTGAATTGCCTAAATAACTTGAAATGAGGGGTTATATAATGCACAAATAAGTGCATTGCCTAATAAACTTGAAAAAGGGATAATGAATGAACAAATAAGATTAACAAGGCACAAACCGGGGAACTGGAGGCAGCCCTACTGGAAGTGTAAAAAGGTCACTATCTGATTCTGCCGTCACTGAGCATGTGCAGGGATTAATTCAAACTCTAGACTATGAAGGTACATACTCATGTGATAACTTCTTTTCTATTGCATACTTTGCTTTGGTGGTGGCGCTCTGTTCTTCTGTGACAACCATTGCATAATAACATCCATTTTCCAATTGGCCCTATTTTCTTCTTTTTTTCAAAATGGGAGAACATTCTCCCCATGTGTTAAAGTCCTTAGAAGAATACATGATCAAGAACATGTTCTTTTGTGAGTACATAAAGTTGCTCCTAGGTGCAGGCTTCAGTCTCATTTCAACAGTTATAATTTCTATTCACATTTTCCACCCTAATTTCAGCTTCCGAAAAGAGAGAACTGTTTGGCTGCCATCATATTAGTTAGTCACAACTAGAGTAGACCCATTCAATCTTATTGATGTTCAATCACCATGTAGAGAAAGCCAATGAATCAATGGGCCTCTTTTGTCAGGACTAACAACAGACTTTGGGCTTTGGTTTTAAAGCTAGCTCCAAAAGGCTCCAAAGGACTGTGAGGAAGGAACTGCAACACATGGCTATCAAGGAATAGAAGCAAAAGTATAATTATGTGAAGCCAACTGTAGCAACATCACTTTAAGTAATTTGTGCAACATTGTGGGCCCTCCACATGGCTGGGTTAGGAGCACAGGTCCCTGGGAAAGTGGAAAACCCACAAATAACAAAAAAAAAACATTTTTTTTACTGAGAGAAACCCCAATGTAGGAATCTCCAGGTCCTCCAGCATGACCTCTGGCTGTATTATTATTATTATATTATTTTATTTTTTATTTTTATTAACCTTTATGAGCGCTGTAACATGCAATCTTTTTGGTTAGACGGTTCCCTCAGGCTTACAATCTAAAAAGACATGAAAGAACGAGAAGAAGGGAGTGGTGGAGGGAAAGGGTAAGAGGTCCCGCAGTCCTCTCTACTCCTCAAGCCTGGACCACGGCAGATGGACTGGGGGAGGCTTAGGTTTCTTATGGTGGTTAATCATTTTCCAGGGAAAATAACTACTCTCAAGTAGGATAATGCATTATACAGTACAATAGAAATACAGGAAATGGTTTGATAACAGACAACAAAGAAAACCAAATAGGAAGCACAGTATGCAATGCCTGGAAGGCTTCTCTGAACAGGATGGTTTTCAACTCCATTTTGAAGCTGTTAAAGAAGTGATGGCTCTTGCTTGTGGGGGAGAAGGTTCCAGGTTTTGAGGGCAGCAGCAAGTGAAAAGGGGCGAATCCGGGATGGGAAGAAAAATCCTGGCTGAGACAGCAGACTTTGACTACCAAAACGCTTGACCATAGAGCCTCATTGGAGCAACTAGAGATTCCTAGAGAGAGAGCACAACTACTCAACAATCTGGAAAATCCGAACGGCAAAGTTGAGACTCGACTGTATTCTCAAAAGACAAACAAGATAATCAAATGTTAAATGTGTAAAAACATTCTCTTGCACCATGGTCAATGAGTGAACCTTGTGGGGAAAGGGAACAATGTGTTTGCAAGGGAATACTTACTTTTCATTAAGTAAAAAGTGTGTATTTTTCTACACTGCCAAGTGAGTGAGTCTTTGTAGCAGATTGCTCTCCTCAAATTCTGGCATCTGGACCAGCGTGCTGTTAAATAACTCTCTCTTCTATTTATGTCTCTGTTCCTGAAACTAAAAGGATCATGTTTCCCTAACTAAAGGAAGAATTGCATTGCCTTTTAATTTTTTTAAAATGTGTTTTCCTCCCCACTTCTAGCTGAGTTATGGGTCTTTTGACCCCATCTTCAGTGAGAAAATTCACTTTCCCTCTCTTTTCCGGATGGTGCCAGATGAAATATTTCAGTATTTTGGGATTACTCAGATGTTTCAGTATTTTGGATGGAATTGGATTGGTCTCCTCATTCCAGAGGATGAAAGTGGAGAGAGATTTCATCGAATCCTCAGTGCAAGTCTTGTCCAGAGGGATATTTGCATTGCATTGACACTATCCGTTCCCACAGTGACAAGTTTCTTATCAAACGCATTCCTTCAGAAAAGGCTAAATGCCATTGCCGCTGCTCTCCTCTCAAAGAACATTAATGTGATTTTGGTTTATGGGAACACTCAATCTATGGAGGGTTTACGGATAGTTCTAGAAAGCTATGAGTTTTTTCAGAAGCAACCTATGGAGAGAATTTGGATCACAACTGCTCAGTGGGATGTCACAACTGTTTTCTCAGGGAGAAGGTTCACAGAAAGATCCTTCAATGGCAGCTTGTCCTTTGCCCTCCACACCAATGTGGTGCCAGGATTTCAGGAGTTTCTGCAGAATCTAAATCCAATTCAATCCAAGATTTATCTCCTAAAGGAGTTTTGGTGCAGTGCCTTTATTTGTTCTCTCCCACTGTATAACCTGAATTTCCCAAATGAAAACAATTGCACTGGGAAAGAGAAAATTGGAAACCTTCCTGGATCTCTATTTGAAATGGGGATGACTGGTCAGAGCTACAGTGTTTACAATGCTGTCTATGCTGTAGCCCATGCTCTTCATGCTGCCAATTCATTGTTCACCAGATGGAAAGCAATGAATACTGGGAACAGTTGGAGACTTCTGAATATTCAGCCCTGGCAGGTATGTCCTGGGTAAAATGACTACTTAGTTCAATTTCTCATTACCTGTCAGCTAAGATCAGGCATTTAATCAGAGAGACAAGAAACATCCCTCACAATAACATTATTTATAATTCTATCATTTTAATTATTGTTGTTGGGATAGCCTTCAGTTCATTTTCAACATATGAAAACTCTAAGGCAAAAGTATCACAGGTTGTTTTTTTTTTTTACATGATTTGTACTTGGGATGGCGTTTCCTTTGCTTTGCTATGATGCTGAGAGATTGTGTCTTGCACAAGGTCGCCCACTGGTTTCCATGACTGAACTGGGATTCAAATGCCAGTCTCCTAGTCACAGTATGCACTGGTTGTCATTTTCATCATGTGTGCTTTTGTTTGCATGCACACCCACCCACCAAGTTTTAAACAGATATGCCAGACACCATCCTCAGGGATTGTTTATGAAGTGGGGAAGGAAGGAGAATTTGTATAATAATTCAATTTCTTATAAAAGCTCTTTTCCTAAACATTCCCATGTAAAATTCAAAGTACTTGCCAGGACCTATGAAGCTTGGGTTTAAAAATAAACAAACCATACTCTTCTCATTAGACCCTGGCTGAATTTTAGATATTTTCAGGAAGATTTTTTTTCAGTCCCACCACTTTCACAGGACTATTTGGCGAGGGAATGGCAGCCTAGACTACAGCACTATACTATTAGAGCACTTTTATTCCACTTTTAACTGCTCTGGCTGTGTCCTGTTGATTTCTGGGATTTGCAGTTTAAGGAGGGACATTTAGGACTCAATGAAAAACAAACCTGAAAATGCAACATCAGGTAGCCAGAGCAGTAAAAGTGGAATTGCAGCACTCTATAAGAGTGTAGTGTGGTGATGTAGTGAGAGTCTTCTTGCTGGTTGCTCCAAGGCTGTGAAATTTCATTCCATGGGAACCCAGGCAGGCTACCTCTCTGAACTCATTTCATTAGCCTATGTTCAGAAAGCATTTGGGCAACTAAATCCCTGCAGCAGAAGAGTCAATTCATGGCAGAAGGTGTACTTCTTTCCACCTTTTCATTCTATTTTAAAATCCTTGTTAGCTCTCTTAATTTAACCCTCTGTTTTAATAGGAAATGGTGTTTAACCAGTCTTATTTTTTCTATAACACTATAGCTAAATGGTTTCAGCTGCATTTCTATTCATTTGTGTGATAAGAAATGAAGAATGTGGAACTCAGACAGATAGATAATAGTTACATAGTTAGAAAGCAAATCCCTATTCCCATGAACAGTCCAAACAGACAGGCCAAAATAAAGCTACTTCGGACTACTTTGGAGGTAAGCTGTTTAAATGACACATGCATCGCAGGAGGCCAGAAGATCCCCCAAAGATGTGCTCCAGTCCTTAAGACTGGAGCATGGCTTTGGCGGAGCTTCCAGCCTCTTAAGACACATGAATCATTTAAACAGTATACCTCCAAATAGTGTAGCAAAGCAGCTTTATTTTGGCTAAACCACATAATATTCTTTTTTTCCCTGCTCCAATTTAGCTACGCTCATTTCTGAGATACATCCGCTTTAACAATAGTGCTGGGGAAGAAGTCTTTTTCGATGAGAATGGGGATCTGGCCTCTGGACTTGATGTCATCAACTTGGTCACTTTCTCTAATCAATCTTTCCAAAAAGTCCGAGTTGGAGGAATTGATCCCCAGGCTTCTGCAGGCAAAAGGTTCAGCATGAATGGCAGTGCTGTTGTCTGGAATCACAAGTTTGAGAAGGTAGATTTGCCTTTATTTGTCTGAAAGGGAAACTCTTAGAGAGAAACAAGAGATCACTTTTGACACTCAAAGGTTACCTTTGCCACATGGAGATAAATAGTCATTCCAAAGAATTTGCATCCTAAAATCATAGCATCTTTGAGTTAGAAGGTATTTTTGTAAGATACCCCTGACCCTATACAGACCGGCAGAAAGTGCTTTCCTGGGGGCGCAGTCAGGGTGCAGCGTCCTCATGCTGGATATGCTAACCCCGCCCCTAGGGTGCCATTTTTGTATGCGCCAGTCCAAAGAATCATTATCCAACCAAGGGCTTTATCACACCAGCCTGTTTCTCACTGCAATCACAGTAAAAATTTGAAATGGTAACCTAGCGCTTTGAAAGCAGCCATCTTCACATAGATTGTCTTAGGGCCACTGCCCCATTGCACTCTCTTCCCGTCCTGTCCCTTCCCTCCTCCTCCCTCCCTTCCTTCCCATCATGCCTTTGGGTTTTTTTGAGCTTTTCAACTTTTGTTGTGCAGTTCTGCATCTCTGCAGCTCTGATTTGATGTTTTAATTTTTAATTTAAAAAATCCACCACTGTGAGGCTTCAGAGCTGTGGATTTGGGTGAAAACCAAAGGATTATTTTTAATAAATTAGCGAGGGGGGGAAGAGGGGACAGTAGCATCATGCTACTACAAATTGCACAAATGCCCTGGGAATGGCTTTTCGCACCCATGGCATTGCACAATTGGAAGATCATTCACTGGTTTTTCCCCTTGAATAAGAAGGAACAGCTGGCTGATGGGGCATCTACAGGAGGAAAGTGGCGTCGTGTGATCCGTGTCACCGGTGCCATTTTCTTCCAAATTAAATTACGGTTTAAAAGCCATTTGTGATAAAGCCCCAAATTGCATAAAAAAATCTTAAGGTTCTTCTCCATCTCTAAAAAAATGGAAAGATAAAGAACCACATCATCTCACTTAGGAAGAATGAATTTTTCACCATTCTGAATTCTCATCTTTGTGCTTCACATTAGATGCCGCCTCGTTCCAGATGTGTTGAGAACTGCCAGCCAGGATACAGCAGGCTTGTTCAGCTGGCGAACTATGTCTGTTGCTATGACTGTGTTCAATGTGCTGATGGGAGGATTTCAGACCACCTTGGTAAGAAAAAGAATATTGTGTCATATGGGGAATACTTAATCTGCTTTACATAGAGGAGTATTCTATACCCCAACCACTTCTTTTCTTACAAGCCATAGAAATAAAAAGATTCTAGAAATGACTGGTTCTTCGGCTTGAGTCTTATGGGGAAAAAACCAACACATAAGCCCTATACAGACAGTTGTGGTTGGAGTCTGGGCACAGCTTTCTGATGACGCATGCCCTAACCCCACCCCCAGGGTGCCATGATGCCATGTGCCACTGCAGACAGTGTGCAGTATCATGCCGCACCTCAGATGCTGCATGCACATGACACAGCATCAGAGGGGCACCATACAGCCATGCCACCACCGCTACGGCACACTTTGGAGAGTGCAAAAAGAAGCCGCTTTTTGCAGCTCCTTTTTGCACCTTCCAAAGAGCGGGTTGGGGCCACAGTGTGAGGTTGCCATGGCCCTTATCAGGCCAGGAAAGCGGCAGCCTCCCACCTCCCCTTAGGGGCAGTCTGTAGAGCCCCATAGTTACCATAATGTTTTCCAGCTCAAGAATGTGCAGTGTGTCTTTCTCTGGTTCCAGCAGCAAATGTTGGTATATTTTATGGTAGAAGAAGGAAAATAGGGGTTCAATTTATGCTTAGGAAACCAAACTTTGCAAGTGCATCGTTGTTTAGGAAAGCCTATGCAGAATTAAGTGTAGCAAGAAGTATCTGTGTGTTCCACTAGAAAGGGGCTTCAACATTTATATGAACTTCAAATGAAAGTCCTCTGACAATGATTGGTCTGAAAGATCTGCCTCCACAAGAAAGCTCTCAAATTATTCAGGGCATGAGGGAGGAGTTTTGGGCTGAATTTCTTCTCAACAAATGTTGCCAAGAAAACCCCATGATGAGCTCGCCTTGGGGTTCTCATAAGTCAGAAATGATTTCTAGGTACAGAACACAACAGCAAATAATGTGTTTGGTATACACTGAGATTATGTTCTCTTGTGAATTATTGTGACCCTTCTTATCTGCCACTCAGAAGAAGGAGAGAAAGGAAAACCCCAGTTATGATTGAGAGGAACTCCAGACAAGAAGAAAAATCACTGAAGGTCCCAGGTTTTCTTCTTGTACCGCTAGATTTTGTTTTGGAGATCTCTCTACAACTTTGGATTGCTGAAAATACACATTTTGAGTAGACCTAGTTCAGTCTCCTCTTACATAGTTCTTTATGGTATTCCCATGTGTACGAGTTGCTAAGATTCACAATTTGGTATGAATTTTGCACAGTGTGTTACAAAGAATCCCAATGAGAGCGGAAAGAAATTTAACAATTCCCCAAATAGTGTGAATGCATCCGCTTTGAGTTTTAAGTTTGTAGCCATTGCCTCACTGTTCTGTTATACAAAAGATTTGTAATATGAGGATATTAATAGAGCTGAATCTGAGTAAGTGGAATTTGTGATCAGTGAGATATAGTTGTCCCTCAGTATCTGCGATGGATCAATTCTGGAACCACCCCTGCCGAAACCAAAATCTACATATGCTCATGTTCCGCTGTTACAAATGACGGTGCACATGGCCTCATGGCCATCAGAGACCTCTCCCGTTGTCCCCAGTTGAAGGCTGCCCTGCCACCTCCCTTTTCCTCACATCTCCCTGGATCTTTCCACCACCCCAAGACCCCTGCCCAAATTGGGCATCACTGGTATAGAGCATAAGGGAGTAGCCAATTCTCGTTTTAGTACCTCTATGTGTTCAAATAAGAAATAAAAATAAGTATGTTTGTATTTTGTATATTGTATATTTTAGGACAATAACGAAGTTATAAAAGTCCCAGATACTTGAAACTGGTATGAGAAAAGCAAAATAGGAAAAATGAGTCCATATTACAAATGATGGTTAAATAAAAAGGAGAGATGACGTGACAGTCAGAAAATAAATAAGGAGATAGATATGAATGTTGACAAATACTGATGAAAAAATTTATATAGTAGGTTGTAAACTTTTATTTTTTATATTTTCAGTATTGATAGTGGTCATAAAACAAATAGTCACAGTAAGGGATAGGAAGTCGTCTTTCTTGTTTTAGATTGTCCACTGTTGTGTTTTTTCCTGGTTTTTTCCCCTCTAATTTGTATGATTGAGTTTTTATGTGCTGACATGTGTAAAATGAATGTTTTACCTATTCTTTTCTATGTGTTAAATGTTTGTTTTAATTTATGGAAAATAATAAAAATATATATATAAAATAAAATATGTATGTTTGAAAAAATTGTTTGAAATACACATGCAAATGAAATGATAATTTATTTAGAAACAAAAAAATTATTTATAGCAAACATATCAAATATTCTCATGGAAGAAAGAACAAAATTTGGTTAATTCAGATATAAGCAAGATTGATTTCTAAATGAAATTTGAAGACTATTTGCAGTGGTTTGGGAAATACTGAGAGCTTTTTCATGTATTTCAGATGCAAGTGAATGTGCAAAGTGTCCAGAAGATCACTATCCAAATGAGAAGCAAGACCAATGCCTTCCTAAAAGAGACATTTATTTGTCTTACACAGAACCTCTAGGAGCAGTTTTGGCTTCCTTTGCAGTCTTCTTTTCACTAATCACTATTCTGGTAATGGGGACTTTCATCCATTACCAAGAAACTCCCATTGTCAAAGCCAACAACTGGACCATTACCTGTATTCTGCTTGTCTCTCTGTTGCTCTGCTTTCTTTGCTCCTTTCTTTTCCTTGGCACTCCAGGGAAGGTTTCTTGCCTTCTCCGGCAAACAGTCTTTGGGGTTGTCTTTTCTATAGCTATTTCTTGCATGTTGGCCAAAACTATCACTGTGGTGCTGGCCTTCATTGCCACAAAGCCAGGGAACAAGATGAGGAAATGGATTGGGAAGAAGCTGGCAACATCAGTGATCTTCGTCTGTTCTGTTATTCAAACTCTGATCTGTGCTGTTTGGTTAATAACCGCACCGCCATTTCCAGAGGCTGACATGCACTCCCAGCCGGCTGAGACCATCTTGCAATGCAATGAAGGCTCTGAGACTATGTTCTACCTTGTCCTGAGTTACATGTGGCTCTTGGCTTTCATCAGCTTCACAGTTGCTTTCTTAGCCAGGAAGCTGCCTGACAGTTTCAATGAAGCCAAGCTGATCACCTTCAGCATGTTGGTCTTTTGTAGTGTTTGGGTTTCCTTTGTCCCAAGTTACTTGAGCACCAAAGGGACAAATATGGTGACTGTGGAAGTCTTCTCCATCTTGGTTTCCAGTTTTGCATTACTGGCTTGCATCTTCTTCCCAAAATGCTACATGATTCTATTCAGACCTGATCTAAATGTAAAAGAACAGTTAGTAAAGAAGACACATTCATATTTATTCCATCTTATTATTTATGCATAATAATCTCATTTAATATATCTACATGTAAAAGGAAATGATTGTTAGGGAATGCTGATGTATTAGGACTACTAATGAATGTGGATGTTTAATTCTTTTTCTTTTCTTTTCCCCATATTTACATTGATGTTGAAGTAATAGTGCCACTGTATTCTGCTATGGTCAAGCCTCACCTGGAATAATATGTCCAGTTCTGAGCAACACAGTTTAAAAAGGATGTGGAGAAACTGAAGCATGTCCAAAGCAGGGCAACTAAAATGATGAAGGGTTTGAAAAAACTTATAAGGAACTGTTTAGGTAACTGGGGTTGTTTAGCCTGGAGAAGAGGAGTTTCAGAGGTTATATAATAGCCCTGTTTAAATATTTGAAAGGATGTTAAATTGAGGAGGGTGAAAGCATGTTTCTGATAACCTTGATGATATCATAACATGAAAACTTGAAACAGGAGAGTGGAGAGAATGAATGTTATAGCCTGCCTCAATTCCTTCCTTCCTTCCTTCCTTCCTTCCTTCCTTCCTTCCTTCCTTCCCTGTCTTCTGTCTCCCTTGTCACCCCACTCTTGAGATAAGAAGAGACAAAGCTTAAGTTTAATACTACGGAAACATAATTCCTTCCCATCTTAATGTGACCAAGAGAAGCCTACACTGTATTAAAAAATGGTGGAAGGCCCTAGTGCTGCCTTCAAGAAAGTTAGTCTTGGGACTAACTGATTCTTAACAGCCCTCTATCTCTGCCTCCAAACTTTGATGTCATGGTGTCACTCTGTCACAATGTAGTTCTTCTTCTTGGCCTCCAATCCATGCCAAGGCTGGTAAAGTCAGGCCCTTCCTGCAGCTGAGCAAACAATAGAGATTATCACACCATCCTGTGCACAGAACCATTTTTTCTTTGCAAGGTACAGGAAAAGCCCAGATTGGGTACAGGATGCCTACTGCCTGGGCACAAGAGTTTGTGATAAAATCCGACTGTTGAAGTTTACATCCTGTGTCTCGGGAGAAAACGCAGTCTGATAATTTCCTTTGATAGGGACTAGAGCTGGGTCTCTTTTGTTCATTCATTCTTTTTCTTCAAATTATTGCAGAGAGGAATTTATATGATGAAGAATTATATTCTAGCTTTACTCAGTACATATACATGTCTCTTCTTCTTATTTCGTATTCAAAACAATTCAAATCAGATTGTTGAAGTACATCAGGATGAGTAAAGGAACAACTAGTCTAAATAGTTTTCCTAGATCAGTGGTGACTTGCAACTCAGTATTCCAAGTCAGTCAACCAAATCCCTGCAATATTTAAGTATAACAGCCAATATTGTGTATTTTTAAAAATATATAAACTTTATTAATATAGTTAAAACATACATATCTCAAATACTCTTCATCCATTCACATAAAACATATTCCCTCTATCCTATCCTAAAATGACAAACACCATACATACATAACAAATTGCTTCCTTACTATGCAAATACTGCTTTACTCCTTATACTTTGATCTTTTCTCTTCTTAGAATCTTTTTCTACATAATTAATAAATCAAAAACATTTATTTTCTTTCATGTACTTTGGTTTGTATCATCAACCTTTATCTTTATTTACAATTCTTTGTTTGTTACTTGTTTCTCAGTCGATACCTATTTCCCAAATTTGTCCTTCTTTTATTTTCAGATATTGGATTAAAGGATTCCAGCCCTTTTTGAATTTTTCTGTTGTTCTTTGTCAGTTTGTCCATTTCCATATAGTCTATTATTTTTCTGATCCAGTCTTCTAAATCAGGTGTTTTTTTTCTCTTTCCATTTTGCCACATATACTAATCTTACTGCTGTTGTCATTTAGAATAACAATCTTTCAAATTTTCTTTCTATTTCTTACTCCTGGTTTATACTTAGTAAATATCTTTTGGGAACTTTATCTAACTTCATGCTTCATATTTCCTCTATCTTTTCATGTACTCTGTTCCAATATTTTTTTTGAGTACTTGCACTCCCACCACAAATGGAAATATGTTCCTGTTTCTCCTTAACATTTCCAACATGTACTATTTAAATTTTTGTTTATCTTGGCTAATTTGTATGGGGTTAAATGCCATCTGTATTGCATTTTATAATAATTTTATCTTATATTATAATTTAGAGTATATTTGATTCTTTTGCTCAACATTTTTTTCCCAATGTTCCAAATTGATGTTTTGACCAAAATTTTGTGCCCATTTCACCATTTGTGGTTTTATTATTTCATCTTCCATTTCTAATTTCAGTATTGCTTTGTAATATTTACTAATTCTATGATCTTCATCTGCCTTTATTATATTCTCCAAATCTAGCTCTGCATTACCAATCCCCCTGTTTTTTATATTCATAATAAATCTTTCCTTAATTTGGAAATAATTAAACCATGTACCGTTGAGACCCATTTCTATAAGTTTTTCTTGTGTTTTTAACTGCAATTTATCTTGTTTTTTCTCCAGTATATCCTCATATGTTACCCATTTATAAATACTTAATTTCACCCTATTAAAAATTCTTCATTTATAGAAACCCATTTTGGAGTTTTTCTACACTACCTTGTTTTTAATTTACACCAGACCCTTAATAAAACTTTTCGAATAAAATGATTATTGAAATCTTTCTTTACTTTAACTTTATCATAAAAAAGATATCTGTGGCACCTGAATCTTAATCCTGAACCTTCCAATTTTAATATTCTCTCTTTTTTCAGTTTTATCCAATCCGTAAGCCAATCCATACAACAAGCAGAGTAGTATATTTTCAAATTTGGTAATGCCAATCCTCCTTTATGTATTTCATCCTGTAGATATTTGAATTTTATCCTAGGTTTTATTCCAGAACCTAAAAATTTGGATATGTCTTTATGCCAAATATTAAAAGGTTTGTCATTTTGTATAAAAGGTATGTTTTGAAACAAAAATAGCATTTTAGGCAGTACATTCATTTTTATAGTTGATATTTTCCCCATCCAAGACTATCCAATTTTATTCCATCTTTGTAGATTTCTTGATTTCTTGCCATTTAATTTTATAATTATTTTTAAATAAATCCGAATTTTTTGTTGTAATCTTACTTCCAAGATATTTCATCTCTTTACCAATTTTGAAATTTGTTTTTTCCTCAAACTTTCTTTGTCTTTTTCTTTCATATTATTTACCAGTATTGTTGTTTTTTCTTCATTCATTTGGAATCTTGATACTTCCCCATATTCTCTTAGTGTTTTTAATAATTCATTGATGTTTACATTTTGGTCTGCCAATGATGTCATTAAATTGTCCGCAAAGGTGCGTAATTTGATTTCTCCCATTTGAATTTTAACCCCTTCAATTTTTTTGTTCTCTCTTATTGCATTATTTAAAATTTCTAATGTTATTATGAATAGTAAGGGGGATAGCAGGCATCCTTGCCTTACACCCTTTTCCACTCTGTAGCTTTTAGTCAGTTTGCCGTTTACTATCAAAGCGGCTTCTTGGTTTATATATACATATATATTGAATCCAATTTTTAAAATTTCTTCCTATGTTCATTCTCTCCAGTACTTTTAACATAAAGTTCCAATTTACTTGGTCAAAGGCTTTTTCTGCATCAATGAAAAGGAGTGCCAATTGTCTGTCATTATTTTTTTTCATGGTATTCTATTATATCTATCACATTTCTTATGTTTTCTTTAATTAATCTATGGGGTACGAATCCAGATTGATCTTCATGAATCCATTTGCCCAATACTTTTTTCAATCTTTCTGCCATTATTCCTATAAAAATTTTACTATCACAATTCAAAAGTAAAATTGGTCTGTAATTTTTTGGTTCTAGGTGGTCACAGTTTTCTTTTGGAATTAATGTGATGTTTGCTTGTGTCCAAGTTTTTGGTATACAGTTGTCCCTCCATATTCTCTAGGGTTAGGGGAACAAGATCCCTGTGAATATGGAAAAACCGCAAATAACAAAACACTGTTTTTACCTGAGAGGACACCTCTCTGGGAATCTCTAGGTCCTCCAGGGCAACTCTGTGGTCAATGTCCAACATACACTGGCCATAGAATGGCACTGGAGTAGCTACAAATGGTCTTTCAGTGCAACTTTTAGTTAAAGTTGACCACAGAGTTGCACTGGAGGACCTAGACAGTCCTAGAGAGAACATATTAATGAAATCCGTTAATAATCAAAGCCGCAAATATCAAAGCCGCAAATATGGAGGGATGACTGTATTTCCTTTCAATATTCCATTTATTGTTCTTTGAAGGGGTGTTTTAAGCTGTTCCTTAAATGCTTTGTAGTATTCAGCTCCTAATCTATCAGGTCTGGTGTCTTCCCGTTCTTTATTTTTTGTATGTTATCTAATATTTCTTGTAAGGTTATATCTTTATTTAATTCTTCTCCTTGATCTTCTGAAATTTTCTTAATTACTTGCTGATTTAGGTATTTATTTATTCTCTCTTGGCTAATTTCTTTCATTTTAAATAGTTTGGCTTAATAGTTGAAATAAAATTATTTTATAGTTTTTTGGTGTGAGTATATTTGCTTATTTATTTTCATTTTGGTGATAATTTTCTTCTCTCTTTCTTTTCTTAATTTATAAGCCAACAGTTTCCCAGGTTTATTTGCAAATTCAAAATATTTTATAAAAAAAACCTTTAATAAAAGCTTTAGATGTATCTTAAACTACATTATCTGATACTTCTTTGTCCAGGTTGTCTATCAAAAACCATTTTAGTTGTTCCTGCACTTCTACAATTTTTTCATTTTGTAGTAGTAAATTATTTAGCTGCCATCTATAAGATCTTTCTCCAAAATTAATTGTCATCTGTATTGGGTTATTGTCTGACCAAATTTTTGGAAGAATTTCTATTTTTACTACATTTTTGCATAGTTGGGTTGATATTAAGAACGTATCTATCTTAGACCAGGAATTATGGACATTTGAGTAGAAAGTGTAATCCTTGCTTTTTCCATATTTAATTCTCCAGGCATCTTTAAGTCCTATTCTTTCAATCATTTCAAAAAAACCTTTCTGATAATTTCCCTTGATCTGTTTTTATCTTTTTTTTGGTGAGAGTCTGTCTAGTTGGGGGTCTATAACCCCATTCCAATCACCCATTGCAATGATAAATTCATAATTTAACTTTATTACTGTATTCCCAACAGTGTTTTATAAAATTTGTTTTTATTTTCTAAAGGTGCATATACTATTATCAAAATTTTCCCAACTTTCCCATTCTCTTTAATTATCACAAATCTCCCTTCTGGATCATTTATTAGTTCTTTCGCTTCAAACCTATTATTCACATATATTA
Organism: Sceloporus undulatus; assembly: GCF_019175285.1. Taxonomy (NCBI): domain Eukaryota; kingdom Metazoa; phylum Chordata; class Lepidosauria; order Squamata; family Phrynosomatidae; genus Sceloporus; species Sceloporus undulatus. Next base: position 110,577,690 of record NC_056527.1, read on the forward strand.
CAACTCCGTTTTTTTTATTTTTCACCGTCGATATAAATTCTTTCCCCAATTTCTGATTTTTTAAAATATTTTCTCTCTATTTTTAATATTTGTCTCTTGAAGACAGATGAAATCTAACTATTGCTTTTGTAGATGATGATAGATTTTCTTTCTTTTTTGTGGGGTATTTAGGCCTTTTATGTTCCATGATAACAATATTATATTATTTTTTCATTTGGGAAAATAGAGGAAAATAGGGTTATGTACTATTTCGTTTCTTCTTTTTGTACTCCTAATTTTCCTTGTAGCGTTCCAATTCCCACTCTAATTCCAGTTCCAGCCTTAATTCTTCTTCTTCCTCTTCTTCTCCTCCTATTTCTTCTCTTTCAAATCTTTGTTGTAGTCTTTCTTCTAAAAACTGTTCCTGTTCAAACTACACTAAGTTAATTCCTTCAGTACCTAGAGCTGCAGCACCTCATATTTTTTTCTGTTCTGTATAGTTCAGTATTGATTTCTGTTTTATATTTTTTCCTTCTCTTTTTCCTTCTTCTTCTGATTTTTGTTCTTTATATTTTTGTTTCTCTTTATTCTCTGCTCTTTTTTTCCTTTCCAGAAATTCCCAGAATCTTTTAACTTCTGTTGTTGATTTTATTATTATTTTCTTTTTATTATACCAAAAAGATAGTCTTTCTGGTTGCAGCCATCTATAAATTATTTCCTGTTCTCTCAATATTGTTGGGAGGAATGAATAGTCCTTTCTCTTTTTCAAACGTCTCCCCGGTATATCTTTAAATATTTGTAGTTCCTGTCTGTTTATTTTCAAAGGTGTTTCACTGTGGTATCTTAAAAGGTCATCCCTCTTTTGTTTCCTTATGAAATAAATTACAATATCTCATAGCAATCTTTTCTTTTGTGCTCTCATTGAATTCAGTCAAAAAATCATGTCTATTTCCAATTCCATCATTTTCTCTTCTTTCTCTAGAAAGTCTGCCAATTTTGTCACAAAAATTTCCATTAAATTTTCTTTTCCCCCCCGCCAAACCACGTATCTTTAAACATCTATCTCTTAATTTTTGTTCCCATGCTGCTTTTTTGTCTAGGTCTGTTTCTATCCTTTCTCTAATATTGTGTAATTCCTCCTCTGTTTTTTCTGTTATTTGTTCTAGTTTTTGATCTTTTCGTTTGCTAGCAATCTTTTATTTGTAAGTTTATCCACTGTTTGATTTATCTCCTTCAATTATGTTCTTATATCCTGATGTATCTCTATTTTAAAATCTTTCATCTCTTGTCTTAATTCAGTCCTCAGTTTCCTAATTTCTTTTAAGAGCATTTGATTTGATGGTTTTATTTTTTTTTTGTTCCAATTTTGTTGTTTGTTATTTTTCAGTAGTAGATTCCCCCTTTTTCACAATATATTTTTTCTATAATACACACACACACACTTATATATGTGTATATATATTTTGGGGAGAGATATCACACAAAATAAAAAGAGCATTTTGTTCTTGCACAATTTACCGTTTTCTCTTTTTCTTACTCCAATTTCCTTTATATTATATTTTTAATCCCTTTTGATGTTTTCCCAATTTCTTTCCCTTTCAAACTTTGCCTTTCCTAATATCTAAGTTGTAGTTTTCCTTGGCTATTTTTACCTTTCTTTTGTGTGTGTGTATTACTTTGATTCGCCACAATTACTACAATTGCCAACAATCCATTCTGTTCCTGTTTTCAACCCTGCTACTTGTTCCTTGTTTTACTACAATTCCCAGAGTTCCTCTGCCTCATTCCTGTTCCACTGACATTATTTACTATTTCCTTTCTATTTCTTAAAGTGACCCTCTCTTTCCTCCTTTAATTTTCCCTATCTTTCCCCTTTCTTTTCCCAACTTGTTCCAATCCTGTCTTTATCTTTCAGTCTGTTTCCTGTCTCTCTTTTGTCTCTGGACTGTTCCTCTAGCTGATCTGTTCTCACTTATTTTCACCTTTGCTCCGACACTTGCACCTTCACTCGGTCTGGTCTGCACCTCGCCGCTCCTCCGACACCAGCATTGTCCTCTGACCCGATCCGCTCCACGTCTCTCCTCCATCCGTCCTCCAACCCAATTTGCTCTGTGTTTGTCCTCCGTCCCTCAGTCTGGTCTGTGCCTCACCTCTCCTCCGACACCCACGCTGTCCTCTAACCTGGTCTGCTCTGCATCTCTCCTCTGACACGCCTGTTGTCCTCCAGTCTCCACCATACCTCATTTCTCCTTCTCCTTCAACCACTGTGTCATCTCTCAATCCTATTTCCTTTTCTCTATTTCCATTCAACTCATTATTTTACCCTTCTTTCCTCAATATTTTATCCTCTTTTGACTAAATTATATTATGGCTCTCTGTGTACTTTTAGTCCGGTATTTATTTCAATCAAAGTCTCTCCTTCTTGCTTGGTTGTTTGTGTTCAATAGTCCAAATGCAAATTGTTTACTTATGTAGATAAGAGCCAGAGTTTATCTGTCTGAATATTTGTAAAGTAATGTTCTTAATGCATAAAGATTAAATTAAAATTGGTGGCGTACCAGTTGTCTGTAGACAAATCAAACAATGGGCTCGTGAATGCTTCAATGGTGCCCTCTATTACTCCAAAAACTCACACCAGAATCCAAAAGATTTCTTCAGTTCTGAGGGTTGGGAGAACAGGAATGGGCCCACGCCAGGCTCCTCAGACCTCCATGTGCCAAGGGATTTGATTTTTCAACTCCAAATGTCTTCTCACAGCTCACGGTTTCTGACTGAAGAAACTTGCAATGAAAACCCTCTGAAAGGTTCACCATCGGGTTGCTGCCATGGTCTCAATGGAGACAAGGCAGCAGAAAAAGAGAGAGGAGTGCACACCCATATCTCCTTCCCTAGTGCTCTTGGGCCAGTGAGTGGGAAGGAAGGGTGAGTGTGCTCACACACGCATATACCTTTTCCGCCATCTCAGCCAACTCAAGCACCATGGAAAGAGGAGTGTATATGTAGGTACATGTGTGCCCCTCCACCTCGACTGATGCCTTACTTAAGACCAGGGACAGCAGGGCAGGGAAAAAATGCTCCAAGGTTTTGTGGGCATTTCCATCACCACCCAGTCACAGCATAGGGCGGTCATGTGCAGCTAGCTGTCTATCTGTGCCTTAAGGGGAAAGTCTGCTGGCCCAAAGGAAATCCCCACCCTGTTGAACATCCTTCACCTACAGTGCCCACAACATCCACTGGAAGACAACACTGTCTCTGCTGGCCCATCCAACTGACCTGGAAGTGTGCCTGCTAGTCTACTCTGGTCATGAAGCTGTCTGTTGGGCCCCCTCCATCAGCCAACACTATCCCTGAATCTGGTGGCCCTGGGAGCCCAAATGTGCAGCTGCATTGGGGCAGGGAGGGCTCATGCAGCATTGGGGAAGGGTATGCCTTTACTCCTTTACCCCCAGTCAGGGCAGACTCATCTTCCCAGTGGCTCCCCCACATACAGCAGGTCCAAGAGGCAGGCCTGCCGGATTACTTGGGGGGCAGGAGATCTCCTTCCCTGGCAAGGACACCAAATGGTCAGTCACCCAGCTGGACTTGGTGCCATCCACCACCAGAGCTGGAAATGTGGCTGTTGAGATTAATAATAATAATAATAATAATAATAATAATAATAATTTGTGTGATATTTATATACCGCTATTCCAAAGATCATAGCGGTGAACAGCAAGTAAGCTAATTTGCCCCCAACAGTCTGGGTACTCATTTTAGCGAACTCAGAAGGATGCAAGCCTGAGTCGAGCTTTGGCCCTTTTTCTGGTCTTGAACTCGCAACCTTGTGGTTTTGAGTGAATGGCTGCAGTACAGGCATTTAACCATTGCGCCACCAGGGCATCATGGGGTAACCATATCCAAGGGAAATGGGACCCCAGGGTATTGCCACATAGCCTGGTGGGACTGCCTGACACTGGAGCCCCTCAGGACCTAATGAAGGTTGCAAATGCAGGCCAGCAGAGCCTGAGGACTCAGGAAACACTGCCTGCATACCCTGCACTTGCTCGGCCATCTTGCGACCTAGCAGCCCTAAGTAGGCAGTTGGCTGGCTGGTGCTCACCCAGTACCATTTATCAATCTGCACCGGTTGATGCCAACGTTATGGATGTCCTTGTTAATACAGTTATGGAATTATGATAAATTGTTTTAATTTATGACAGTATGAAGGTTATAGTGAATCTACACTGTCTTGGTGATCCTTTCCAACACATTTTTCCTTCTTTCTGCTCAGAATGTCAGTTCACCCATCATGCACTAGGATTCCCTAATGTATATTGTGATATTTACTACTCCTTCAAGCACAGATGGTATCAAACATGTTTTCTCTGGTGCTGCATGAACAAAAGCTTTGGGAATGACAATTATCTAACCTATAATTTCCTAACTTGTGATTCTGGCTGCCTGTACAATTGCAAAACCAACAAGAGCTTGGAGAATTAAGAGGCAAATCATCTGAATTTATTTAAATTGTCATATATAAAGAATCCTTTCAAGGGAACATCTGCTTGGACAGCTCATCACTTATTGCCAATGCTTAATGTGGAGTCTTTGGATCATAAAAAGCTATTGCTTGGGTGGGGGTGGTTGTTTATAGCTGGGCATTGCATAAAATCAGAGCAAGAGATGCAGGTATGAATGTTGTGCATCACTGGAACTGAGCACAAACTGTAATGGTTCTGACAGAGGTTTCATTACTCCTCATCTTTCTCCTGTCTCATATTTTGAACAAAGGTTTGGGCTCTGTGTGCAGCTGGCAATGCCATATTCAACAAAATTCCATCAGTTCCAAAGGAGATCTTCTCATTGGGGAATTTGTGTCCATTGCATTAGCAGAAATGTTATTAAATGACTTTAGGGAAGCACGAGGAACAGGCTACGAAGCTTGGTAAGCAAGAAGAAGAGGGCAGAAGTGTGGCTTTGAGTCATTTTAGTATGATTTAAGCAGGTCTGGTTTAAATAATTTTAGTGTTGACACAGATGGATCAGTGGAGTAACTAGGATTGGTGTCACCCGATACAGTTGGTGCCCCCCCTCCCCCCGTGACCTCCTCCCATTTCACTCTATACAGACTCCTTAGTCATGCTTTTTTGGACTAATGTTACTCCTAAATTGTAATTCTCATATATCACTGAATGTCATGCTAATAGTTGTGACATAAAAAAACTAGCAAAATTAAAGTTATATCTTCAAATTACAAAACTGGACGCACAACCTAAATGTATTTATATAGACATAGTGAAGATTTGGTTAAAATGTGATGTTTTTAAAGAATATTTTAAAAGAATCATAATTTTCAAATTTTCAGGGGCTGAGGGAAATCAATGAATCAATGCCCGGCTGGTCACTGGTGCTCCCAGGACCAGCCATATAACACCTGTTCTTAGGGACCTCCATTGGCTGCCCATTCGCTTCCGAGCCCAATATAAGGCGTTGGTTATTACCTATAAAGCCCTAAATGGCTTGGGCCCAGGATACCTAAGGGACCGTCTCTCCCCGTACATTCCGCCTCGCACCCTCAGAACGTCTGGGCAGCAATTACTGAAGGTGCCTGGGGCCAGATTAGTCTCCACCTCGCGGAGGACATTTTCCACAGCTGCCCCAGCCCTTTGGAATAAGCTGCCCACTGAGCTCCGCTCATCTACCACCCTGGCCCAATTTAGGAAGGATCTCAAAACCTTCCTATTCCAGCAGGCATTCCCCGAATAAATATCCTGTGGGCCTCCCTCCTCTTCCGTGGCCATGAGGTTGGGCTATAGGGGCTTTTTATTTGTTATTGTATTTTATGGATTTTTTTATCTGTCTTGCATTGTATGTATTTTAATCTTGTTGTAAGCCGCCCTGATCCCTGGAAGGGCGGGATAAAAATAAAAATTTTATTATTATTATTTATTAATGAAAATGCTTCATAGTTACAAATTGCATGTTGGAATTGAAAGAATACAGGTTGATTTTTACTGGTATATTTGCAGCAGATTAATTACTCCCAGGTGCTCAAAGAATACTAAACAGAAATGATTCTTCCATACACAATTATATTCTTGAAGGACTGATGTAGCAGAGAGACTAGGAACCATGTTTCTTTTAAAAGAAATAGTAAGAATTGATATCAAGTTGGTACCAAACCACATCTCTGTCTTTAAATTCTTTAATTCTAGTTGTAGTCTAAATGTATAGCTCTGCATCAGGATACAATTGATGGATGAACCCTCTGAAAGAGGATATCACAAGTCCATCTGCTATTCTTATATTCTGCCTATGTTTTAATCTCAAGGTATCCCCTGCTATAATAAGTAAAAAAGTGTGTTTCTACCTTTGATATAAACATGTAAAATTACTTCTGAATGCAGGATGTTGACTAAGAACTACCAGCTTGTGTTTGCCTTTGTTTTTGCCATTCATGAGATCAACAAGAATGACAAGTTGCTGCCCAACATCACACTGCAAACAGAAATCTTGGACGATGCATTTAGTTCACTGAAAGCCAGTTTGGCCACATTGGATCTCCTCTCATTGGGACGAATGGATGTTCCCAATTACAAATGCACCTGGGAAAAGAGTCTCATAGCCATCATTGGTGGTCTCACCTCTCAAACGTCCCTCCAGATTGCCAATATCTTAAATATCCATAAAATTCCACAGGCAAGTATGGTCATACTTCATGCCTTAGTACAGATTTTAAAAAAAACAGTGATGTATTGTTCTTCATTCGCCTCTACTGCTATATCCTTCTCCTAATTTGTAAATTTGAAATGGCCTTGTCAGTACTCAGTTAACAGTTCAGCTATGACTTTGCCACTGGTGTGAATTTGTTTTAGTAAATGCTCCACACTGGCTTTTCGTTGTCTTGATTTCTCTTTGGGCCTGGCATCTGAGTTCCATGCTCTAGCAGAGTAAATGTAAGATACATCTCTGCATGCCTTCATAGAAACCACTCTCTGTGAAACTCAGTGCAGTGATTCCATGCTGAAATAGACCTGCACCACTCTGCCAACTTCACTCCTGATTTTGAAGAAGATTTGGAGAACATTATTTCTAACTGTAGTAGGATGGATGAAGGGGGAGAATGTCTGGGTCGAAAGAGGGATAAAAGCCAGGATCTCTTAACTAAGCAAACAGATAGAAAGGCTAAGCCTCACAATCCAGAAGGTACTCCACATATTCATGTGATGCATGCTTCTGCCAAAACAAGGAATGGGAGAAAAGTACATTTTAATTCATTTGGGGAGGGGACCTTAGCCATTTCATACCTTGCAGAACTCCATACAGTCCTGAAAAGAAGCCATGTGCAGAATTCTAGATATTTCCAAGTTTCGGGCAGCAAAACAGTGTTCTAAAACTGCATACATTAGGTGAATGCCTGTGGAAAAAGCATGTATTTTTGGAATGTGCAGAGATGTGCTTTAGAGTGTGGTGAAAGTGGCTTACATTTTATAAATGCTCCAAAATATTTGCATTTGGAAAACTATGCAGAGAAATGTATAAGAAATACTGTGAAGGATCAAACGAATCTTGCAGTCCAGTCCAGACCAAAGTAGGGAAAAGCTGGAAAGCAAGGTGGGCTTGTAAACCTTCTTTCCCCTCTATGTCTGTAAATATCATCCCGTTCTATGAGAATATGAGGGTTTCTGTGCATGTTTCAAGTATTATTCATATTTCACATATTTTACTGTAGGGATAGATTCCAAAATTACACATGGCTTTCCTGTTAGAAAATGTGATTTGCAGGCAAAAAACATGCTAAAAATGAAAAGGAAAAAAGATTCTTTGAAAGAATAAATGATCTCCTGACCAAGAATATGGTCTTTGGTGGAGCAAAGTTGCTCCTATGTGCAGGCTTCAGTCTCATTTCAACAGTTTATATTTCTATGAACATTTTTCACCTTAATTTCAGCTTCCAAAAAGAGAAAAACTGTTTGGCTGCCATCATATTACTTAGTCTCCACTAGAGTAGACCCATTCAATCAGTTATTGAAAGTTCAGTCGACATGTAGAGAAAGCCAACAAAATCAATGAGCCTCTTTTTCTCAGGACTAACAACAGACTTTGGGCCTTTGTTTGTAAAGGCCAGCTCCAAATTGCTCCAAAGGACTCTGGTGAAGGAACTGCAACACATGGCTACTTTGAAGGAATACAGAAGCAAAAGTATAAATTATGTGAAGCGAAACTATAGCAACATCACTTTAAGTGAATTGTGCAACATAGGGGGCCCTCCACATTGGTTGGGGTTAGGAGCACAGGTCCCTGGGAAAGTGGAAAACCCACAAATAACAAAAAGCCTATTTTTAATCCTGAGAGATCCTCAATGTAGGAATCTCCAGGTCCTCCAGAATGACATCTGGCTGATGTTGACCATAGAGCCTCATTGGAGCAACTACAGATTCCTAGAGAGAGCACACTAATCAAATCTGTCAATTTTCAAATCTGGAAAAGTCAAAATGGCAAATGTGGAGGACCGACTATATTCTTCAAAAGACAAACAAGATTAATCACATGTTAAAATGTGTAAAACATATTATTCTGGCACCATGGTCAATGAGCTGAACATTGTGGGGAAAGGGGAACATTGTGTTTGCAAGGGAATACTTACCTTTCACATTAACTAAAAATGTGTGTATTTTTCTACCCTGCCAAGTGAGTGAGTCTTTAGATGCAGATTGCTCTGTTCAAATTCTGGCATCTGGACCAGCGTGTTGTTAAATAACCCTCTCTTCTATTTATGTCTCTGTTCCTGAAACTGAAAGGGTCACGTTTCCCTAACTAAAGGAAGAATTGCATTTCCTTTTATTTCTTTCAAAAATGTGTTTTCCTCCCCATTTCTAGCTGAGTTATGGGTCTTTTGATCCCATCTTCAGTGATAAAATTCAGTTTCCCTCTCTTTTCCGGATGGTGCCAGATGAAATCTTTCAGTATTTTGGGATTACTCAACTTTTTGAGTATTTTGGATGGAATTGGATTGTTCTCCTCATTCCAGAGGATGAAAGTGGAGAGAGATTTCATCGAATCCTCAGTGCAAGTCTTGTCCAGAAGGATATTTGCATTGCTTTGACACAATCCGTTCCCACAGTAACAAGTTACTTTTCAAACCCAATCCTCCAGAAAAGGTTAAATGCCATTGCCGCTGCTCTTCTCTCAAAGAACATTAACGTGATCCTGGTTTATGGGGACTCTCAATCTATGGATGGTTTACGGATAATTCTAGAAAGCTATGAGTTTTTTCAGAAGCAACCTATGGAGAGAGTTTGGATCACAACTGCTCAGTGGGATGTCACAACTGTTTTCTCAGGGATAAGATTCACAGAAAGATCCTTCAATGGCACCTTGTCCTTTGCCCTCCACACCAATGTGGTGCCAGGATTTCAGGAGTTTCTGGAGAACTTAAATCCAATCCAGTCCAAGATTTATCTCCTAAAGGAGTTTTGGTGCAGTGCATTTATTTGTTCTCTCCCAATGTATAACTTGAATTACCCAAACTTGAGGAATTGCATGGGGGAAGAGAAACTGAGGAACCTTCCTGGATCTGTGTTTGAAATGAGGATGTCTAGCCAAAGTTATAGCATCTATAATGCTGTCTATGCTTTAGCCCATGCTCTCCATTATGCAGATTCACTGAGAGCCAAACGGAAAGCAATAGGTACTGAAAACAGTTGGAAACATATGAATATTCAACCCTGGCAGGTATGTCCTGAAACTTTAAAACAACGGGGGCTTTCCCCCAGGGCTGAGCAGTAGGAGTAAATTAGTGAGAGGTTTTTACAGTAGGAGTAACATTAAGAAAAATTGTCTTACTCCCGAGTAAGATAAGGAGTAATACCAAAATCACCACTACTCCCCAGCTCTGTCATGGCAGAAATTGTACTCCCCCCCCCTTTTTTTTTAATTCTATTTTTAAATACCCTTCAGCTGTCTTAATTTACTCCTTGGTTTTAATAGGGAATGGTATTTAACCAGTTTTAATTTTTCTGAAAGAATAGAACTAAATGGTAAGAAATGTGGATTCTTGAACAAGAACAAAGGAAATATGATAGATAGATGACAGACACCTAGTTAGATAGCAAATGCCCCTTCCCACTAATTTACCCAGGCAATTATCAATTTTTTTCCTGCTCCAATTTAGCTACGCTCATTTCTGAGATACATCCGCTTTAACAATAGTGCTGGGGAAGAAGTCTTTTTCGATGAGAATGGGGATCTAGCCTCTGGATTTGATGTCATCAACTTGGTCACTTTCTCGAATCAATCTTTCCAAAAAGTCCAAGTCGGAGGAATTGATCCCCAGGCTTCTGCAGGCAAAAGGTTCACCATGAACGGCAGTGCTGTTGTGTGGAATCACAAATTTAAGAAGGTAGATTTTCCTTTATTTGTCTGAAAGGGGAATTCTATGCAAATCAAAACTAGAGAAAAAACAAGAGATAACTTTTGACACTCAAAGGTTACCTTTGGCACACAGGGATTATCAGTCATTCCAATTTCTTTGCATCCTAATATCATAGCATCTTTGAGTTGGAATAATTTTTTTTAAGATAGTGTACCTCTGGCCCTGAGAAGTGACAGTTGGGGGATGGGGCAGCTACAGGAGAGAAGTGGCATTGTGTAATCCGTGTGGCCGATGCTATTTCCTTCCAAATTAAATCACAGCTTAAAAGCCATGTGTGATGAAGCCCCAAATTGAATAATAAAAATCTAAAGATTCTTCTGCATCTCTAAAGAAATGGAAAGATAGTGAATCCCCTGATCTCACATACGAAGAGTGAATTTTTCACCCTTTTGAATTCTCATCTTTGTGCTTCACATTAGATGCCGCCTCGTTCCAGATGTGTTGAGAACTGCCAGCCAGGATACAGCAGGCTTGTTCAGCCGGGGAATTATGTCTGTTGCTATGACTGTGTTCAATGTGCTGATGGGAGGATTTCAGACCACATTGGTAAGAAAAAGAATATTGTGTCATATGGGGAATACTTAATCTGCTTTACATAGAGGCTTTCTAGATTGGCATTTGGGACGTCCGGAGGACGTCCCATTTTAAAAAAGGGGCGTCTCTTATAGACGCCCCTGGGCCTAGTACGGACTCAGTCCGTACAAGATGGCGCCGGCCCTTCTACATGGCCGGCGCCATCTTTGCGTATCGGACGCTGAGCGTCCGTACGCGTCGCGTCCATTGTGACGTAGCGAGTGCGCCCCTGGCGCCTCGCTACGTCGCAAACGCGACGGAAAAAGAAGCTCCATTTTGGAGCTTCTTTTTCGGTCCGCGCGGGAATCGGGCCGTCTGAAGGCTTCGGCTCCCCCGCGGACCTACCAGCGGCGGCGGCAGACCGCCGCAAAGCGGCGGTATGTACCCTGCCATAGAGGAGTATTCTAAACCCCATCCAATTCCTTTCTTTCAAGCCACAATCTTTTCTTTCAAGATTCTAGAAAAGACTAGTTCTTGGGTATGAGTCATATGGGGAAAACAATAACAGATAGGCCTTATACAGACCAGCCTGAAAAGGTGGGCTGTGAGTGGAGTCGGAGCACAGAATCCTGACGACTCACACCCTGACTCTGCCCCCAGGGCACTATGAGGCTGTGTGCTGATCCAGATGGCACATGACATTATGGCACACCTCCGGCGCTGCGTTCAGATGATGCAGCACCAAAGGGGCACCGTACAGCTGTCCTGTCACGACTATGGCAGCCTTTGAAGGGTGCAAAAAGAAGCTGCTTTTTGAGGCTCTTTTTTGTGCCTTCCAAAGGCCAGATTGGGGCCACAACGTGAGGTTTCCATGGCCAGAATTCAGCCAGGAAGGGGGCGGCCTCCTGCCTCACTTTAGGGACAGTCTATAGAACCCCATGGTTACCATAGTGATTTCCAGCTCAGGAGTTTGCAGTGTGTCTTCCTCAGATTCCACCAGCAAATGTTGTTATATTTATTTTTTATGTTGTAAGAAGGAAAATAAGGTTTCAGTTTATGCTTAGGAAACCAGACTTTGCAAGTGCATCATTGTTTAGGAGAGCCTATGCAGAATTAAGCATAGCAAGAAGTAGTTGTGTGTTCCACTAGAAAGGGGCTTCAACATTTCTGTGAACTTCAAATGAAGGTCCTCTAACAATGATTTGTCTGAGAGATTTACCTACAGAAAAAATTTCTCAAATTATTCAGGGCATGAGGGAGGAGTTTTGGGCTGAATCTCTTCTGAACAAATGTTAACAAGGAAATCCCATGATGAACTCGCCTTGGAGTTCTCATAAGTCAGAAATGATTTCTAGGCACACAAAACAACAGCAAATAATTTGTTTGGTACACATTGAGAGGATGTTCTCTTGTGAATTATTATGACCCTTCTTATCTGCCCTTCGGGAGAAGGAGAGATGGGAAAACCCCAGTTTTGATTAAGAGGAACTCCAGACAGGAAAAGAAAATCACTGAAGGTCCCAGGTTTTCTTGATTTTGTTTTGGAGATCTCTCTACAATTTTGGATTGCTGAAAATACACATTTTGAGTAGAGCTAGTTCAGCCTCCTCTGACATAGTTCTTTATGGTATTCCCCATGTGTACATTGCTAAGATTCACAATGTAGCATGAATTTTGTGCAGGATTTTACAAAGAATCCCAATGGGAACTGACAGAAATTTAACTATTCCCAAAATAGTGTGAATGCATCCCCTTTGAGTTTTATGTTTTTCCTAATTAACTGAGCTTCTACAGTAAACTTTGCAGCCAATGTCTCACTGTTCTGTTATATAAAAGATTTGTAATATGAGGATACTAATAGGGCTCAAACGGAGTCAGTGGAATTTGTGATCAATGAGATATAGTTGGCTCTGGGTATCCGCAATGGATCAGGTCTGGGACCACCCCCCTGCAGAAACTAAAATCCATGGATGCTCAAGTTCCGTTATTACAAATGGCCTCATTGCCATCAGACGCCTCTCCCGTTGTCTCCAGTTGAAGGCTGCCCTGCCACCTCCCTTTCCCTTACTTCTCCCTGGATCTTTCCACCACTCCAAGACCCTTGCCCACATTGGGCATCACTGGTAAAGAGCATAAGGAAGTAGCCAGTTCTAGTTTGAGTATCTTTCTATGTTCAAATAGGTAATTAAAAGACATATCTTTGGGAAGAATTCTTTGAAATACACATGCAAATGAAATGATATCTTATTTAGAAACAAAAACAAATTATTTATAGCAAACTTATCAAATATTCTCTTGGAAGAAAGGAAAGGTTAATTCAGATCTAAGCAAGAATGAATTTTAAATGGAATTTGAAGAATATTTGCAGTGGTTTGGGAAACACTGAGAGCTTTTTCATGTATTTCAGATGCAAGTGAATGTGCAAAGTGTCCAGATGATCACTATTCAAATGAGAAGCAAGACCAATGCCTTCCTAAAAGAGACATTTATTTGTCCTACACAGAACCTCTAGGAGCAGTTTTGGCTTCCTCTGCAGTCTTCTTTTCAATAATCACAATTATGGTAATGGGGACTTTCATTCATTATCAAGTAACTCCCATTGTAAAAGCCAACAACTGGACCATTACCTGTATTCTACTTGTCTCTCTGTTGCTCTGCTTTCTTTGCTCCTTTCTTTTCCTTGGCACTCCAGGGAAGGTTTCTTGCCTTCTCCGGCAAACAGTCTTTGGGGTTGTCTTTTCTATAGCTATTTCTTGCATGTTGGCCAAAACAATCACTGTGGTGCTGGCCTTCATTGCCACAAAGCCAGGGAACAAGATGAGGAAATGGATTGGGAAGAAGCTGGCAACATCAGTGATCTTCCTCTGTTCTGTTATTCAAACTCTGATCTGTGCTGTTTGGTTAATAACTGCACCGCCATTTCCAGAGGCTGACATGCACTCCCAGCCGGCTGAGACCATCTTGCAGTGCAATGAAGGCTCTGAGACTATGTTCTACCTTGTCCTGAGTTACATGTGGCTCTTGGCTTTCATCAGCTTCACAGTGGCTTTCTTCGCCAGGAAGCTGCCTGACAGTTTCAATGAAGCCAAGCTGATCACTTTCAGCATGTTGGTCTTTTGCAGTGTTTGGGTTTCCTTTGTCCCAAGTTACCTGAGCACCAAAGGGACAAATATGGTGATCGTGGAAGTCTTCTCCATCTTGGTTTCTAGTTTTGCATTACTGGCTTGCATCTTCTTCCCAAAATGCTACATGATTCTATTCAGACCTGAGCTAAATGTAAAAGAACACTTAGTAAAGAAGAAGCATTGATATTTACTCAATCTTATTTGTTATGTGTACTGTTATCTCATTTAATATATCCATTTGTAAAAGGAAATGATCCTCTGTTAGGCAATGCTAGTTGATGTGTATGTGCTTTTTACCCTTTTGTTTTCCTCATTGATATTGTAGAAAATTGTTTATTGACTACAGACTTTATAACCATCTATCCATCAAATCAAAGGCCTAGGCCCTTATCACATGTGGGGGGTTTGCAGGTCAGATCTGCAGTCACTCCTGTTCTAGCAATGCGAAACGTCATGTTTTTTTCACACCAGATCCGCAGTCACTCCTGTCTAGCAATGCAAATTCACATTAAAACATGCAACCCGGAGTGAATGCACATTGTATTACCACACCGGAACATAATTTGAGTGTTCAATGCTTCAAACAGGCACCCTTGTGCATGCTCAATGGGGCTCTGGATGCTTTCCTCCTTTTCTGCCCCCTCCTTAGCTGTCATCTTTAATCGAGGTGAAGGAGGAGGCAGGATGATGATGGGATGGGTGGCAGGTTGATGGAGGGGAGAAGATCGGGGTCTAGGAGGAGTCAGGGGATGATGGGATAGGTGCCAGGTTGAAGGAGGGGAGCAGATTGGAGTCTAGGAGAAGGCTGGGGATGATGGGATAGGCGACAGGGTGAAGGAGGGAGCAGATCAGGGTCTAAGATGAGGCAGGGGATGATGGGATAGGCGGCAGGGTGAAGGAGGGGAGCAAATCAGGGTCTAGGAGGAGGCTGGGGGACAGCTGCTACTCTACGAGAGAGCTGACATCTGGTGTCCCTAAGGGCACTATTCTGTCCCCCATGCTGTTTAACATTTACATGAAGCTGCTGGGTAAGATCATCCAGAGACATGGGGCAGGGTATTATCATTACGCTGATGACTCCCAAATTTATTTCTCTATGTCTCGGGCTGCTTCAGTGACCAAGCAGGGCATC
Source organism: Sceloporus undulatus (assembly GCF_019175285.1). Lineage (NCBI taxonomy): Eukaryota > Metazoa > Chordata > Lepidosauria > Squamata > Phrynosomatidae > Sceloporus > Sceloporus undulatus. The sequence continues at coordinate 110,592,853 of NC_056527.1, forward strand.
TCCCCGCTGAATGTCTGCCTGAAGTCGGTAATGGATTGGATGAGGGAAAATAGACTTAAGCTGAATCCAAATAAAACGGAGGTTCTTGTGATAGGTAACACCAATCTGGGTATGGAGATATGTTCACCAGTTCTAGATGGGGTTACACTTCCCCTGAAAGACTGCGTCCGCAGTTTAGGTGTGCTCCTGGATTTGTCGCTTCAACTGTCTTCTCAGATTGATGCGACAGCCAGGAGTGCCTGTTATCAGCTTCGGCTGATAAGCCAGTTGTGCCCCTACCTGGAGCAGCGGGACCTAGAAATGGTCGTACATGCTCTAGTAACCGCCTGCCTTGATTTCTGCAATGCGCTCTACATGGGGCAACCTTTGTGCCTCGTCCGGAAGCTCCAATTGATATATAGCAGCCAGACTGGTCGCCAGAAAAATCCAAGTTCGACCATATTACACCTATTTTAAAACCACTACATTGGCTGCCTATTAGCTTCTGGGCACAGTACAAGGTGTTGGTTATCACCTATAAAGCCCTACATGGCCTGGATCCAGTCTACTTGAAGGAATGCCTCCTCCCATACAATCCCATACACTCCGATCCTCCGGAAAAAATCTTTTACAATCTAGAAAGACCAGACTGGCAGTGACATCCCGGAGGTCCTTCTCTGTCACCGCTCCAAAAACTTGGAATGACCTGCTGGAAGAGATTCGCCAATTATCTTCACTTGAGGCTTTTTAAAAGGCGACAAAAACCTTTCTCTTCCAGCAGGCGTTCCCCGATTGATAATGTCCAGAACCAATTGAATCCCCCTTTTATTATTTTTCTTACTTGTGATTTGTTTTTAACTTTGATGTATTGTTATGTACTTTTTAACATTTTTTTACTGTTTAATTTTATAGTTGGGAGGGATGGTTGGATTGGGGTTTTGTGAGGCTTGTTGTTTTTATTATTGTATATTGTATTTTCTTTGTTGTTACCCACCTCAAACCTCAATCGGAAAAGGCAGGATAATAATAATAATAATAATAATAATAATAATAATAATAATTATAATTGTATAGGCAGCAGGGTGGAGGAGGGGAGCAGATGGGGGTCTAGGAGAAGGCAGGAGATGATGGGATAGGCAGCAAGGTGAAGGAGGGGAGCAGATCGAGGGGTAGGAGAAGAAAGGGGATGATGGGATGGGCAGCAGGGTGGCAGGGGGAGGAGATGGCATGAAGGAGGAGAGGAGGATGGAGGAGCAGGATTCACCGGGCCAAGGGGGGCGACATTAGAGTGATCTTCCACACCAGACCAATTCAAAGTGAAATCAAAGTGAGCTTGAATTCGAATTCTGTGTCTTCCCTTTTTTCTGGAATTCATCAAAATGAGGAGTCACTTTGGATTCACTGCAGAAGCCCCATGGAGGGAGCTCCCATAGAAAGGAATCACGCCTGAAAACACGTTCATGTTATGACGTGAATTCATATAATTGGACCCGCACTCATGTCGGAACTGAGCTGCAAAAGCTCTAAATATCTCTGTGTAATAAACCTCCTAGTCTTGTTTATCTGGAAAATCAGGATGCAAAGAGATATTATAAGTTGTAGCACTTTTGAGACTAACTGAAAAAAAGAAGCTGGCAAAATGACTTGAGTCTACTTCCTCAGATGGATCAAGTCTGCTGGCTGAAGAACAATGGCTGGCTCCCATGTTTTAAGACTACTGTTCTTTCCCTTTTGCCCTCAAGTTGAGAAAAATTATTTTGCCAAATTCCCCAAGTAATTTAGGTTTGAGAGAGCCAATAGTTATAGGAGACACATTAATGTTGGATCCTTTTTTGCTATAAATGGTGCTTTAGTTTATTTCACTGAATAAGTAGTTTGATGATATTCTTAATATTTGAAATTCTTTACTCTGAAAACCTTGAGGATGTCATAACATGAAAAATTGAAACAGTAGAGTCGAGGAAATAAATTTTATAGCCTGCCTGTCTATCTATCTGCCTGCCTGCTTTCCTTCCTTCCTTCCTTCCTTCCTTCCTTCCTTCCTTCCTTCCTCTGTCTCACTTGTCACCCCACTCTTGAGTTAAGAAGACACAAAGCTTCAATTTAATACCTATGAAAATGGGAACTTTGGCACGGTACACACTGGCCAAATGCACCGTGCTCCCAGTGATACTAGGGTTAGGGAGCGTGCACCATCCGCATGCTCCCTAACCCTAGTATGTGTGGATGGTGACATCGTTAAGGTGTCGCCCACACAAGGCACATGATGATGATGTCACACATGCGCTGCGTCCAAATTTAGCAATGCGTTTGTGATGTCTCCACGCTGCCTCAGGCCACTTATGGCGGCCTGGCGGAGGAGCGGAAAGGAGCTCCAAAACGGAGCTCCTTTGGGGCCTCCACATTGTTGGTGTGGCAACCAAATGGCTGCTCCAGCGATGCAGAGGAGAAAGGGGCTGCAGTGGCTGCTCCTTTCTCCTCTGTAAGCCAGGGTTGTCCAGGGGCATGAAGCCCCAAGGACATCCCTTTTCCAGGCATTTTGCCGCTTCTTTTTGGCCTCGAAAAATGATGGATTGGGGCCTCACAGCTGCTAGTGATGTTGCCCTGGCCCCAATCCAGTAGAAAAAGGAGCGGGTACAGGTTACTCCTTTGGGGCGCACCATAATTCCTTCCCCATCTTAATGTGACCAAGAGAAGCGTACACTGCACTAGAAGATGGTGGGAGGGCCTAGTTAGTCTTGGGACTAGCTGATGCTTAAAAGTCCTCTATCTCTGCCTCCAAACTTTGATGTCATGGTGTCACTCTGCCATTCTGTATTTCTCCTTCTTGGTCTCCACTACATGCCAAGGCCGGCAAAGTCAGGCCCTTCTTGCAGCTGAGCAAACAATGGAGATTATTGCACAATCCTTTGCACAGAATGGGTTTTTCTTTGCAAGGTACAGGAGAAGCCCAGATTGGGTACAGGATACCCAAATTGGGTAAAGTGTGCCTACTGCCTGGGCACAAGTGTGTGTGATAAAATCTGACTGTTGAAGTTTCCATCCTGCGTCTCGGTAGAAAAGGCAATGTGATAATCCCCTTTGAGAGGGCCTAGGGCTGGGTCTCTTTTGTTCTTTCATTCTTTTTCTTCAAATTAGTGCAAAGAGGAACTTATACGTATATTTATTAATTACAATTACATCCTAGCTTTACTCAGTGCATATACATGTCTCTCCTTCTTATTTTATTTTCAAAACAAATCATTGAAGTACATCAGAATGAGTAATGGAACAACTAGTCTAAATAATTTTCCTAATTCAGTGGTGACTTGCAACTCAATATTCTAAGTCAGTGAATCAAATCACTGCAATATTTAGGTATATCAGCCAATATTGTGCATTTTTGGTATTGGATGATAAAGCCCTGCATGTGCTGATCCGTGCCTCTCTCTCTTCTGGCAGGAGAGCAGTAGCTGGCAGAGCTTCCAAGAAATACATACACACATGTATAGATATATGCAATACTTACAGCTGTAATCTCTGTTAGCTTTATCACTCATAAACATTGCTTCTCTGACAATTCAATGTATGCGATTATATACTTGTATATTTTAGTTTTTTTATTTTGTAACTATTTGTAACAGACTCCATGTTCCACCTTGTCCTGGGTTACCCGTGGCTTTTTGCCACCATTGGTTTCACTGTTGCTTTCTATGCCAGGAAGCTGCCAGACAGCTTCAATGCAGTCAAGCTGATCACCTTCAGCATGCTGGTCTTTTGCAGTGTTTAGGTTTCCATTATCCCAAGTTACCTAAGAACCAAGGGGAAATACATGGCTAGCTTGCATCTTCTTCCCCAAGTGCTACATTATTCTGTTACGACCTGAGCCGAATGCAAGAGATCAGATAGTAAGGAAAACAAATTGATACTTTCACAAAACTCCATCTTTTTGGTTCTCTTCAATGATGGTTCTTCAAAAATCCATAAATATGAACCGATTGGTAGTCCTAGTCCCTTCCTTCTAATACCCAGACTGTGTTGTGAGCACAGACTGCGACTCCAGAAATTTCTGGTAATAGGTATGTTTATGATAAAATGGATAATAGATGCTGTTTGATTGTTAAGAAATTATGTTTTTAGAGATGATTTATGTGTTATTCCAGTAGCACAACTATAATGAATGTACTTTTATTTATTTATAATAGCCCATGAAGAAGGCCAATTTGTGGCAAGGCTGGAAGACGTTGGGCTTTTTAAGATAGTAAAGTTTGTGGGCCATCACAGCCTGTGGGACCTCGTTTCCTTTAAACATTTTCAAAGAAAATGACAATTTTGTTATTGAAGATGACATTAGTAGTGGTGGACTTCTTCCCTGCAGTTAGTGCCACAGGAGACAGTTACTTCACAATGTTGTTTTAGAAAAGGTAAACTAGTTTATAGGAATGGCATGGGTGAGTACACAGTTACTTACAGGAGAATGAAATTTACAACTCAAATTGAAGAAGAAGAGCCCTCCCTCCGGTCCATCTGCCTTGGTCCAAGCCTCAGAGGGAGAGAAGAATGCTGGACCTGATCGCCTCCCTCCCCACCATTCCCTTCTCCTTTTGTGTCGTGTCTTTATAGATTGTAAGCCTGAGGACAGGGAACTGTCTATTATCCCCTCTGTTGTAAGCCGCCCGGATTCCCAGTGATTGGGCGGCATATAAATAAATCCTATTATTATTATTATTATTATTATTATTATTATTATTATTAACTCGACAGGAAATATTCAATGGGAAAATTATCCTCTTGAAAAGCTGGTTTGTGTTTTACTTTTCCATTCAACTGGGGCATCTCACTCTCCAGCCAGCCCTGAAACAATAACAATACTCATGCTCAGGGAATTACAGGTAGCAATGCCTGGCACATGTTTCTCTCTCTCCTTTATCTTTACATACTCAAGCAAAGTATACCCTTCTCACAAAAACTCCACCTTGCTAATTCAGAGGAAAGTTCACTCCTTCTCCTTGACTCTCAGGCTGTGTTACACTGCAGAATTGATACAGTTTGATATCATTTTAACTGTCATGGCTCCACCCTATGGAAACCTGGGATTTGTTGGGGCACCAGAGCTCCCTGACAGGAAAGGCTAAATACAGTCAGCCCTCCCTATCCACAGTTTTTATTTAATCCATGCACACAGACATCCACAGCTTGATATATATATTCCAAAAAGCAGAGCTTGATTTTGCCATTTTACATATGGAATGCCACTTTAGTGTCCCAGTGTGTCTTTAGTGGGACCATGCATACTGATATTCACAGGAGGTCCTGGAATCAATTCCCAGTGGATACCAAGGACAAAGCTACAAATCCCACAATTTCATAGCACTGAGCCATCACAGTACAAGCAATGTCAACTTGCATTAATTCTGCATTGTAGATACACACCCATGTCTCTTTCATATAGGCACACAGTCACCTGCTACTTCACCAATACATATATCCTAAATCTCACTCCATTAGCTGCAAAAGTTCCAATGTTGCATAGTCTGACAATTTCCAGAAAGTGTTGCTCTGGGTTCTGCAAAGCTCCTTGGAAATGGTGTGTCAGACTGCACAGACTCCCACATTATTTGATATGTCATTTAACATCAAGATGAAACCACTGGATAAGCTGATCTAGGAATCTGAAGGGTCACCAGCAGGAAGATAATACCACCGTTGTGGATGAAGCCTAAGGAACTAAATTCACAGAAGCCAGGGAAATGGTTGGAGGAATACAAAAATAAATTTGCATTCAACTAACTCAGAGTGGAGGAGAGGAGAGGAAGGAGGGGGCAGAATCTTATTTATTTATTTATTTATTTGGAGTATTTATACCCCATTCTTGAGCCACAAAGGCTCTCAGAGTGGTTTACAAATTGTTAATTAGACAGTTCCCTGCCCTCAGATTTACAATCTAAAAGAGACATGGCACAAAAGGAGAAGGGATCAGCAATGGGGAAGGGGATCAAGTCCAGTGGTTCTTCTCTCCCTGTGGGGTCTGGACTATGGCAAATGGACTGGAGGGAGGGCCTTATTCTAGTTGGTTCAGGCAAAAGCAAACTGCTGCAGCCTCCCCTAGTTCGTGTGTTTATCCTCATTAATAACTTTGGCCATGGTGATCACACTCTGATGCTGCATGGCCACATGTGTCCCAGTTTTTAATCTGCATTAGAATCAATGAAGGGAAAGACAAAAATGCGAAGCAGCTAATTTTAAAGTATGGTTTCAAAGGTCAGGCTACTAGTACCCAGTGCTTACTATGACCCCCATATGTCTTACATGGCTTTTGGTTATGTATGTATGTATGTTATTCCCTGCTTTTCTGCTGTTATGGAGGAACTACTCTCATGGGACTTTACTACTCCTGTTGTTTTCCCAGTTGTGCATGAACTTTCTGAATGATAATTATTTGCCCTATAGTTTTCACAATTGCAGTGATTGACCTTGGATGCCTGTGGAATTGCAACAGCTCACCAAAGACAGCTTGCTGCATGAATTCTCTTAGGCTTCATGCTGTCTATAAGGGTTTCTTTTAAGACAATGTCTCCTTGAAGTGGTAGGGCACACTGTCTAATGGTCCTTGGATGAGTTTGATTTTCTAGAGATGGATACTGCATGAAGTCATAGAAATAGTTGTGTTGGTGAAAATGCAGGAACCTACATGGGACTGGATACAATATGCAAGGCCAGTGGCAAAGGTTTGGCTATCCCTCCTTTTCTTCTTGCCTGGTACCTTCAGAAAGAGCTTGGGCTCCATTTGCAACTGGCAGCCGCAAATCCAATGCAATGTCCTTGACTCCAGAGAAGATATCCTTATTGGGGAAATTGTGTCTTTTGCATTCAATAAAATGTCATTAGAAAACTTTCGGGAAGCAGATACATCATCCTACATAGCATGGTAAGCAGATCTTAGAAAGAATGGGAGGGAGGGAAGAGGGTCTTTGAATTATTATAATTTAATTTAAGCAAGTTTTGTTTTATGCAGATTCTGCATCCATGGATTGTACCATCCATAGCTTGAAAATATTCTCTCTCTCTCTCTCTCTCTCTCTCTCACACACACACACACACACACATCCAAAATGCAAACTTTGATTTTGCCATTCTATATCAGGGACATTATTTTACTATGCCACTCTTTATAATGGGACTTGAACATCACTGGAGTTTGGTTTCCATGTGAGGTCCTGGATCTACACCCTGTCAGACACAAAGCTTTCCAATCCATAGAGATCAGGTACCAGATTCAGATACCAGTCATCAGATCTGTGCCATGAAGGAGATATCAAGTGATGTATGAGCCCTCATGTGATCCTAAATCAATGGTTTGATTCTCCCAGATCAGGTCACTTTTCCTAATTAAACACCCTAAGTTAGCTCAGCTCATTCGACAGCTAGCAGCATGTCAAAATAGTGACGTTTAAGCTTCCACTGAAGCAATGTGCTGTGATTAGAAGCAAGACTATCATTCCAAGAGGAATCACACACACCACACACCATTCTACACCACAGTGGAATAAAACATCCAGGATCTGGACAGATGTATCATGCTTGTGTCATGTATATGGTCCTGTACCAGAGCTCAGGGAAAGTAGGATGAGAGCATTTATTCCATTTCATGCAGTAGTTTCAAATATTGCTGAATCATCGTTCCCAGAGTCATTAATATATACCTTCCCAAGTCAATCATTATATTGCCAAGTTCTCAGTGATACAAGTGATGGAAATAATAAAGCAACAGAATTCCATTTAGTGCTTGATCCATGAAAGAAATGGTGGGTGAAATCATGAAATCAAATATGACTCCTCTCTGCCCTTCCAAATTTCAGCAAAATCATGTCTCTTTGTTTGTGTCTAAAATATTACATAAGGCAGCTTTTGCAAAAAAAGAAAAAGAAAGAAAGAAAAGAAAAAGGAGAAGACCTCATACAATGAGCACTTGCTTTGCAGAATCCCACTACCCCCCTTTTTTAAAAAAAATAATTTTTGATGGACCAAAAAGCTTCACTATTGAATTTTCAACTTCCCTGGGAAGGAGTGAGAAATCCTTCCATATTAAAATGCTACTTAGTAATGAACGTTTTATTCCAAGGGCTAGAAGAAAGTAGATTACAATTCACCAGGATATTTGTAGCATATAGCCAAGGATTAATTACTCTCAATGAGTGGCAATGACAAAATCACCCTCTTTTGCTTTATATTCTTGACATAGATGGACTGTTGTCACTTCTGATACCAAACCACAACTCTGTTCTCAAAAGATTTAATTCGACTTGTGCCTTGTATTTTGAGTGTATACAGTATCTTAGTAGGTTTGTTTATCGATCTGGTTAAAACAATACCAAAAGCTTGATATCCATCTTCTGCTGCTATATTGTGTCTATGTTTCATTCACAGCTAGTAAATCAACTGAATTTGATTCAACCATGTAAGATGTACCATAATTCTCAATGCAGGATATTACCTAAGAACTACCAGCTTGTTCTTGCCTTTGTTTTTGCCATTCATGAGATCAACAAGAATCACATGTTGTTACCCAACATTACATTGGGATCAAAAATCTATAACAATGGTTTTAGTTCCTGGAGAGCCATTGAGTTGACGCTGATCCTTCTGTTCATGGAGCAAATGAATTTCCCAAATTACAAGTGTGTCTGGGACAAGAGACTCAAGGCCTTCATCACTGGATTCAGCTCCCAGAATTCTCTCCAGATGGCCAACATCTTAAATAGCTACAAAATTCCACAGGTAGGTTTCTTCTTAAGGAGACAGTTTGGTGCAGTGCTTTCAGTGTTGGACTACAACTCTGGAGACCAGGATTCAATTCTCCATGTGGACATGAAAGCCACTGGTAACTTTGGACATGTCACATGCTTTCAGCCTTCTCTTGCCAAGTAAACCCAATGAAAAGTTCACTTTAGGATTTCCATAAGTCAGAAATGATCTGGTGTATTTATGCATTATGCCTTATTATAGATTTCAGGAAACAAGAAATATTGAGGTTCTCCATCTCCTTTCTCTCTCTATCCACATCACAATTAAGCAAATTTGAAATGCTCTGTGACTGCTCACTTAACTGTTATCTTCACCATGGCTGTGAACTTTTTTGACTTCACCATGGCTGTGAACTGGTCTTTCTGAAAGCACCACTGTGTACCCTCACTGGCTTACTTTCTGCTTTGACCTGGCATCATTTTTAAATGGGGTGTTTGCAATATGGGGTGTGTGTATAGTGGTTTTATTGTGGCTTTAAAGTTTCCAATTTTATATTTTTATGTGATGTTTTAATTATTTTATTGTACTAAGTTTTTAAAGAATTTTTATGTGTGAGCCACCTTAGGTCCCTCTCTGGGAGAAAGGTGGCATAGAAATTAATTAATTAATTAAAAATAAATAAAATAAATCATGAGATAGTAGTGTAAAGATAAGAACTTTCTCTCCACCCCAGTATAAAACCAATTCCTAGTAAGATTCTTAGCCGAAGGATTTTACATTCATATCAAACTATATGTTTTATTCAGAACCTCTCATAGAGGAAACTTTGGGGCCAGGGTCCAAACTGTGCTGTGGGAAGAAAAAGAATTTGTAGCTGAATCCAGATTAAAGCTGGAGAAAGCTTAAAATACAAATTGGACAATGTTGGTGATCTCAGATTTTACACATTCGCTTATCCTTTCTGGTTAGTGCTGCAATGTGCTATTTGTTCGGGTGGAAACTGCTGCGAAGTGAGAATAGTAAAGAGGCAAGAAGACAATGGATGATAAAACTGTGTGTATCTATCCAAGTCCCATTCTAGTGGCCTACAACCTTAAGGTGTCGAGTAAGAGTAGTAATAATGTAGATTTAATTTGCTAGGGTGATGCTATTCTCTGCAAGGAAATATGAGACCGAAAAAAGTATTGACCTTATGAAAGTCACACTCTCTCAGCTTCAGAGAATGACAATCACAACCCCACTCTGAAGATACTTGACAAGAAAAAATCTTCTAATAGGTTTGTCTTAAGTTGCCATAAGCCAGAAATGACATGAAGGCACACAACAACAAACACCAAAAATGTGTTCAACTTGTCCTAGGGTCTAATTCTGCACTTCAGTTTCTCTCTTCCTTCTTCTAGCTCCTCTTCTCTCTGAAATTTATTTTTCTTCTCACAAATATATTTATTTAGAAAATAGGCCTCCTCATTCCAGAAGATGCAAGCGGCGAAAGATTTCATCGAACCTTCAGTGCCAGCATCCAGGGGAGAGATATTTGTATTTCTTTTACCCAATCCCTACCTACAGTGACAGATTACATACCAAGTGTTAAAAAAAACCTGAATACAGTTTTCCATGTTCTCCGGTCATACAAAATTAATGTGATCCTAGTCAGTGGGAATGTTCAGTCTATGGAGGGTTTACAGTCAATTCTTGAAGGTTTGGAATATTATGACAAGTTGTCCATGGAGAAGGTTTGGATCACAACCGCTCAGTGGGATGTCACAACTGTTTTCAGTGGGAGAAGGTTTGCAGTAAAATCCTTCAATGGCACCTTGGCCTTTGCCTTACACTCCAAGGTGGTGCCTGGATTCCAGGAGTTTCTGCAGAAGATAAATCCTTTTTGGTCAGGGATTCATGAAATACATCAGTTCTGGTGTAGTGCATTTACTTGTTCATTCCCACTATATAACCTGAATTTCCCAAATGCAAGCAATTGCACTGGTGAAGAGAAGCTCAGCACCCTCTCTGGACCTGTGTTTGAAATGAGGATGTGTGGCCAGAGCTACAATATCTACAATGCTGTCTATGCTGTAGCTCATGCTCTGCATGCCGCATATTCATTGCAGGCCCAGCAGAAAGCACCAGTGACTGAGAAGAAGTGGAACCTTCTGAATATTCAGCCCTGGCAGGCAAGAGAATATTTTTATTATTATTAATATTTCTTAGGAAGCATGACACATTGCTTTATTGAAACAAATATCTATAAAATCAAGGTGCTAGTGTATTCCCACAGGGTTTCCTCCAGGGGTGGGCAACTGCCAAGGTCTGGTATCTATGTTTGATTCCATGAGAATATGCAGAGGCACATCCTCATCCCACATTCTTTGAAATAAACTAAAAGAAATTTCCACACAAAAGCTTTTAAACACTCCTTTTAGGAGCGGGATGTTTGAGGGTTATTCTCACTTCATTTTTAAGGGTGGGGGCATGCTATATTATGCCCTTGAGAAGCCTTTAAAGCAAAAATATAAATTGACCAATTTTTTTTTCTGTTTGTATGTGTCTTTGTATGTATGTTTGTTAAAGAATTGATCACTGGTGGCCCCTAAGGAATACACTAAGGGTTTTGTGGTCTGCATGAGGACCATGGGTTACAATTTCCCTTTCCGTGGTTTATATAGATTTCCTGAAGTTTAAATGCTGAGATAAAGCCTTAAGGAAACCTAATATAATCTACCTGCTCAGTTTTTCCATCAGAAAGCCAATATGCAGGAAGAGAAAAATAGCTTTGTCCTTGCTTCTCTTCATGCTATTGTGTTATTCTTCCAGAGGTAGATGGTCATAAACAGCATGCTTTTGCCAAACAGATTTTTCCAGTGTGACAAAAGACATGCTTTTACAACCATATCTCTTGGGAAGACCACAGAAGTACTTCAATGGCATGTGGAGAGGTACTGGGAAAGCCTCTTCTCTCTTGCTGCATGTCGACTTTCTTTTGCCATGCATTAAAGCAGTAGTCCCCAAACTTTTTCAGTCTACCCTCCCCTTTTACTCTTGGGTGACAACCCTATCTCCCACCCACCCCCCATGCTAGCTAGCCAAGGCAAGGGAGAAAGAAGACTGTGAGTGTCTGCCCCTCTCCTTTCCCTTTTGCCTTGGCTAGCTGGCTTGAGCTCCCTTTTGCCATGGACATCTGGCTTGAGCTAGGTAGCCAAGGAAAGGGGGAAAGGAGAGAGCTTGTGTGCACCTGCCCTCCCCCTTCCCATTTGCTTTGGCTAGCTGGCTTGCTCTAAGTAGCAAAGGTAAGGGGGAAACAGGGAGAGCACGCATGTGCCTGCCCCCCCTCCCTTCCCTTCTATTTCTTACTTCAAGAGGCTTTCCTCCATGGGCTCCTGGCATGGAGAAGTTGAGCAGTTTCTGCAAAAAGGTGGGTGTGGCAAGTAGTTTGGCACCCAAAGAGGGGAGGAAAGAGGAATGATGGGGTACCCTTTTTTCTCTGCTCCAGGGTGAAGCAAAGCTGGAGGAGCCATGGTGGGTCTCTTGTCTTGCAGCCTGGATGGACGGACAGCTTGTTGCCTGATCAGCTCTCCATTAGGCTTCCTTCTGTCCCGTCCCAGAATGGTGCACAAAAGAAGTTTCATACAACTCTCAACCCCACAATTCCATGATGTCTCCCTTGTTCCTCGCTTCCCCTCTGCAGCCCTTTCCCCCACAAGCCTCCCCTGGATTTTCCAGTGCCCAGTGCCCTGATGGCAGTGCTACTGCCCACTTTGGGAATCACTGCATTACGGTACTTTGCACATATTAGGGATGCCTATTTTTTAAAACACACACACACAGAGAGAGAATTGTAACTTATAAGAAAAGGAGTGAAGGAACAATCCATTAGATCTTAGCTCAGATGAACATGAACTCTTAACACAGGAAGTCACTTTAATAGATATCACTGAAATCTAGGCTTCATCTGCACTGCATTTGGACACAACTTCAACTGACATGGCTCAGCGCTATAGAATTCTGGAATTAGTACTTTGCTTAGATCTTAATATATTTACGACTGCTATTTGGGAAATATAGAAAAAGTTGAAAAATGGAGTTTACCATGGAAAGGTAGAACTATAAAAGCAAACCACTGACAGGAAATAGAAGAGAAATGCTTTGCTGAATGTGCTTATTGTCACATTTCAAAGTGCTGGCCATGACATACAGAAACATGAAACCTCCACCATTACATTTGGTGGAAAATGTATGAAGCTCTTTTAAGCACTCCACAACTGTTTTAACTCACTGCTTAGCTTTGCATGGTTTAACTGCATGGTTTAACTGCTATTTGATGCTATGTCTGATCTGTTTGAGGTGTATTTCATTTTACTAGGTTCCTGCACTACTTTAAAGATATTGATTGAGTGACTGATTGATTGACTGACTAATAGGTTGGTAGTCAAATGCTTTTTCCCACCAGCTAACCAAATTTATCACCCATTTTTGTCTAATTCAGCTTCACTCACTTCTGAGATACATCCGTTTTAATAACAGTGCTGGGGAAGAAATTTATTTTGATGAGAATGGAGACCTGGCATCTGCTTTTGACATTATCAACTTGGTCACATTCCCTAATCAGTCTTTCCAGAATGTTCAAGTTGGAAGAATGGATCCACAGGCTCCCATAGGCAAAAGGTTCACCATCAATGGAAGCAATATTGTCTGGAATCACAAATTTGAAGGGGTGAGGATACTTTATAAAGATAAAACTTAAAAGGATGGGATATTTTCGTGGTTCTTGAGTATTCAAAGTCAGATACCATCTAGAGATCACATTTGATGCAGAGATTAACTTTGGCCCCGAAAAATTAGCAGCCACTCAAAATATTTTGGAGCCTCTTTGTAAAATATGGAAAAATTATCTTCCTTTCAGACTTGAGTTTTCCTACCAAATTAAATGACATAACATTACTCCATTACTCTCCATGGAACACTTAGAGTGGACCTACACTGGCCAGCATTCTCTGGGCTGATCCCAAAGTATTCCAGTCTGGAAGCTGCCCCAACTCTCCCCCCCATTACCTGGGCACTCCAGTGTGATGCTGGGTGGCTGCCTACACACCTGTCCCACTATGCCTGCCACCATCGCTCCCATGGGTCACTCTCTCTGAGGTTGAAAACTAGGCTCCCAATGTCAATCACATGCCTTGGGACTCAGAGAAAGTGACAGGTGTCAGTGGTAGGAGCATGGATCATTTGGATTAAAGCAACTGAAGCTGGACATAATAACCCTGAAGAAAGTGAGTCTGTTTCCATCCTGAATATCACGATAAAGATATTACTACATAATGGACTTTAGAATCCTTCTTTTTGCTTCCATTTAGATGCTACCCAATGGCAGATGTGTTGAGGAATGCCATCCTGGATACAACAAAATTGTTCAAGAGGAGAACCACATATGTTGTTACGAATGTGTTTATTGTGCTTCTGGAAGGATTTCCATCCACTATGGTAAGAAAAAGAACATAATGTAATATAGTATAATACATTAGGACCTTGGTGTATTGTTGGGGTTTGGTTCCAGGATGACCCTGTAGATACCAAAATCCATAGATGCTCAGGTCCCATTATATACAGTGGCTCAGTAAATAGTGTCAAAAATATATAAGATGGTAAAAGAAACATTTGCTTTCAGGATTTAAAAAAAAACCCACTCTTTTTTCAAGAGACTTAAATAAGAGGAGCTGACAGGGAAGTGTTCAGGAGTAGCTCAAGGTTGCAGATGTAATGAATGACCATCTTCATATATTTTTTAAAATCACAATTTCTTTCATTTCTCCACTTAAATATTATAATTGGGTTAAAATACAGGTGATCTCTAGATTGTATCTGTATTGTTTTAATTGTTTTAACTGTCGATTTATTTTTTTATAGTAAAATGATATCCTTCATATAAAATGTCCAAATCAAGATTTGCTTTCTGTATGTGTGTGTGTGTGTTTATGTGAAGTTTTCCAAGTGTGTATGATTGACTCCATGAATTCAGAATCTGTGGATAGACAGAGCTGACTTTCCTCTAACCAGCTAGCAGCTCTAGTCACCCAAAGAAAGAATAGCATATCTGAAGCAGCTATCAATCTGTGTATACCATACAATAATAAAAAGAAAACGTACTTGAATTAAATTAGACAAATTCAAATTAGTCAAATCATGCTAAGAGCGGCTTACCACATTGTGTAGGTGGAACTATCTGCTTCCTGAAAGTTGTTTAATGATATTTTATTGAATGTAAAGGACACAATTTCCCCAATGAGAATATCTTCTCTAAAGGCAAGGACATTGCATTGGATTTGTGGCTGCCAGTTGCAAATGGAGCCCAAACTATTGCTGAAGGTATCAGGCAAGAAGAAAAGGAGGGAGAGCCAAACGTCTGCCAGTGGCTTTGCAGGTTGCATCTAGCCCCATCTGGGTCCATGCATTTTCACCAACACACAACGACTGGGATTCATACAGTATCCAGCTCCAGAAAACCAAAGGCTCCAAATTAATCTCTGGCACTCAGTGATGAGGCATCTAAGTTAAAAGGGGTGCCCTACCATCTAAATTAAAGAGGGTGCCCTACCGTCTGAAGGAGACGTTGTCTTAAAAGGAACCGTTATAGACAGCATGAAGCCTAAGAGAATTCATGCAGGAAGCTGTCTTTTGTGTTGCAAGAGAATTATTGTAGCAAACTGTCTTTGATGAGCTGTTGCAATTCTACAGACATTCCAGGTCAAGCACAACAATCGTGATAATTATGGGGCAAATAATTATCATTCAGAAAGTTCATGCACAACTGGAAAAAACAACAACAAATTTGATCCCAGGAGTAGTAAAGTCCCATGAGTGTAGTTGCTACATGAGAGCAGAAAAGCAAGATATATTATACTGAATGAACAAAGAAAGGTCCTGGGGGGGGGGATTTATAGTGAATCCTGGGTACTAGTGGCCTTTTAGCTCTCCTTCCTCAATGAGACTGTTTTCTAAATGTCTAATCATAAAAAAATGATGATTCTTAATGAATGCACATTTTGCTAATACTGAGACTTTTGTTATGTAAGATACATCTTACATAACTGAATCGGATGCATTTTACTTATTATCTATGAATGAAACATACTTTTTACATTCGTTTGCGTCTGAAATTAATAACAAAAGTTGATCCCTCCCACTCCTTCAAGGTCCTTTCAGTCCAGGTAGGGATGCAGTTGGCATATCAATCGAAGTTGGTACCAAGCACTCCTGGCCGTCACGTCTACTTGAGATGACAACTGTAGAGACAGATCCAGGAGTACTCCCAAATTGCAAACTTCATCCTTTAGGGGAAGTTTGATCCTGTCAAGGACAGGTTGACAAATTTATTTATTTATTTAGGTATTTATATCCCGCCCTTCAGCCCTAATGGCTCTCAAATTTCCTTCCCCAGACCTGAGGTTCCTATCGCAAGTACCTCCATTTTCTCTGGATTCAACTTGAGTTTGTTTCCCCTCATCCAGCCCATTACCGACTCAAGGCAGGCATTCACCCTGAGGGATGCCAGATGTCAGCTCTACCTTAGAAGAGTAACTATTCCCCAGCATCACCATCTGGAATCTGCCCCACAGGTAGGAACGGAGCGCAGTACCTCCAATTCCAAACTCCCTCAGAAGGATACCATGGTCTATGGTATTGAAGGCCACTGAGATGTCCAAGAGCACCAGCAGGGTTACCCACAGGATTAACCACTGCTAATTTTAATTTTGATGGAAATTTATCCTCCCTGAAGGATGCATTGATTAAAGATTGTAGTAATATTTTAACAGCATCCCCTCCCTGGGTGGTCAACCATGATGGGCAAGGATCAAGAGGGCATGTTGTCCTCCTTACCTAGCATTCACTCAAGCAGTATTTCCAGTAGTTCCAATCCTGCATAATGAGAAAATTTCTAGAAGGCGTAGCTCTGGATTCTTGTTGAGCTCCTTAGAAATGGTGTCTCAGGCTGCACAGATTACCATTTTTATCTGCTATGTCATTCAACATCAAGATGAAACTACTGTATGAGGTCATTTGGGAATCTGAGAGTTTGAAGTGTCACCAAGAGGCAGCTAACACCCACACATCTGGATGAAACCCAAGGATCTAAGTGCTCAGAAGTTAGGGAAATGGTTGGAGCAATAGAAAAGTAAATTTGAATCAATTAGCTGATGGTGGAGGAGAGGACAGGAAGGAACGGGCAGAATCTTGACCTTCCCTGTAGCTTCAGGCAAAAGGAAACTGCTATAGCTTCTCCCAGCTCATGTGTTGCTACTCATCAATAATTTTTGTCATCCTGAAAACACTCTGATATTGCTTGGTCAACTGAGCCCCAGTGTGAAAATCTGTGAAATGTTGGGAGGTATGCATTAGGATCAGTGAAGGAATTGGCAAGAAGGAGGAGGAGCTCATTTTAAAGGTAGCATCAGTGTTGCATAGAGAAAAGATTATTATCGCTTCCATATTCAGGAGCGTTCAGTCACCCAAAAACTCCATTGTCCCATCAGTCTGCTGTGCTGTGAGGCTTTCAGAAAGCTACATTGATTGGTCGGAGAGGGGGAAAAGAGGAGGTGAGAGGCCATGGGAAAATGGGAGATACCATGGTATAGAGGTTCCTTACATTGGCTTCAAGAGTATTTGGCAGTGTTGACATGCTAAAGATTTTATGATCTCATTGTGTTGCTTCACAGTGTGATTCACTACTGAATCTGGATTGTCCAATGGCCAGCCTTTTCCACACAATTTTATTGACACCTATTTCAAAAGTCAGGCCGCTAGTACCCAGGATTCACCATGACCCTATGTGTGTGTCACATGATCTTTATTCATTCATTCATTTCATTTCATTTATACCATGCTTTTCTGCTGTTATGGAGCAACTACTGTCATGGGGCTACTCCTTCGTTTGCAATTGTTGTTTTTCCAGTTGTGTATGAACTTTCTGAATGATAATTATTTGCCCCATAATTATCACAATTGCAGTGATTAACCTGGAATACCTGTGGAATTGCAACTGCTCACCAAACACAGCTCTCTAACTGAATTCTCTTGGGATTCATGCTGTCTATAAGGACCCCTTTCAAGACAATATCTGCTTGAGGTGGCAAGGCACCCTGTCTAACTTGGATACTTCATCACTGAGTGCCGGAGATTAATTTGGACCCTTTGGTTTTCTGGAGATCGATACTGCAGGAAATCAGAGCAGTAGTGTGTTGAGAAAATGCACAGATCCAGATGCGGCTGGATGCAACACAAAAAGCCACTGGCAGACATTTGGCTATTTTTCCTTTTCATCTTGCCTGGTACCTTCAGCAAGAGTTTGGGCTCCATGTGCAACTGGCAATCTCCTTGGCTCCAGTGCAATATCCTTGACTCCAGAGAAGATATTCTCATTGGGAACGTTGTGACCTATGCATTCAATAAAATGTCAATAAAGAACTTTCGGGAAGCAGATAGATCTTCCTACAAAGAATGGTAAGCTGCTCTTAGAAAGAATAAGAGTGATTGAAGAGGGTCTTTGAATCAGTCTAATTAAATTGAAAGGGATACAGTAGCTCAGCAGTTAAGATTCTGACTTTGATGATCACAAGGCCAGCAGGTCTGCAGTTCGAGACCCAAGTGTCACAAGATGGGCTGAGCTCCGATCACTAGTCCCAGCTTCTGCCAACCTAAGAGTTTGAAAGCCTGTAAAAGTGCAGGTAGATAAGGAGATACCACTTCAGTGGGAATGTAACAGTGTTCTGTTCAGTCATGTTGGCCACCTGACCATGGAAGTTGTCTTCAAAAAAGCTGGCTTCCTCAGCTTAGTAACAGAGATTAGCACTGCCCCCTACACTTGGACTTGACTAGACAATCTTGTCAAAGGGGAGGTGTTTATCTTTTAAACTTAATTAAATTAAAAATAATTTAATTGAAAGGTGTTTTGTTCAAATTATTTCATGGTAGATTCAGATTGACAGCTGCTTCAGATCTGCCAATATTTCTTTGGGTGACTGGAGCTCCAAGTGGTTATAGTACAGCCAGTCCTATGTATCCACAGATTCTTCATCCATGGAGTCTACCATCCATGACTTGAAAATATTCACACAGAGACACAAACAAATATCCAAAAAGCACCTTGGTTTTGCCATTTCATATAAAGGACACCATTTTACTATGTCCTTCTTTATAATGCAACTTGGGCATCCATGGATTATGCAGTAGCTGTAAGTACTGCTACATCCTCGTTCCCAGTGTCATTAATATATATCTTCCCAAGTCAATCTTTCTATTGCCAAGTTCTCAGTGATACATGTGGTGGAAATAATAAAGCAACAGGCTTTCATTTAGTGCTTAATCTATGAAAGAAATGGTGGGAGGTGCTTCAAGAAATTAATACCGGCTTTGACTTTGACAAAACTGATTTGTCAGACTCCATACAATGTGAACATTAGCTGTGATGAATTCCACTCCCCCAAAAAGGATAATTTAATTTCCAAGGACCAGAAAGTTTCACTGCAGAATTCTCAAGTGTCCAAGGAACAGATAAGAAATCCTTTGATGTTAAAATCCTACTTATGTTACAAATTTTTTAGACTAAGGAAAGAAGAAGGTAGATTATGATTCACCAATATATTTGTAGCAAATAGCCAATGATTATTTACTCTCAGTTAGTAGCAACAACAACATTACCCCCTCCTCTCTGCCATATATTCTTGAAATAGATGGACTGTTATCACTTCTGATACCAAACCACAACTCTGTTCTCAGAATATTTAACTCTACATATGTTATGTGTATTTAGCATATTTCTTTATAGGTTTGTCTATCGATCTGGCTAAAAAACATAGCAAAAGCTTCATATCCATTTTCTCCTGCTATATCCAGTCTATGTTTCATTCATAGACAATAAGTAAAATGCATCCGATTCAGTTATGTAAGATGTATCACAATTCTCAATGCAGGGTGTTACCTAAGAACTACCAGCTTGTTCTTGCCGTTGTTTTTGCCATTCACGAGATCAATGGGAACGATAAGTTGTTACCCAACATCACACTGGGATCCAAAATTAATAACAATGGATTTAGTTCTTGGAGAGCCATTGAGTCGACGCTAAACTTTTTGTTCATGGGACAAATGAATTTCCTCAATTACAAGTGTGTCTGGGACAAGAGACTCAAGGCCTTCATCACTGGGTTCAGCTCCCAGAATTCTCTCCAGATGGCCAACATCTTAAATAGCTACAAAATTCCACAGGTAGGTTTCTTCTTAAGGAGACAGTGTGGCATAATGGTTTCAGTGTTGGACTACAACTCTGGAAACCAGGGTTCAATTCTCTGCTTGGTCATGAAAGCCACTGGTGACTTTGGGCAAGTCACATACTCTCACCTTTAGTGGAAAGCAATGGCAAACAAGCTGTCAACAATTCCTGACAAGATAATCCCATGAGAGGTTCACCTCAGGATTACCATGTTGGAAATGATTTGAAGGTAAACCACCACAACAGCAACAACAGTGGTGTTCATGTTTTGGTTTAGATAAGAGGAAACAAGAAACATAAAGATCCATCTCCTTTCTATCTCTGTCCAGTTCATAATTTGCAAATATGAAATACTCTATTCCGTCTTTATGACTGCTCACTTAACAGTTGCCTTGTGTCTGTTTGTGTGAACTGGTCTTAGTGAAAGCACCACAATGGCTCTCATTGGCTTGTTTGCTGCTTTGACCTGACACCATTGCATAGTAGTTTAAAGGTAAGAAACATCTTTCCTGTTTTGCATAGAACCATTTCCCAGTAACTACAGGGATTTTCGCTTCATATCAAACTGCATATCCTATGCAGAACCTCTGATTCTAGAGGAATCTTTTTGGCCAGAGTCCAAACAGTACTTTGGGAAATGACAGGGAAAACATCTGGGTCAAAATATAAATATAAAAAGGCTCTTCTAGCTGACCAATACAAAACCTACCACATTTCTTGAAGTTTTGCTTACACAGGATATTTTTTCTTCCGTCAACCTGGAAAAACCAACAGGACCTCCAGAAAAGGCTCATGACTGAGCAAACAGAGAGACAGCCCAAGTTAAACCACTCCCAAGATATCTTGCATGTGCGTGCTTTCAGTGACCATTGTGGATGGGTGAAAAAAGATGCTTCAGTGCATTTTTGTACCACAATACATTAAATTCGTGTTCTCCAGAGCCTAACACAGACCTGAACTAAAATCATATTCTTACTTGCCTACTTTTCGAAGATTGGAATGTGATTTGGACAACAGTACAGAGTCCTCAAAAATAATTGAAGTGTATGGTGAAAGCTTTACAGTTTTAAAATATGCCCAAATATGCTTGAGATGATGTCCCAAAATGTATAGATCTAATATTGTTGAACATGCATGCATTTTGAAATATGTGCACAGACATATATAGGAAATTCCAGGGGGAAAAGAGTTAGTAGTGGATCCAGAGTAAAGCTGAAAAAAGCTTAAAATACAAATTGGACAATGTTGGTGATCTCAGGTTTTACATATTCGCCCATCCTTTCTGGTTAGTGCTGCAATGTGGTGTTTTCTTGGGTGGAAACTGCTGCGAAGCGAGAATAGTAAAGAGGCAAGAAGGCGATGGATGATAAAACTGTGTGTATCCATCCTAGGCCCCTTCTAGTGGCCTACAACTTTGGGGTGTAGAGTAGGAGCAATAATGATGTAGATTTCATTTCTTGGATGATGGTATTCTCTGCAAGGAAATAGGAAGCAGAAATATCTGTTGACCTTGTGAAAGTTACACTCTCTCAGCCTCAGAGGATGACAATCACAACCCCACTCTGAAGATACTTGACAAGAAAAGTCTTGTAATAGGTTTGTCTTAAGTTGCCATAAGCCAGAAATGACATGAAGGCACACAACAACAAACACCAAAAATGCGTTGAACTTGTCCTAGGGTCTAGTTTTGCACTTCAGTTTCTCTCTGTCTTTTTCTAGTTACTCTTCTCTCTGAAATTTATCTTTCTTCTCACAAATATATTTATGTATATATTTATTAATTTAGAAAATTTATACCCCTCTATTCAGATACAAAGGCTCTCAGAGCGGTTTACAGATTTGTAATTGAACAGGTCCCTTTCCTCAGGCTTACAATCTAAAAAGACTTGACACAAAAGGAGAAAGAGAAATATTGAGATGTTCTCTGGCCTCCAACATAAAATCAGTAATCTATTCTGGCTTTCAAGATAGACGTTTCTCTGAGATGAGACACTAAAATCTAGGAAAAGAAAATATTCATTCAATATCAAAGAATTCTGTTTTTCAATTTTTAAAAATATTTTGGTTTTCCTTTTTCAGATCAGCAGTGGATCTTTTGATCCTGCTCTAAGTGATAAAACCCAGTTTCCCTCTTTCTTCCGGATGGTTCCAGATGAGATCTCTCAATATTCTGGCATTATTCAGCTCCTTGAATATTTTGGGTGGAATTGGATAGGCCTCCTCATTCCAGAAGATGCAAGCGGTGAAAGATTTCTTCGAACCTTCAGTGCCAGCATCCAGGGGAAAGATATTTGTATTTCTTTTACCCAATCCATACCTACAGTGACCGATTACATACCAAGTGTTGAAAACAAACTGAATACAGTTTTCCATGTTCTTTGGTCATACAAAATTAATGTGATCCTAGTCAGTGGGAATGCTCATTCTATGGAGGGTTTACGGTCAATTCTTGAAGGTTTGGAATATGATCACAAGTTGTCCATGGAGAGAGTTTGGATCACAACTGCTCAGTGGGATGTCACAACTGTTTTCGATGGGAGAAGGTTCACAGAAAAATCCTTCAATGGCACCTTGGCCTTTGCCTTACACTCCAAGGTGGTGCCTGGATTCCAGGAGTTTCTGCAGAACATAAATCCATTTCGGTCGGAGATTCATCAAATACATCATTTCTGGTGTAGTGCATTTACTTGTTCATTTCCACTATATAATCTGAATTACCCAAATGGAAGCAATTGCACGGGTGAAGACAAACTGAGCACCCTCTCTGGACTTGTGTTTGAAATGAGGATGTGTGGCCAGAGCTACAATATCTACAATGCTGTCTATGCTGTAGCTCATGCTCTTCATGCCGCATATTCATTGCAGGCCCAGCAGAAAACACGAATGACTGGGAAGAAGTGGAACCTTCTGGATGTTCAGCCCTGGCAGGCAAGTTAATATTTCTTAGGAAGCGTGTTGCATTGCTTTACTGAAGCAAATTTTATTCTCATACAAGATTCAAGGGGCCGGTGTATTTCCACAGAGGATCTGCCAGGGGTGGGCAACTTTCCATGTTGGCTTTCCATGGGACTAAGCAGGGGCACATCCTCATCTCACACCCACTGAAATAAAATGAAAATAAATTTGCACGCAAAAGCTTCCAAAATTGAGGGTTATTCTCACTTCATTTTTTGGGGGGGAGGGATGCTATATTATGCCCTTCAGAGGCCTTTAAAACAAAACAAACAAACAAATAAAAACACAAATGACTCAAAAATCACTTCCAGTTTGTTTGTGTTTGTTTAGTAGCTGGCCTTTCTCCCAGCTCAGGATGCAAGGCAACTTCTAGGACAAGACTTCACTTCTTGCTATTAGAAAGCCTTCGCCTGTGCCAAAAATGGCCTGGAGAATAGGACTAAAATGTTACATATCCTCCTCCCCATTTCCACTTCAAAGCTTTTATGGCCAAAAAACCAAACAATTAATAAATAATTGATCCCTGGTGCTCCCTAAGCGATTTGATAAGGACTTTGGTGGCTGCATGAGGACCATAGGCTTGAATTTCGGTTTCCATTGTTTATACAGATATCCTGAAGTTGAAATGTTGAGATAAAGCCTGAAGGAAGCCTAATATTGGCCCAGATCAAACGGGCTCTGAACGACACCCTCATCACATGTTAGGGTTGCCTCAGGGTGGAGCTCCCACGGGCCTTGCAACCCTAGCATGTGACTAGGGCATCATCGCTGTGCAGCGCCGTATAGACAGCGCATGCAGTGATGACGTTGCTGCTGCACTGCATCTAAATGGAGCAGTGCAGCAGTGATGTGGTCATGCTGCCGCAGGCTGCTTGTGGCAGCACAAAAAGGAGCCGCTTTTTAGCACTCCTTTTTTGCTGTGCAAAAGTGCTGCACAATTTAGCTGCTGTGGAGCTGGTGCGCAGCAATGACAGGTGGCCCTAGCTCACCCTTTCAGTCCCATTTGTACCAGGCCATAATCTACTTGGTCACTTTCTCCGGCAGCTTTATCTCATGACAAAAGAAAACCAACATGCAGGAAGACACAAGTACCTTTGTCCTTGCTACTCTGTATGCTATCGTGTTTTCCTTCCAGAGGGAGATGATAAGAAAAGTATGCTTCTACCAAATAGTGTGACAAAAGACATGCTTTTATGAACATCTCCCTCAGGAAGACAATTGTCATGCATTAAAGCAGTAGTCCCCAAACTTATTCAGACCACCGCTCCCTTTTTTCTTGTGTGACAACCCTAGCCCCCCCACCCCCCACCCCGCATGCTAGCTAGCCAAGGCAAGGGAGAAAGAAGACAGCTTGTGCACATCTATTCCCCTCCCTTTCCTTTTGCCTTGGTTAACTAGCTTGTTCTAACTAACCAAGGCAAGGGGGAAATGAGAGATCTTGGGTGTGGTGGGTGGGTGTGGCACGTAGTTTGGCACTCAAAGAGGAATGATGGGGCCCCTTTTTGCTCTGCTCCAGGGTGAAGCAAAGCCAGGGGTGCCATGCTGGGTCTCTTAACTCACAGCCTGGATGGACGGACTACTTGTTTGCTAAGATGTTGAAATATTTATAATTGCTATTTGGAAAATTAGAAAAAGTTGAAAAAATGGAACTCTTCGTTAAATGAGCTTATTATTACATTTCAAAGTGCTGGATTTAATATATAGAGCCCTCTGTAGCTTTAGTCCAGGCTATCTGAATGGCCATATCTCCCCATTTCAACTGCTTGAGATATGAAACCTTTCTCTCTTTCCCTCCACCATTACATTTGGTGGGAAAATGTATGAAACTCTTTTAAGTACTCGGCAACTGTTTTAATTCACTGCTTAGTTTTGATATGATACACGTTTGCATTGTTTAACTGCTATTTAATGCTATGTCTGATTTGTTTGAGATGTATTTCATTTTAGTAGTTCCTGCACTACCAGAAAAGTATTGATTGATTGATTGATTGATTGACTGATAGGTTGCTAGTCAAATCCCTTTTTCCACCAGCAAACCAAATTTATCAACCATTTCTTCTCTCATTCAGCTTTGCACACTTTTGAGATACATCCGTTTTAATAACAGTGCTGGGGAAGAAATTTATTTTGATGAGAATGGAGACCTGGCATCTGCTTTTGACATTATCAACTTGGTCACATTCCCTAATCAATCTTTCCAGAAAGTCCGAGTTGGAAGTATGGACCCACAGGCTCCCGTAGGCAAAAGGTTCACCATCAATGGAAGCAATATTGTGTGGAATCACAAATTTGAAGGGGTGAGGATACTTTATAAAAATAAAACATAAAAGGATGTGATATTTCAAAGTCAGATGCCATCTAAATATCACCTTTGACATTTTGAGGTTAACACTGGCCCTCAAAGAGGAATAGCCACCCAAAATATGTTGGAGCATCTTTGTAAGATATGGAAAATTTTTCTTTCTTTCTGACTTGAGTTTTCCTACCAAGTTAGATGACATGACATTATCCCATTACTTTCCATGGAAAACTACTGGTGGACCTACACTGGCCAGAATTCTCTGGGCTGATCCCAAAGTATTCCGGTCTGGAAGCTGCTCCAAATCTCCCCCCATTATCTGGGCACTCAAGTGTGATGCTGGGTGGCTGCCTACATATGTCTCCCACTATGCCTTCCACCACTCCCATGGGTCACTCTCTCTGAGGTTGAAAACTAGGTTCCCAGTGTCAATCACATGCCTTGTGACTCGGCAAAAGTGATAGGTGCCAGTGGTTGGAGAGAGGATCACTTGGGTTAAAGCAACTGAAGCGGGACATAATAACCCTGACGAAAGTGAACTTGTTTCCATCCTGAATATCACGATAAAGGTATTACTTCACAATGGACTGTAGAATCCATCTTTTTTACTTCCATTTAGATGCTTCCCAAAGCCAAATGTGTTCAGGAATGCCATCCTGGTTACAACAGGATTGTTCAACAGGGGAACCACATATGTTGTTACGACTGTGTTTCTTGTGCTTCTGGAAGGATTTCCATCCATTTTGGTAAGGAAAAGAACATAATGTAATACAATAGGACTTTGGTGTGTTGTTGGGGTTTGGATCCAGGATGCCCTTGTAAATACCAAAATCCACAGATGCTCAAGTCCCAGTAAAATAGTGCCCTTTATATAATGGCTCATTGAATTCATGAAATGCAGAATGCTTGGATAAGGAGGGCCAAGTCCAGTCTATTTTGAGGACTAGTCTAACTATTTTCTGTTTAAGAAAGAAGCACATATATTTACGAAAAGGCTTCTCTTTCAGCTTGACATATGAGATGATGTGCAATATAGATGTAGTGTAAAGCTTAAGTGAGATGGTGGCATAATGATTAAGATGCCAGTTCTGGTGATCATAAGGTCAGAAGGTTGGCAGTTTGAGGCCTAAGCTCCGTGTGATTGAGTGAGCTCCCATCACTAGTCCCAGTTTCTGACAACCTAGTAGTTAAAAAGCATGCAAATGCAGGAAGATGAATAAGCACAACTTTAGTGGGAAGATAACAGCATTCCACGCAGTTATTCTGGCCACATGACCACCGGATTCATCTTTGGACAACGCTGGCTCTTCAGGTTAGTAAAAGAGATAAGCACCACCCACTACATTTGGTTACGACTCAACACTGATGTCATGGGGAAATCTTTATCTTTTTCTTTTAAACCTTAAGAACCAATTCCATCAATGATCACTTGCTGAAATTCTAAAAAATGTGCTGTAAAAAAAAATCCTAAGCAGTCAGTCATAATTTTATTGTAATTAACAAACAATTTTATTGTAAGTATTACAAAGTTCAGATTTGCTTGGAAGCATCAGGTATTTGCATGCAAGCATAAGGAGAAAGCCAATAATTTAGCAGTTCTCAAAGTTATATCTTGTTACAGTCAACCAATAAAAAGCACTGTTTTTCCAGGGGTGACTAATCTGTTATGCCAGTTATCAATGGGGAGATATGGAATTCAACAAACATTCAAGTCCAATAACCATTCCAAAATTTCTTTCCCAGTTAGATTAGTTTCTACATGAGATGGTTTAACAATTTATGACTTTCCTGCTTCTGGATTAGTGTGGGGAAAATCCTGAATCGCTTTAGATTGGATCTGAGACTTAACTAAAGATGTCACTTCCTCTCCATCTCTCAGCTCAAAAATGCATTAAAATGTGCATTTTGAGATAATTAAAAACACATAGGTAGTATCAAATGGACTAAGAAACAGGAATAAAGGAACTATGTGTGAACACATCCATAAGTCTCTATGATGAGAAAGAGATTGCTTTCTAAATGTCTAATCATAAAAAAATGATGATTCTGAACAAATGCACATTTTGCTAATACTGAGACTTTTGATATGAATTTCAGATGCAAACGTATGTGAAAAATGTCCCGAAGATCAATATCCAAATAAAAGGAGAAATCGATGCATCCCAAAATTGGTTACCTACTTGTCCTACACAGAACCCCTAGGAGCAACCTTGGCTTCCTCTGCTCTTTTCTTTTGCGCAATCATCTTTGTGATAATGGGGATTTTCATTTATCACAGGATCACTCCCATAGTTAAAGCCAACAACTGGTGTGTCACCTGTGTTCTGCTCATTTCACTGTTGCTCTGCTTTCTGTGCTCCTTTCTTTTCCTTGGTAAACCTACAAAAGTCTCCTGCATACTCCGACAAATAGTGTTTGGTAACATTTTCACCATTGCCATTTCTTGTATGTTGGCCAAAACCATCATTGTTGTGCTGGCCTTCATGGCTACAAAGCCAGGGAACAAAATGAGGAAATATGTAGGGATGAAGCTGGCAATATTGGTCATTCTTTTCTGCTCTCTCATTCAAATAGGCATTGGTGCAGTGTGGCTGACAACCTCTCCACCATTTCCAGAGGCTGACAGTCACTCTCAGCCAGAAGAGATTATACTGCAATGCAATGAGGGCTCAGACCTCATGTTCTACCTTGTCCTGGGCTTCATGGGACTTCTGTCCTTCACCAGTTTCACTATTGCATTCTTTGCCAGGCAGTTGCCAGACAGTTTCAATGAAGCCAAGCTGATCACCTTCAGCATGTTGGTGTTCTGCAGTGTTTGGATTTCCTTTGTCCCAAGTTACCTGAGCACTAAAGGGAAATATATGGTGGCTGTGGAAGTCTTCTCTATCTTGGTCTCAACCTTTGGCTTACTGGCTTGCATGTTCTTCCCTAAATGCTACATTATTTTATGGAGACCGGAGCTGAACACAAGAACGCAGCTGATCAGGAAGAAGAAGTGACAATTGGGCAAAGTGTTATATTTTATACATGGCCTTTTTGATATTCCTGATTATTTTAAATAAGAGGATCTGATACAGAAGTATTCAAAAATAGCTGAAAGCTGCAGATGTAATGAATGACCATCTTCTAATCTTTATTCACCATTTCTTTCATTTTGCCACTTCAATATTGTTGGAACAATAACAAGCTCTACACTTGAGCATTATAGGGTTAATAGCCATTACAGGGTTAATGGAGAGCTACTGAGAACACAGATGACCTACAGCTGTATATGCATAGCTCTAATCAACTCATATAGACAATTTGAGAATGGCTATGTGGCTGCTGCAGGGTACTGGTGTACATTTGTGTCCCTTTGAGGGCAAGGACAGAAACGGTACATCATGATATTGGGTTTTTATGAAGCCAGTCCGGGGGGCAAGGGGGGGATGAATTGCATAATTCTCCGTGAACCATCAATTGCTTCTGTAGTTTCAGTCTGCCGGCCTCTCAACATGGAAGGTGAGGACTTTATATCATGCATGTTCTAAATTGGAATTGTAACAAGAGAATAGAACATTCAGCAGTACCTGTTGCACAACCTTGCCTCCAATCTGATGCTGCTGTGACTCTGAAGTGTTGTTCAAGGGCATCTTTTCATTCCTGGGAAAATCCATCAATAAAAAGCCAGTCACGCTGCCACCCCATTACTCTACAAGTACAATAGTGACATTCTGTGGCAATCCTGAAAATGGGGAGTCACACAATATCAGTCTCCTCCTTACCCACTCTCCCCTTTCTGCTTGCTGTTTCTAAGCATCTTGTTTTCTTTCATTGCTCCTCACTTTCTTTTCTTTTCTTGTCTTGTCTTTTCTTCTCCTTTTTCTTTTTTAAAAAATTATTTCATGTTCTCATTACTCCAGAATTGTGTTAAAATTTTAAAAGTAAATAAATAAAAGTAAACCATGCTGGGTAGGGCATGGAGCAGCTAGGTGGTGTTAAGGGAGAATGAGAAACACAAAGTGTGGAACTGTCAGTGGCTCCCATCACACTATTGAAAAGAGGTGTAATCAGAAAGAAAACCATGTCTTGTATGTTTCTGTTTACTTACATTAAATGATTGTGGCAGAACTGAGGTGAGATCAAAAGTCATGTGATGGAGTCGTCATTGTATGTGTTGTCTGGAAGGCTTCTGGAACACAGGAATTTTGCACCCAATTCCCTGGTTGGCATTGTGACATGGCCCTCTTTATATGCATTGAGGTTACCTTTTAGCTCTCCCTTATAGAAGGCCCCTCCTCAATTACACCTGTCCTGCTTGCACCCTTTTACATTTTCCCTAAATGTACAAGGGCTGGGGTTCCCAGTGTCTTCCTCTTATAAGTTTAATATCCTAGGTAGAGTGTTTGTTTGTAGCTATATAATAATAATAATAATAAAATTATTTATATTTTCCCACCTCTCCCAGGTGGATTGAGGCAGGATTACAACCTGGCATAAATATACAAATACAAAGCACAACAATCAAATACATAAGCAATAAAATACATAAGTACTTAACAATTAAAAACAATCTATCAAAAAGCGACAGGGGGATAGAGATATTCCAATCCTGATCAAAGAGATGGATCCATGTGTCTTATACAAGACTGAGTGGGTATGCTTGCCAGAAGAGATCCGTCTTAACTGCCCTCTTAAAGGTCTCCAAGGAGGTAGTAAGATGGATCTCTTCCGAGAGACCGTTACACAGTTTTGGAGTCACTATGGTGAAAGCTCATTAGTCTAGTTGTTTTTAATTCCAGCAAGCCCTTCCCCAAAATTCTGAGAGTGTGCGGGGGATTATATAGGGAGAGGCATTCCCGCAAGTAACTTGGGCCCAAGTCATATAGGGCTTTAAAGGTAATAACCAACGCCTTGTATTGCAACCGGAAGCAAATTGGCAGCCAGTGAAGATCTTTTAAAATTGGTGTTATATGGTCAAACCTTGAAGAACCAGTGACCAACCTGGCTGCCATATTTTGAACTAATTGAAGCTTCTGAACTAGGTACAAGTAGAGCACATTACGGAAATCAAGATGAGAGATTACCAGAGCATGTACCATTGCTTCAAGGTCTTTTCGGTCCAGGTAGGGACGCAGTTGGCATATCAACCGAAGTGGGTACCAAGCACTCCTGGCCGTCACATCTACTTGAGATGACAACTGTAGAGACAGATCCAGGAGTACTCCCAAACTGTGATCCTGTCCAGGAGACGTTGACAAAATTCCATCCCTGGACTTGGAGTACCTATCGCAAGTACCTCCGTTTTCTCTGGATTCATCTTGAGTTTGTTTCCCCTCATCCAGCTCATTACCGACTCAAGGCAGGCATTCAGAGGAGAGATCCCATCTTTGGTCACTGCAGCAGATGGAGGCATAGAGAAAAGTATTTGGGTGTCATCCGCGTACTGCTAATACCATGACCCATGTTTCTAGATGAGCCCTCCCAGCGACTTCATCTAAATGTAAAACAACATGGGGGACAGAATGACGCCCTGAGGGACACCAGATATCAGCTCTCTCTTAGAAGAGCAACTATCCCCCAGCATCACCATCTGGAATCTGCTCGAGAGGTAGGAATGGAGCCACTGGAGCGCAGTGCCTCCAATTCCTAACTCCCTCAGAAGGATATCATGGTCTATGATATCAAATGCCATGGGTCCAGATAGTCGGCTTCATCCAAGATAGCCTGGAGTTGGAAGGGAACTGCCCTCTCGATCACTTTGACCAAGAATGGTAAAAGGGAGACCGGTCTGTAATTGTTTCTCACCAGGGGGCTCATGGAGAGCTTTTTAAAGAGCAGTTTTACCACTGCTAATTTTAATTTTGATGGAATTTATCCTCCCTGAGGGATGCATTGATAATAGATTGTAGTAATATTTTCACAGCATCCCCTCCCTGGGCGGTCAACCATGATGGGCAAGGATCGAGAGGGCAGGTTGTCCTCCTTACCTAGCATTCACTCAGCCAATAGTTCCAGTAGTTCCAATCCTGCATAATGAGACAATTTCTAGAAGGCGTAGCTCTGGATTCTTGTTGAGCTCCTTAGAAATGGTGTCTCAGACTGCACAGACTACCATTTTTTATCTGCTGTGTCATTTAACATCAAGATGAAACTACTGGATGAGGTCTTTTGGGAATCTGAGTGTTTGAAGTGTCACCAAGAGGCAGCTAACACCCAGATGTCTGGATGAAGCCCAAGGAACTAAGTGCCCAGAAGTTAGGGTAATAGTTGGAGCAATAGAAAAGTAGATTTGCCTCAATTAGCTCATGGTGGAGGAGAGTACAGGAAGGAACAGGCAGAATCTTGTCCTTCCCCGTAGCTTCAGGCAAAAGGAAACTGCTATAGCCTCTCCCAGATCATGTGTTCCTACTCATCAATAACTTTTGTCATCCTGACCACACTCTGATATTGCTTGGTCACCTGTGCCCCATGTTGGGAGGTTTGCATTAGGATCAATGAAGGAATTGGCAAGAAAGAGGAGGAGCTCATTTTAAAGGTAGCAGGAGTGTTGCACAGAGAAAAGATTATTATCGCTTCCATATTCAGGATCATTCATCCGCCCAACCATTCCATTGCCCCACCAGTCTGCTGTGAGGCTTTCAGAAAGCGACACTGATTGATGGAAGAGGGGGAAAAGAGGAGGTGAGAGGCCATGGGAAAATGGGAGATACCATGGTACAGAGGTTCCTTACATTGGCTTCAAGAGTCTTTGGCAGTGTTATGCTTCAACTACAAGTAAAAGGAAAAAAGGTGTAGCGCAATATATCAATTAAAGATTTAATTCAAAAGAAATATTTTGTGACAATAACGGAACTTTCATTGCAGCAGAAGTTAAATTAAGAAACTTGGTTGTATTGGTTATAGGAATATACACACCTCATGAAAATAACGAAATATACTTTCCAAACTTACATAAAAAAATTCAGAAATATACATATGATAACATGTTACTCATGGGAGATTTCAACGCTGTTATAAATCCTAGCATTGATAGGAAATCTTGTCCCAGAAGAACATTAGAAAAAAGTCAAGGGAAACTACCTAAGACCTTTTTCCATGTGATAGAAGATCTATCTCTTTTTGATGTTTGGAGGCACAAATATGGCCAAGCAACAGATTTCACTTTCTTTTCAGAGGTCCACAATTCCTTTTCAAGAATAGATTTATTTTTAGCTTCTAAGATCCTACTTTCTTATATACAATCATCTGAAATTCTTGAAAAACCAATTTCAGACCATAATCCTATTACAATGAAAATACAAGAACGAAAATTGGAATATTCTTGGAGGTTAAATGCTGATTTATTAGCTAACGAGAAGGTGGTAAATTGGGTGAAGGAAGAAATGCGATGGTATTTTAAAGAAAAGATAACAGATACCTTACCAATGAAGATGATATGAGACGTAAGCAAAGCAGTAGCTAAAGGAATATTTATTAAAATAAATGAAGAACAAAAAAGAAAAGGAAACTCAAAGAGCTACAGTTACAAAACAAATTGAAATAGAAAGAAAAAGAATGGAAAGAGAAGGGAGATAAAAAATTAAAAGTGCAAGTGCAAATTTTACAAGAAAAACTTAAAACTTTGGCTATTAAAGAGATTACAACAAAACTGAGAATAATTAAACAGAAATTTTTTAATATGGAAACAAAGCAGGAAAGCTATTAGCACAAAAAATCAAAAAATTAAAGAAAAAAGATAATCAATGTAATAAAAGATAAAGACAAGCAATATACAACACAAAGCGAGATTACAGAAAAATTCACAAGTTACTATGAAGAATTATATGATGATAGGACAGAAATAGAAAATAAAGAAATGAAAATTGAGCAATATTTGAAAAAACAAAATATCAAGTTAATTAAGGAAATTCAAAAACAAAATCTTAACAAGGAAATTTCTAGCAAAGAAATCCGGGAAACAATTCAGAAACAGAAATTGGGAACAGCTTCGGGTCTGGATGGACTGTCAGTTATATACTATAAAAAATTAAAAGAAGAGTTATTAGAACCACTTACACAAACGTTTAATGAGATATACAAAAACGGTATCCCTCAAACGTGGAAAGAAGGCTTGATATCTGTTATCCCAAAAGGAGAAAAAGATCATACCAAAATAAAAAACTACAGTTGATTATAAATTTTTTTCATCGATAATAGTGGAAAGGTTAAAGAAAATCTTGACTGAATACATACAGGAAGATCAAAACGGATTTCTACCTGGAAAACAAGGCCAAAATAATATAAGAACTTTCATTAATATTCTTGAATGTTATGAACAACATAATGAAAGAAAATTAGTTTGTATCTTGCTTGATGCAGAAAAAGCTTTTGACCAGGTAGATTGGAAATTTTTATTCAAAGTTATTAAAAGAGCAGATATGGGAGATAATTTTACAAAGTGGATAAAAGCGATATACAAGGAACAAAAGGCATATTTGTTAATTAATGATGAAAAATCAAGGGGATTTGAGATTAGAAGGGGTACAAGACAGGGATGTCTCCTGTCCCCATTGTTGTTTATTTTAATGATTGAAGTTTTGAGTAATAAAATAAGGGGGAAGGAGGGAATTAGAGGGATCAAAGTCCAAGAAATAGAATATAAACTTAAAACGTTCTCAGACAACATAATTATTTTCCTAGAAGACCCAAATTAAAGCATTAAATTACTGATTCAAACTATCAATGATTTGGATCACTAGCAGGATTCAAAATTAATTCAGAAAAAAAAAACATGATACTTACCAAAAATCTTCCAAAGAAAGAGGAAAAAGAACTCAAGGAATCATTAGGGTTCTGCGTAGAGACTAAAGTTAAATACTTGGGAATTTACTTTACTAAAAGGAATGGTTTTATTGTGGATTTATTGTGGTTTTATTGTTGTAATTGGTTTGATGTCTTGCATTTTGATGGTTTTTATATTGTATATCTACATGTTGTTAACCGCTTTGATTTTTAGAAAAGCGGTATATAAATAAAATTTTTATTTATTTACTTATATAGAATTTTTTTCAAAATAATTATGTCAAAATATGGTCAGAAATCAAAAACGACCTAGAAAAATGGACCAAATATAATTTGTCCTTCTTAGAAAGAGCTGCCATAATCAAAATGAATGTCCTACCAAGGATGATGTGTTTGTTTCCAAATATTTTGATTATTTCTAATGATAAATATTTTACCATATGGCAAAGAGATCTCACCAGATTTCTATGGCATGGTAAAAAAGCAAGAATAAAATGGAAACTCTTAACCGATGGAAAATTAAAAGGAGGGTGTAATTTGCCAAACTTTAAGCTGTATTATTATGCTGCCTGTTTTAAATGGTTACAGGAATGGTTCAGACTAAGCAACGATAATTTGTTGAATATAGAATGTGCTAATCTATATCTTGGTATACACACATATCTGTGGTATATAAAACCTAAAGACAACAACACTTTCAATCAATATGTTATAAGAGTTTTTGTACTATTGAATTTTATCTATGAGATTGTTTGTAATCATTTTTTAATTAGTCTGTAACCCTGCTTTGATCCTATGGGAGAGACAGGGAAACATAAATAAAATTTATTATTATTATTATTATTATTATTATTATTATTATTAAGAAGGGCACTATTAAAAGTATGGTATAAAATGAAACATCAATTTTATAATAACACCCCCCCATGAGTATCATTACAGGAAGCATACTATAGGAGAACAAAGAATAAAGATACACAATGGTTAAGATATGGAGACATAATAATTAAGAAACTTGATGGAAAATATACTATGA
The DNA here is from genome assembly GCF_019175285.1 of Sceloporus undulatus. Lineage (NCBI taxonomy): Eukaryota > Metazoa > Chordata > Lepidosauria > Squamata > Phrynosomatidae > Sceloporus > Sceloporus undulatus. Next base: position 110,627,863 of record NC_056527.1, read on the forward strand.
AAACAACTGAAGAAATCAATAAGAAAAGGATGGTGAAAGATTGGTTTTTATATATTCAGTTAAAAAACCGCTTTAAAGATGACAGTAAAGCTCCTGGGTTGACTATAGAGAATAATGAAATTGACAAAATCCTGGTGGACAAACAAGGGAAACATATATCTAAATACTATAAATTATTAAAGGAAAGAGATCTAGAAAATGAAACCATCAAACACAGTATGGTGAGATGGGCTCAGGATATTAAAAATACCATCACAATAGATGAATGGGAAAAACCTTGGAAAGAAACAAATAAAATCACATTATGCCAAAACTATAAGGAAAGTTACCTTAAAATGTTGTATAGGTGTTATTTAACACCACAATTAATCAATCATATATATATAAAACAGGTAATACTAAGTGTTGGAAATGCGGAAAACCTGAGGGAAATTCCGTTCATTTATGGTGATCTTGTGCTAAGGCTAAAAAAATTTGGAATAGGATCCACAAAATAGCACAGAATATCCTTTGTACAAGTATTCCCTTTGAACCAAAATTATGTTTACTGAATATGACCCATAATCTGAATATAGAAAAGCATTATAGAATAGTTTTATATATGGTCACATGTGCAAGGATTTTGTACGCACAACATTGGAAAGATTCTAATAATCCACCCATTGAAGAATGGCTGATAAAACTATATGAAGTTAGAAATATGGATATATTATCTGCTTTATTGAAAGGGAAATCTAAAGAAAGCCTAGAAATGGAATGGAGTTGTCTTAGTATATTTGAAGATAAGGGTAAACTACTTAATTCATAGCTATTATTGGAAATATATTACAAAAGTTAAATGCAACCATGTGAACTATTTTGACGTTAGATAATATATAGGAATAAACAATTAATTTACAACATCCTGGAATATCCAACTGTAGAGGAAGTAAACTAGAAGGATATTGCTATCTAGTATCATATGTAAATATGTATGTCTAGCTTTTAATAACTGTTAGTGGATCACTATTGCTTCTCTGTTATTTCGTATTTGTTTCTTACTAATTTCTTTCCATTTGTCATATTCTATTCTAAATTTTTTTAAAAATTAAAGATTTTATGATCTCATTGTGTTGCTTCACAGTGTGACTCATTACTGAATCTGGATTGTCCCATGGGCAGCCTTTTCCACACAATTTTATTGACACCTATTTCAAAAGTCAGGCCGCTAGTACCCAGGATTCACTATGACCCTTATGTGTGTGTCATATGATCTTTATTCATTCATTCATTTCATTTCATTTATACCATGCTTTTCTGCTGTTATGAAGGAACTACTGTCATGGGACTTTACTACTCCTTGGATTGCACTTGCTGTTGTTTTTCCAGTTGTGCATGAACTTTCTGAATGATAATTATTTGCCCCATAATTATCACAATTGCAGTGGTAAATCTGGAATACCTGTGGAATTGCAACTGTTCACCAAAGACAGCTCTCTAACTGAATTCTCTTGGGATTCATGCTGTCTATAAGGACCCCTTTCAAGACAATATCTGCTTGAGGTGGCAGGGCACCCTGTCTAACTTGGATACCTCATCACTGAGTACCAGAGATTAATTTGGAGCCATTGGTTTTCTGGAGATTGATACTGCAGGAAATCACAGCAATAGTGTGTTGGGGAAAATGCACAGATCCAGATGGAGCTGGATGCAACACAAAAAGCCACTGGCAAACATTTGGCTATTCTTCCTTTTAATCTTGCCTGGGACCTTCAGCAAGAGTTTGGGCTCCGTGTGCAACTGGCAATCTCCTTGGCTCCAGTGCAATATCCTTGACTCCAGAGAAGATATTCTCATTGGGAACATTGTGACGTATGCATTCAATGAAATGTCAATAAAGAACTTTCGGGAAGCAGATAGATCCCGCTACACAGAATGGTAAGCTGCTCTTCAAAAGAATAATAGTGATTGAAGAGGGTCTTTGAATTAGTCTGATTTAATGGAAAGGGATGCAGTGGCTCAGCAGTTAAGATGCTGACTCTGATGATCACAAGGCCAGCAGGTCTGCAGTTCGAGACCCAAGTGTCACAAGATGGGCTGAGCTCTGATCACTAGTCCCAGCTTCTGCCAACCTAAGAGTTTGAAAGCCTGTAAAAGTGCAGGTAGATAAGGAGATACCACTTCAGTGGGAATGTAACAGTATTCTGTTCATATCAAGGACACCATTTTACTATGTCCTTCTTTATAATGCAATTTGGGCATCCATGGATTATGCAGTAGCTGTAAGTACTGCTACATCCTCGTTCCCAGTGTGATTAATATATATCTTCCAGGGACGTAGCCAAGGGGGGGGGGTTCTTGGGGTCCGGACCCCCCCTTCCATTAGAAAAATGAATGGTGTGTGCTACTGCGCTGCTGCACCCAAGCCCCATTATAATGGTGGCACTTAGTCTGGACCCCCCCCCTTCCCAAAATCCTGGCTACGTCCCTGTATCTTCCCAAGTCAATCTTTCTATTGCAAAGTTCTCAGTGATACATGTGGTGGAAATAATAAAGCAACAGGCTTTCATTTAGCGCTTAATCTATGAAAGAAATGGTAGGAGGCGCTTCAAGAAATCAAAACTGGCTTTGCCTTTGACAAAACTGATTTTTCAGACCCCATACAATGTGAACATTAGCTTTGACAAATTCCACCACCGCCAGAAAGATAATTTAATTTCCAAGGACCAGAAAGTTTCACTGCAGAATTCTCAAGTGTCCAAGGAACAGATAAGAAATCCTTTGATATTAAAATCCTACTTACTATATATTATGAACTTTTTAGACTAAGGAAAGAAGAAGGTAGATTATGATTCACCAATATATTTGGAGCAAATAGCCAATGATTATTTACTCTCAGTTAGTAGCAACAACAACATTACCCCCTCCTCTCTGCCGTATATTCTTGAAATAGATGGACTGTTATCACTTCTGATACCAAACCACAACTCTGTTCTCAGAATATTTAACTCTACATATGTTATGTGTATTTAGCATATTTCTTTATAGGTTTGTCTATCGATCTGGCTAAAAAACATAGCAAAAGCTTCATATCCATTTTCTCCTGCTATATCCAGTCTATGTTTCATTCATAGACAATAAGTAAAATGCATCCGATTCAGTTATGTAAGATGTATCACAATTCTCAATGCAGGGTGTTACCTAAGAACTACCAGCTTGTTCTTGCCGTTGTTTTTGCCATTCACGAGATCAATGGGAACGATAAGTTGTTACCCAACATCACACTGGGATCCAAAATTAATAACAATGGATTTAGTTCTTGGAGAGCCATTGAGTCGACGCTAAACTTTTTGTTCATGGGACAAATGAATTTCCTCAATTACAAGTGTGTCTGGGACAAGAGACTCAAGGCCTTCATCACTGGGTTCAGCTCCCAGAATTCTCTCCAGATGGCCAACATCTTAAATAGCTACAAAATTCCACAGGTAGGTTTCTTCTTAAGGAGACAGTGTGGCATAATGGTTTCAGTGTTGGACTACAACTCTGGAAACCAGGGTTCAATTCTCTGCTTGGTCATGAAAGCCACTGGTGACTTTGGGCAAGTCACATACTCTCACCTTTAGTGGAAAGCAATGGCAAACAAGCTGTCAACAATTCCTGACAAGATAATCCCATGAGAGGTTCACCTCAGGATTACCATGTTGGAAATGATTTGAAGGTAAACCACCACAACAGCAACAACAGTGGTGTTCATGCCTTATGTTTTGGTTTAGATAAGAGGAAACAAGAAACATAAAGATCCATCTCCTTTCTATCTCTGTCCAGTTCATAATTTGCAAATATGAAATGCTCTATTCCGTCTTTATGACTGCTCACTTAACAGTTGCCTTGTGTCTGTTTGTGTGAACTGGTCTTAGTGAAAGCACCACAATGGCTCTCATTGGCTTGTTTTCTGCTTTGACCTGACACCATTGCATAGTAGTTTAAAGGTAAGAAACTTCTCTCCACTTTTGCATAGAACCATTTCCCAGGAATTACAGGAATTTTCTCTTCATATCAAATTGCATATCCTATGGAGAACCTCTGATTCTAGAGGAATCTTTTCTATTAGAGTCCAGATTGTACTATGGAAAATAACAATGAAAACATCTGGATCAAAATAGGAAAAGGCTCTTCTAGCTGACCAAATCAAAGCCTACCACATTTCTTGAAGTTTTGCTTACACAGGACATTTTTACTACCATCAACCTGGAAAAACAGACAGGACCTCCAGAAAAGGCTCATGACTGAGCAAACAGAGAGACAGCCCAAGTTAAACCACTCCCAAGATATCTTGCATGTGCATGCTTTCAGTGACCATTGTGGATGGGTGAAATAAGATGCTTCAGGGCATTGGAGTGTATGGTGAAAGCTTTATAGTTTTAAAATATGCCCAAATATGCTTGAGATGTTGTCCCAAAATGTATAGATCTAACATTGTTGAACATGCATTCATTTTGAAATATGTGCACAGACATATGTAGGAAATTCCAGGGGGAAAAGAGTTTGTAGTTGATCCAGAGTAAAGCTGGGAAAAGCTTAAAATACAAATTGGACAATGTTGGTGATCTCAGATTTTACACATTCGCCCATCCTTTCTGGTTAGTGCTGCAATGTGGTGTTTGCTTGGGTGGAACTGCTGCGAAGCGAGAATAGTAAAGAGGCAAGAAGGCGATGGATGATAAAACTGTGTGTATCCATCCTAGGCCCCTTCTTGTGGCCTACAACTTTGGGTGTAGAGTAGGGGCAGTAATGATGTAGATTTCATTTCTTGGGTGATGGCATTGGTTTCAAGGAAATAGGAAGCAGAAATATATGTTGACCTTGTGAAAGTTACACTCTCAGCCTCAGAGGATGACAATCACAACCCCACTCTGAAGATACTTGACAAGAAAAATCTTGTAATAAGTTGGTCTTAAGTTGCCATAAGCCAGAAATGACATGAAGGCACACAACAACAAACACCAAAAATGCGTTGAACTTGTCCTAGGGTCTAGTTTTGCACTTCAGTTTCTCTCTGTCTTTTTCTAGTTACTCTTCTCTCTGAAATTTATCTTTCTTCTCACAAATAGATTTATGTATATATTTATTCATTTAGTAAATTTATATCCCACTATTCTGATGCAAAGGCTCTCAGAGCGGCTTACAGATTTGTAATTGGACAGTTCCCTGCTCTCAAGCTTACAATCTAAAAAGACATGACACAAAAGGAGAAAGAGAAACATACAGCTGTTCTCTGGCCTCCAACATAAAGTCAGTAATCCACTCTGGCTTTAAAGATACACGTTTCTCTCATATGACAGAATAAAATCTAGGGAAAGAAAATATTCATTCAATATCAAAGAATTCTGTTTTTCAATTTTTTAAAAATATTTTGGTTTTCCTTTTTCAGATCAGCAGTGGATCTTTTGATCCTGCTCTAAGTGATAAAATCCAGTTTCCCTCTTTCTTCCGGATGGTTCCAGATGAGATCTCTCAATATTCTGGCATTATTCAGCTCCTTGAATATTTTGGGTGGAATTGGATAGGCCTCCTCATTCCAGAAGATGCAAGCGGTGAAAGATTTCTTCGAACCTTCAGTGCCAGCATCCAGGGGAAAGATATTTGTATTTCTTTTACCCAATCCATACCTACAGTGACCGATTACATACCAAGTGTTGAAAACAAACTGAATACAGTTTTCCATGTTCTCTGGTCATACAAAATTAATGTGATCCTAGTCAGTGGGAATGCTCACTCTATGGAGGGTTTACGGTCAATTCTTGAAGGTTTGGAATATGATCACAAGTTGTCCATGGAGAGGGTTTGGATCACAACTGCTCAGTGGGATGTCACAACTGTTTTCGGTGATGGAAGGTTTGCAGTAAAATCCTTCAATGGCACCTTGGCCTTTGCTTTACACTCCAATGAGGTGCCTGGATTCCAGGAGTTTCTGCAGAACATAAATCCATTTCGGTCAGAGATTCATCAAACACATCTGTTCTGGTGTAGTGCATTTACTTGTTCATTTCCGCTATATAACCTCAATTTCCCAAATGCAAGCAATTGCACTGGTGAAGAGAAACTCAGCACCCTCTCTGGACCTGTGTTTGAAATGAGGATGTCTGGTCAGAGCTACAATGTCTACAATGCTGTCTATGCTGTAGCTCATGCTCTTCATGCCGCATATTCATTTCAGGCCAAGCAGAAAACACGAGTGACTGGGAAGAAGTGGAACGTTCTGAATGTTCAGCCCTGGCAGGCAAGTTAATATTTCTTAGGAAGCGTGTTGCATTGCTTTACTGAATCAAATTTTATTCACATACAAGATTCAAGGGGCCGGTGTATTTCCACAGGGGATCTGCCAGGGGTGGGCAACTTTCCATGTTGGCTTTCCATGGGACTAAGCAGGGGCACATCCTCATCTCACACCCACTGAAATAAAATGAAAATAAATTTGCACGCAAAAGCTTCCAAAATTGAGGGTTATTCTCACTTCATTTTTTGGGGGGGAGAGATGCTATATTATGCCCTTCAGAGGTCTTTAAAACAAAACAAACAAACAAATAAAAACACAAATGACTCAAAAATCACTTTGTTTGTTTGTGTTTGTTTAGTAGCTGGCCTTTCTCCCAGCTCAGGATGCAAGGCAACTTCCAGGACAAAACTTCACTTCTTGCTTTTAGAAAGCCTATGCCTGTGCCGAAAAATGGCCTGGGGAATACGACTAAAATGTTACATACCCCCTTCCCCATGCCCACTACAAAGCTTTTATGGCCAAAACCCAAACAATAAATAAACAATTGATTCCTGGTCATTCCTAAGGGATACCATAAGGACTTTGGAGGCTGCGTGATGACCATTGGCTGCAATTTCCCTTTCCATCATTTATACAGATGTCCTGAAGTTTAAATGCTGAGATAAAGCCTGAAGGTAGCCTAATATTGGCCCGGTACAAATGGACTCTGAATGACACCCTCATCATGTGCTAGGGTTGCCTCGGGGCAGAGTGCCCACAGGCCCTGCAACCCTAGCATATGACTAGAGCATCATCGCTGTGCAGCGCCATATAGACAGCGCATGCAGTGATGATGTCGCTGTTGCATTGCATCCAAATGGATGTGTTCATGCTGCTGCAGGCTGCTTACAGTGGCGCTCATTTTTTGCTGCACAGCAATGCAGCATAATTTAGTTGCTGCGGTGCTTTTGCGCAGCAACAAAAGGCAGCCCCAGCCCACTCTTTCGGGCCTGTTTGTACTGGGCCATAATCTACTTGGTCAGTTTCTCTGACAGATTTATGTCATGACAAAAGAAAACCAACATGCAGGAAGACACAAGTACCTTTGTCCTTGCTACTCTGCGTGCTATCATGTTTTCCTTCCATGGCCAGAAAAGCATGCTTCTGCCAAACAGTGTGACAAAAAACATGCTTTTACAAACATCTCGCTCAGGAAGACAATTGTCATGCATTAAAGCAGTGGTCCCCAAACTTTTTCAGCCGACCGCTCTCTTTTTTCTTGCATGACAACCCTAGCCCCCCCCCCCCATGCTAGCTAGCCAAGGCAAGGGAGAAAGAAGACAGCTTGTGCACATCTATTCCCCTCCTTTTCCTTTTGCCTTGGCTAACTGGCTTGTTCTAACTAACCAAGGCAGGCAGGAAAGGAGAGATCTTGGGTGTGGTGGGGTGTGTGGCAAGTAGTTTGGCACTCAAAGAGGAATGATGGGGCCCCTTTTTGCTCTGCTTCAGGGTGAAGCAAAGCCAGAGGAGCCATGCTGGGTCTCTTGACTCGAAGCCTGGACTACTTGTTGCCTGAGCAGCTCTCCATTAGGCCTTCTTCTGTCCTATCCCAGAATGGTCATACAACCCTCATCCCCTCAATTCCCTGATGTCTCCCTTTTTCCTCACCACCACCCCCCGCTGCCCATTTCCCCCTTAGCTCTCATGGAGCTTTCCAATGTCCCCATGTGGGTGCTACTGTCCACGTTGGGAATCACAGCACTAAAGCTGCATAATTACCGTAATTACTGGACTTTGCACATGTTAAGGATTCCTTTTTTTAAAGAGAGACTTGTAACCTATATGGCAAGGACTAAAGGGACAAACCATCAGATATAAATTCAAATGAACGTGAACTCTTAACACATGAAGTCACGGATTATTTAATAGACATCACTGAAATGTAGGCTGCATCTGCGCTGCAGTTGGACACTGCTTTAACTGACATGGCTCAGTGCTATGGAATTCTGGGATTACAACTTTGCTAAGATGTTTAGATATTTACAATTGCTATTTGGGAAAAATAGAAAAAGTTGAAAAAATTGAACTCTTTGTTAAATGTCCTTATTATCACATTTCAAAGTGCTGGTCATAACATACAGAGCCTTCTGTAGATTTATTCCAGACTATCTGAATGGCCATATCTCCCCATTTCAACTGCTTTAGATATGAAACCTTTCTCTCAGTCCCTCCACCATTACATTTGGTGGGAAAATGTATGAAACTCTTTTAAGCACTCTGCAACTGTTTTAATTCACTGTTTAGTTTTAATATGATACACGTTTCCATTGTTTAACTGCTATTTAATGCTATGTCTGATTTGTTTGAGATGTATTCATTTTAGTAGTTCCTGCACTACCAGAAAAGTATTCATTGATTGATTGATTGATTGATTGATTAACTGACTGATAGGTTACTAGTCAAATCTCTTTTCCCACCAGCAAACCCAATTTATCGACCATTTCTTCTCTCATTCAGCTTTGCACACTTTTGAGATACATCCGTTTTAATAACAGTGCTGGGGAAGAAATATTTTTTGATGAGAATGGAGACCTGGCATCTGCTTTTGATATTATCAACTTGGTCACATTCCCTAATCAATCTTTCCAGAAAGTCCAAGTTGGAAGAATGGACCCACAGGCTCCCATAGGCAAAAGGTTCACCATCAATGGAAGCAATATTATGTGGAATCACAAATTTGAAGGAGTGAGGATACGTTATAAAAATAAAACTGAATAGGATGTGATATTTCAAAGTCAGATACCATCTAGAGATCCCCTTTGACATGCTGAGATTAACATTGGCCCTGAAAGATTAACAGCCACTTAAAACATGTTGGAGCATCTTTGTAAGATATGGAAAAATTATCTGCCTTTTAGACTTGAGTTTTCCTACCAAGTTAAATGACATAACATTATTCCATTACTCTGCATGGAACACTAAAGGCCAGAATTCTCTGGGGTGATCCCAAAGTATTCCAGTCTGGAAGCTGCCTCAAATCTCCCCCCATTATCTGGGCACTCCAGTGTGATGCTGGGTGGCTGCCTACACACTTGTCCCACTATGCCTGCCACCACTCCCATGGGTCACTCTCTCTGAGGTTGAAAACTAGGTTCCCAAAGTCAATCACATGCCTTGTGACTCAGAGAAAGGGATAGGTGCCAGTGGTTGGAGCGGAAAACATTTGGATTAAAGCAATTGAAGCTTGACATAGGGGCTTTCTATACAGCCCTTTGGGACGTCCGGAGGACGTCCCATTTTAAAAAAGGGGCGTCTCTTATAGACGCCCCTGTGCCTAGTACGGACTCCGTCCGTACAAGATGGCGCCGGCCCTTCTACATGGCCGGCGCCATCTTTACGTACTGGACGCACAGCGTCCAGACGTGTCGCGCCGCTTGTGACGTAGCGAGCGCGCCCCTGGCGCCTCGCTACGTCGCAAACGCGACTTGAAAAGAAGCTCCATTTTGGAGCTTCTTTTTTCGGTCCGCGCGGGAGTCGGGCCGTCTGAAGGCTCCAGCTCCCCCGCGGACCTACTGGCGGCGGCGGCAGACCGCCGCAAAGCGGCCGTCTGTACCCCGCCATAATAATCCTGAAGAAAGCGAATTCATTTCCATTCTGAATATCACGATAAAGATATTACTACACAATGAAGTATAGAATCGATCTTTTTGCTTCTGTTTAGATGCTACCCAAAGCCAGATGTGTTGAGGAATGCCATCCTGGATACAACAAGATTGTTCAGCAGAGGAACCACATATGTTGTTATGACTGCGTTTACTGTGCTTCTGGAAGGATTTCCATCCACTTTGGTAAGAAAAAGAACATAACGTAATACAGTCGGAATTTGGTGTATTGTTGGGGTTTGGTTCCAGGATGCCCCTGTAGATATCAAAATCCATAGATGCTCAAATTTTCTGTTTAAGAAACAAAACAAGTACATACATTTACAAAAAAGGTTGGGAACCGCTGAGGTAGATAAATAGGCACCACTTTCTCGGGTAGATAGCAGCATTCCATGCAGTTGTGTTGGCCACATGGCCACTGGAGTCATCTTTGGACAAACACTGGCTCTTCGGGTTAGTAACAGAAATGAGCACTGCAACCCCAAAAGTTGGTTTGGCTTGACATTCATCTCAAGGTGAAACCTTTACCTTTGCCTTTACCTTTTAATTCTTAGAAACCAAACCAATCCCATGTATGATTACTTGCTGAAATTCCAAAACATGATCTGTAGTAGTAGTAAAATTTTATTCGGTCATTGACCAGCAAAATTCTGTAAAAATTTGCTGTATTGCTGGCCTCAGTCCTAAGCAGTCAGCCGCACTTTTATTGTAACAAAATAACAACCATTATGACAATGTATTACATACATCACATTTGCTTGCCTGTATACATGGACGCCACCATTTTTCTGTAAGCGCCGCGTGCCGCCTGCATAACAAGTGTGCCAGTAGTGCACTAGTTACACTGCCCTTTTCACGGCTTCTTTTTCTGCCGGAGGGAAGCTGCGTGGTTTGGCAGCTGCGGCTTCTCTCTGGTGGAAAAACAGGTCTTGGCAATCTGCTGTTATTCGGCAGTCTGTACCACCTCTTAGTTACAATCATCCAACAAAACTGCCAATAATTTAGCAGTTCTAAAAGTTATATCTTTGTTACAGTCAGCCAATAAAAAGCAGTTTTCCAGGGGTGACTAACCTGTTACCCCAGGCATCAATGGGGAGATTTGGAATTCAACAAACATTCAAGTCCAATAACCAATCCAAAACTTCTTATCCGAGTAGATTAGATGGTTTACTAATTTGTGACTTTCCTGCTTCTGGATTAGTGTGGGGAAGTTCTGAGTGATTTTAGATTGGATCTGGGATTTAACTAAAGATGTCACATCTTCTCCATCTCTCAGCTCAAAAATGCATTAAAATGTGCATTTTGAGAATAATAATAAAAAACATATGTAGTATCAGATGGACTGAGAAACAGGAATGAAGGGACTATGTGTGAACCATAAGTCTTTTTAATGAGAAAAAAACCCTGTTTTCTAATGGCTAATTATAAAAAGATCATGATTCTGAACAAATGAACGTTTTGCTAATACTGAGACTTTTGTTATGAATTTCAGACGCAAATGAATGTGAAAGATGTCCAGAAGATCAATATCCAAATAAAGGGAGAAATCAATGCATCCCAAAAGTGGTTACCTACTTGTCCTACACAGAACCCCTAGGAGCAACCTTGGCTTCCTCTGCTCTTTTCTTTTGCGCAGTCATCTTTGTGATAATGGGGATTTTCATTTATCACAGGATCACTCCCATAGTTAAAGCCAACAACTGGTGTGTCACCTGTGTTCTGCTCACTTCACTGTTGCTCTGTTTTCTGTGTTCCTTTCTTTTCCTTGGTAAACCTACAAACATCTCCTGCATACTTCGGCAAACAGTATTCAGTAACATTTTCACTATTGCAATTTCTTGTATGTTGGCCAAAACCATCATTGTTGTGCTGGCCTTTGTGGCTACAAAGCCAGGGAACAAAATGAGGAAATATGTAGGGATGAAGCTGGCAATATTGGTCATTCTTTTCTGCTCTCTCATTCAAATAGGCATTAGTGTAGTGTGGCTGACAACCTCTCCACCATTTCCAGAGGCTGACAGTCACTCTCAGCCAGCAGAGATTATATTGCAATGCAATGAGGGCTCAGACCTCATGTTCTACCTTGTCCTGGGCTTCATGGGATTTCTGTCCTTCACCAGTTTCACTATTGCATTCTTTGCCAGACAGTTGCCAGACAGTTTCAATGAAGCCAAGCTGATCACCTTCAGCATGTTAGTGTTCTGCAGCGTTTGGATTTCCTTTGTCCCAAGTTACCTGAGCACTAAAGGGAAATATATGGTGGCTGTGGAAGTCTTCTCTATCTTGGTCTCAACTTTTGGCTTACTGTCTTGCATGTTCTTCCCTAAATGCTACATTATTTTATGGAGACCTGAGCTGAACACAAGAGAGCAGCTGATCAGGAAGAAGAAGTGACACTTTCGCAAAGTTCTGTGTTATATTTGATGCATGGCCTCTTTAATATTCCTGATTCTTTTTAAATAAGAGGACTTGACAGGGAAGTGTTCAAGAATAGTTCAAGGTTACAGATGTAATGAATGACCCTCTTCATATAGTTTTTATTCACCATTTCTTCCATTTTGCCACTTTCATATTAAAATTGGGAAAATACAGATAGTTAAGGATTTGGAGAATGGCTCTGTGGCTGCTGCAGGACACTAGTGCTTATTGGTGTTCCTTTGAGGGCAAGGACAGAAACAGTACATCATGATACTTAGGGTTTTTATGAAGCCAATCTGGGGGACAAGGATGGGATGGATTGCATAAATCTCTCCAAATCACCAACTACTTCTTTGGTTTCAATCTGCCAGCTTCCCAATTTGGACGTTGAGTACTTTATATCATGCAAGTTTTAAACTGGAATTGTAAAAAGAGAATAGAACATTCAGCAGTACCTATTGCACAACCTTGCCTCCGATCCGTTGCTGCTGTGACTTTGAAGTGATGTTCAAGAGCATCAATACAATAATACTAATACAATACATCTCATCAACAATAATAATGTCAGATAAAAACTAAGTTATCATAATACGACAGTTTTATAACAGTAGGAATGCACAGGGTCGTCATCAAGTGTTAATGGGGGATGTCCTAAACAGGGTTGGATGGATAGGTACGGCAGAAGAGCTTCATCTTGACTGCTTTCTTAAAAGCATCCAAAGTAGTAATAAGACGGATCTCTTCCGGCAGGTCATTCCACAATTTAGGAGCAGAGGCAATAAAAGTTTTTGGGGAAGTCACAACCAATCTTGTCATTTGCAGTTCTTTGTGTAGACTTTGGCTGGAAGGCTTGTGGACCACATAGGAATTTTAGAGCCCATTCCCTGGTTGGCGTTGTGACCTGGCCCTCTTTATATGCCTTGAGGTTACCTTTTAGTTCTCCCTTATAAAAGACCCCTCCTCAATGACACCTGCCCTGCTTCCACCCTTTATACGCTTTGCCTTTGTACAAGGGTGAGGGTCCCCAGTGTCTTCCTCTTATAAGTTTAATAACTTAGGTAGCGTGTTTCTCTGTGGCTATATGATCTAGAATTCACTCTGGCAGAGGCTTCTTTTATAACAACTAAATGGTATCTTTATTGATGAGAAAGTAGCTTGGGTAGAATAGTTCACCCGTGGCAACGTTAATATTGTCAGAGCATGGATGTGGCCACAGATAGAACTGGGACAAAGGTGAAAAGGTCACTAGAGTTCAAGTGACAGCCATCAAGAGTCAGCATTCAAAGAGCTCTGAGTCATAGGAAGCTGATGATGACACAGGTCCAGGAGATGGAACCACCAGGCTTCAATTGTGCAAAGTCACAGCTGTCACATGACACGAAACCTGATGACATCCCAGGAAGAGCCCCAAGATAAGGATACTGCCTAGGAGAGAAAGAGTATTGGAGGTTGTAAAGAGGAAACTGTGAAACATCTGCAACTGTTATATTTATTGGGACCTGTAGACTTAAGAAATCTAACATACACACATGCAGAAGACTAGTAGGTAGGCAGGATTGCCAGCAGAAGGTCTGTGTGTGAAGCTTGGCTCCAAGCTGCAAAGGAAAAATCCTCCCACGCAGACTGCTATTTCTCTTGGGAGAATGAATTGCTGGAAAACCAGTATCTCTCAAGAGGGCATTTATTGTAGATACAGGATATTCACAAAACTATACAAACTATCAGATTGCTCGGCCAAATAACATAAACTCCAACCACTACAAACTGAAGACATTTGGACTGGTGATTCCCTTAAATGGGCCACCCTTGAAGAGGCAGTGCAGAAGACACCAAGGGACACTCAGCCTTAGTGAGCACCTAGAGGACACATTTAGTGGAGGCTGTTTTCCCAGGTTGCCAAGTCAAGTTCTGTAGGGTCCACATGATGGGAAGGGGTACCTTGTACCTCTCCATATCCACAGTTTCTTTATCTATGGATTCAACCATCCACAACTTGAAAATATTAAAAAATATAAATGTCAAAAAGTAAAGCTTGGTTTTGGCATTTTATATATATGACACCACTTTACTAAGCCAGTGTAATTAATGGGAACATGGATATTGATATCCACAGGGATCCTGGACCCAACCCTAGCGGTTACCAAGGACCCACTTTATCTCACAAAGCTGCAAATCTCAGAATTCCAGAGCACAGAGCTATCACAGTTAAAGTAATGTCAAACTGCATTATTTCTGCACTGTAAATATAACTGGAGACTTAAGGGCTGTATAGACCAGACATGAAGGCTGGCATCGGGGTGGAGTGGGGGCATGGCATCTGCATGACACATGCCCTGACCCTGACCCAGGCTAGCGTGATCCCAAGCGGTGCAGCAGAGTGGGTGGCATCACTGCGATCCTCTGGTGCTGCATCAAGGTGATGCAGCATCAAAGGAGTGGGGGGAAAAGCCATGGTGTCAACTGCTATGGTGCCCTTTCCACATTGCCCTTTACATAGCATGGAGCCATCACAACTAAAATAATATCAAACTGGATTAATTCTGTAGTGTAGATGCCGCTGAAGACATACTTCCTTGTTCAGATCATCCTCTCTCACCACATCTCTCTTTCACATACACAAAAACACACACATACCAGGTCTGTCACTTCATCATTATGTTGGTTGGCCACATGTGTCCCAGTTTTTAATCTGTGAAATGTTGGAGGGTATCCATTAGGATCAACGAAGGGAATGGCAAAAATGAGGAGTAGCTAATTTTAAAGGTAGGAGAGCAATTCACAGGGAAATGCACAGGAAGAAACCCTTCTAGAACATGGCTACATAGCCCGAAACCCCACAAAAAACTATAGATGCCGGCCATGAAAGCCTTCGACTCCGCACAGGGAAAAGATGATGAGCTCTTCCTTATTCAGCAGGGTTCAGTCACCCAACTATCCCATTGCCCCAGATGTCTGGCACTGAGGCTTTCAGAAAACTGAAGTGATTTATGAGAAATAGATGAGGCGAGAGGCTGCAGGGAAATGGAAAGGATCACAGCACAGAAGTTCCTTACTTTGCTTTAAGGGTCATATGCAGAATTGGCATGCTAAAGATTTGATGATCTCATTGTGTTGCTTTAGAATGTGGCTCCATAGTGAGTCTGGATTGTCCAATGGGCAGCCTTTTCCTAACAATTTTCTTTGCACCAGTTTCAAATGTCAGGCCACTATTACCCAGGATTCACTGTGACCCACATGTCCTTTCTTTGTCCATTCAGTATATATCTTGTTTTTCTGCTGTCGTGGAGGAACTACTCTCATGGGACTTTACTACTCCTGGGATCACACTTGTTGTTTTTTTCCAGTTGTGCATGAACTTTCTGAATGATAATTATTTGCCCCATAATTATCATGATTGTTGTGCTTGACCTGGAATGTCTGTGGAATTGCAACAGCTCATCAAAGACAGCTTGCTACAATGATTCTCTTAGGCTTCATGCTGTCTATAAGGGATCCTTTTAAGACAATGTCTCTTTCAGATAGTAAGGCACCCTCTTTAATTTAGATGCCTCATCACTGAGTGCCAGAGATTAATTTGGAGCCTTTGATTTTCTGGAGCTGGATACTGCATGAATCACAGTCATTGTGTATTGGTGAAAATGCATGGACCCAGATGGGGCTGGATGCAACATGCAAAGCCACTGGCAGATGTTTGGCTCTCCCTCCTTTTCTTCTTGCCTGATACCTTCAGCAAGAGTTTGAACTCCATTTGCAACTGGCAGCCACAAATTCAATGCAATGTCCTTCCCTTTAAAGAAGATATTCTCATTGGGGAAATTGTGTCCTTTGCACTCAATAAAATGTCATTAAACAACTTTCAGGAAGCAGATAGTTCCACCTACACAGCATTGTAAGTAGTTCTTAGAATAAGAGGGATTGAAGAGGGTCTTTGGAGTAGTCTAATTTTATTCAAGTAAGTTTTGTTTTTATTATTGTATGGTATAATCAAATTTATAGATGTTTTAGATATGCTAATATTTCTTTGGGTGACTAGAGCTCCTAGCTTGTTATAGTAAAGTCAGTCCTCTGTATCCAAAGATTCTGAATCCACTGTGTCAATCATCGACAGGAAACTTCACACACACACACACACACACACACACACACACACAAATACAAAAAGCAAACCTTGATTTGGCCTTTTTATATAAAGGATATCATTTTACTATGCCATTGTATATAATGATACTTGAGCATCCATAGATTTTGGTGTTCACTAAGGGCTCTGGAGCAAAATCCCAGAGGACACCAAAAGCCCACTTTATATTTGAATATTTAAATATAAATATTGTATCACTTGTATCACGAACTAGAGTTAGGGCTTTCACACCATGCCAGAGACAATGCTTTCCAATGCAGAGAAGCCAGGTGCCTGATTCAAGGAATGGTCATGAGGTCTACATGACTGGCATCTGAACTTTGGAGGTATAACAGAGGTCAGATGGGCATCTTTCAGATGTCATTTAATTGTGTATTTATGCACAAGGGATGTGGTATCACCCAACTCAAAATTTCTGTTATTCTATTACTGAGTTGGGGCATGCAGGTGAACTCAAGTGATGTATGAGAACTCATGTGAACCTGAATCAGTGGCTTGATTCTACCAGATCAAGTCACCTTCCCTAATCAAACAACCAGAGTTAGCTCAGCCCAGTAGACAGATAACGGCATGTCAAAATGGTGATGCTCCAGCTTCCACTGAGGCAATGTTCTGTATTTGGGGAATGGCACGCACCACAATTCTACATCATGGGGTCGGGGGGGACATCCAGGATCTGGACAGAAGTATCATGCTTGTGCTATGTACACAGTTTTATACCAGAGCTCAGGGAAAGTAATATGAAAACATTCATTCCATTTCATGCAGTAGCTTTAAATATTGCTACATCGTCATTCTCAGTCTCATTAATATATATTTTCCAGCATCAATGATTATATTGC
This sequence comes from Sceloporus undulatus, assembly GCF_019175285.1. NCBI lineage: Eukaryota > Metazoa > Chordata > Lepidosauria > Squamata > Phrynosomatidae > Sceloporus > Sceloporus undulatus. The sequence continues at coordinate 110,645,158 of NC_056527.1, forward strand.
CAAGTTCTCAGTGATACAAGTGATGGAAATAATAAAGCCACGGGAATTCATTTAGTGCTTGACTCATGAAAGAAATGGTGAGTGGTCCTTAATGAAAACAGAAACGACTCCAGCAAAATCATGCCTTTTCATTTGTTTCTGAAGTTTCACGTAAGGGAGCTTTTACAAAACAAAGAATTTCTCAGATGCCATACAATGGGACCACTAGATTTGCTGATTCCTCCTCACTCATGCTTGATCCATGAAAGATATTTGGGTTGATATCCACCTTCTTCTGCTATATCCTGTGTATGTTTAATTCACAGTTGTAAGTAAAATGCACCTGATTCAATCATGTAACATGTACCATAATTCTCAATGCAGGATATTACCTAAGAACTACCAGCTTGTTCTTGCCTTTGTTTTTGCCATTCATGAGATCAACGAGAATCACAAGTTGTTATCCAACATCACATTGGGATCAAAAATCGATAACAATGGATTTAGTTCCTGGAGAGCCATTGAATCCACGCTGATCCTTCTGTTCATGGAGCAAATGCATTTCCCGAATTACAAGTGTGTCTGGGACAAGAGACTCAAGGCCTTCATCACTGGATTCAGCTCCCAGAATTCTCTCCAGATGGCCAACATCTTAAATATCTACAAAATTCCACAGGTAAGTTTCTTCATAGAGAGCCAGTGTGGTGTAGTGATCTCAGTGTTGGACTACAACTCTGGAGACCAGGGTTCAATTCTCCACTTGGTCATGAAACCCACTGGTCACTTTGGACAAGTCACATGCTCTCAGCTTTAGGAGAAGCCAATGACAAACCTCCTCTGAATAATTCTTGACAAGAAAACCTAATAAGAGGTTCACCTTAGAATTGCCATAAGTCAGAAAGGACTTGAAGGCACACAAAAACAATAACAACCGGTATATTCCTACATTATGCCTTGGTGTAGATTTTGGGAAACAGGAAATGTTGAGATGTTCCATCTCCTATCTATATCCAGTTCATAATTTGAAATTTTGAAATGCTCTGTACAATCTTTATGGCTGCTCACTTAATAGTCTTGTGTCTGTTTGACTTCACCATAGCTGTGAACTAGTCTTAGTGAAATTATCACAGTGTCTCCTCACTGGCTTGGTTTCTGCTTTGACCTGACATCATAGCATAGTAGTTTAAAGAGAGGAAATTTCTCATCAGCCTGGCATTGAAATAATTCCCATTAAGACCCTTAGCAGAAGTATTTTCTATTCATATGAAACTACCTTTCCTATTCATAACCTCTGATCCGAGAATTAACTCTGGGGCTATAGTCCAAACTGCAATATGAAAAGTGACAGGGAGAACATCTGGGTGAAAATAGTAAATGGTTCTTCTGGCTGATCATATTCCCCCCTTCCTTTAATTTATTAAAATCATAATCCATTGAGGAAAGTTAAAAATGCATGAATATATATATCATGGAGCCAATGGGTGAAGAAAACATTCCATAAGTTCAAATGTTGAGACGTTGGCAGAGGAGACTGTTCTAAAGAATTAACAAAAGTCAAAAAGGGTAACCATTTCTCTTCAAAAGGAGTGTGACAAAAAGTAGGGCTATTGATCCTGTCCGATACCTTTTTCATTAATAAGGTTTTCCAGACACTTCACCATGAGTTTTTCTTGGGCAATCAGCCTGTTTTCCGGTTCTGTGCTATCTCCAACTGAGGAATAGCAAGATGGAAACAAATTATACATTTATATTTGAAGTTCTTATAATTACCTTTAAATATGGAGAAAAATTATTACTCAGAAAAAGGAACAAGACTTTGGTTTGTGATATTCAAGACTGAAAGTACAGAGAACCAAAATTGATAGATCTTATCATAATGTAAAGTGTGTAATCACAACCCATCTAGCGGTTAAATACGTTACTTGTAATTCTTGCTAACTTAGGAACTACCGTTAATAACCAGTGATGGGTCCATTACTGTTTTCAGACAGGAGAAGGAAAGGACATGCACGTGGGGGTGTGATAATTTCCCCCCAATCTAAGCAATTAAACTTCCAGGTATTCTGCAAATATTTTCCAGCCTCAGACAATGAGAATTGTTTGAGAGGACACTATGCACTTTTAAGACATTTCCGACTTACTACAAACCAAAGTCTATCACTAGGTTTTCTTGGCAAGATTTGTTTCAGGGTGTTATCCTTTTGTTCTGAGGCTAAGAGAATGTGACTTGCCAAAGGTCACACAATCCATGGCAAAGCAAGGATTCAAGCCCTTATGTCTACAGCTATAGTCCAACACTAAAATCAATACACCACTCTGGGTCCCTGGACTAAACGTTCCTCTGAGATGACACACAAACTTCTAGCAAAAGAAAAGTATTATTCAAACAAAGAATTCTTTCTCAGTTGTTTTTTTTTTAAATCCTTTTTCAGATCAGCAGTGGATCTTTTGATCCTGTTCTAAGTGATAAAACTCAGTTTCCTTATTTCTTCCGGATGGTTCCGGATGAAACAACTCAGTATTCTGGCATTATTCAGCTCCTTGAATATTTTGGGTGGAATTGGAT
>NC_056527.1:110647802-110656508 GCF_019175285.1 Sceloporus undulatus
ATCCAATTCCACCCAAAATATTCAAGGAGCTGAATAATGCCAGAATACTGAGAGGTTTCATCTGGAACCATCCGGAAGAAATAAGGAAACTGTGTTTTATCACTTAGAACAGGATCAAAAGATCCACTGCTGATCTGAAAAAGGATTTTAAAAAAACAACAACTGAGAAAGAATTCTTTGTTTGAATAATACTTTTCTTTTGCTAGATGTTTGTGTGTCATCTCAGAGGAACGTTTAGTCCAGGGACCCAGAGTGGTGTATTGATTTTAGTGTTGGACTATAGCTGTAGAGATAAGGGCTTGAATCCTTGCTTTGCCATGGATTCTGTGACCTTTGGCAAGTCACATTCTCTCAACCTCAGAAGAAAGCAAAGGTAAACCCCCTGAAACAAATCTTCCATGGACACAATTCACAATCAAGCTGGTAAGCATCTTTGTGCCCTCATAATGAAACATAACTTACTGCTGTGTAATGGACATGGTGTGGTAGACCATGAGGGTAATTTTACATACATTTCCTCCAGAGGCCATTTCAGTACCATTGATTATATATTAACCTCCAACAACACACCAACTGATAGAAATACATTTAAAGTAGTTAGAAGAGCTGAGAGTGACCATTTTCCACTTGAATTGTCTCTCCCTCAAATGCCACCCCATAAAATATTAAAAGTAACAGATAAAACCCAATATGAGATTCTGGGCAGCAAGAGGTTAAAATGGAACAGTAAGCTTGAGGAGAAACAAAGTCCCTCGACTCTCATAAATTTGTGAAACTTTGGGAAAATATCCTGCAAGAACCAAATGAGATTATAGGCGCATATCAGGCTCTAATATCACAAATAAAACCTTTATTATGTTTAACCTATGTGCCCCAAAATACCAGAATCAAACCTAAGACATGGTTTGACCAGGAGTGTAAAATTAGAAAATTGAAGACAAAGGGTATTGAAGGAAACACCTCAAAACAGATAGCCCAATTACGGCAAAATTATAAAAAATTACTTAAAGAAAAGAAACAAAAATACTATGAGGCACAATGGAAAGAATTAGGAGAGGCAGCTATTCAAAAAGTCTCCCAGAAATTCTAGTGTTTAATAGCCCATGGCTCCAGAACATCAAAATACGTATTGGAGGCCGCAGTGCAAGGAAAAGTCTGGTAGAGGCATTTCTCCAACATCTATAAATCTCAACACAATCTGTCGCAATCAATTTATCTTGCCAAACCATTAGATACCCCTGAATGGCCTGATGTCACTGTGAATCAAATTAAAGGAATCATCGCCAGACAATCTACCAACAAAGCACCTGGTGAGGATATGATACCAATTGAATTATATAAGGCAAAATTGGAATATTGGTCCCCGATCCTCGCGAAATTATTTACTCATATAAATCGCTCTGGATGTATTCCTGAAGGTTGGAAATTGAGTATTATTGCCCCAATATATAAAAAAGGTGACAGGAAAGACCCAGCCAATTACAGGCCCATTAGTCTTTTGGATATTGCCTCTAAATTATACGCTATGTACCTCTTGGAAAAAAACTGAAGACTGGGCAGATAGTAATAATCTATTGGCAGAAGTACAAGCCAGTTTCCAAAAGGGGAAGTCAACAATTGATTTGTGTTTTGTATTGAACTTCCTCATGTGCAAATATGTTCATAACCTGAAACAAAAATTGTATGTTGCCTTTGTTGACTTGAAATCTGCGTTTGATTTGATTTCTAGATTTTTGTTGTGGCAGAAACTGGAAAAAACAAATATTGACCACCGTTTATTATTTCTTGTAAAGTCATTGTATTCCGATACATCGTTACAGGTTAAAGTGGACCTGGCAGGACATCTTACTCCAAAGATTGATGCATCTGTAGGAGTTAAACAAGGTTGCATTTTATTTCCTTTCTTATTTAATTTTTTTATTAACGACATTGTAAAAGACCTGGAAGGTTTGCAACATGCCCCTGTCACAATTCTTGATACCAAAATGTCTTTGTTGATGTACACAGATGACATTGTATTGATTTCTAGAATGGAGGTAGGTCTAAGGAGACTTCTTGCAAAACTCTCCACATATTGTAAAAACAACAAACTGACAATTAATTATGACAAAACCCAGGTTATGGTCTTTGGAAGATGCCCCCAAAAACATGTTTGGCACTTAGATGGAAACATTATAAGTCAAATAAAATCATTTAGATATTTAGGCCTAGTATATTCAGACACAACATCTTGGAAGTAACAACTGTTAAATTTAAAAGTTCAATATTACAAATCGGCAAAAGCTACATTAAAGTTTGCGGCAACCAGAGGGGGAAATTTAGTAAACCCTGCCTTAATAGTATATAAAGCCAAAACAATGGCACAGTTTCTATATGGGGCAGAGGTTTGGGGTACCACATGTAAACCAAACATAAACCTGGAACCCCCTCAGAATTACTTCTTGAGGTCGTTGCTGGGCCTCCCCAGAGACACACCAACTGCCATGCTTAGATTGGAAACCAACATGCTTAGTATAGTAAGCCTTATAGATAAGAGAATTTTATGTTACTGGCTTAAAGTTCAGAGGATGGATAATAATAGACTTCCAAAAAAATGGTTGATAGAAATGAATAACAGCATGCCCAACAAGAACTGGGTACATCAGGCCTCGCAATTAATTATCAAATATGGAATTTCATTAGCTGAAATTAATGAACTCCAATTGGAAGCACAGATAAAGTCTATCAAGAATATAATAAGTGAAACATCGATACAAAAAGATCTCCATACTGCTTATCTGTCCTCATGTGTCCCCCTATACTATAAACTCATGAAGTTCTGTATTTTTCCATACTATTTTGTTAGTTTAACATTTGCAAATTTACGGAAAGCTTTTACCGAATTAAGATTAAATATGATGGATACAGCATACAGAGAAGCAAGATATAGAGGTATTCCAGTAAAAGAACGTACTTGTGTATATGGCTGTCAAGAGGTAGAGGACCTTGTTCATTACATGATATTTTGCCCTCTCTACCAAGAACCAAGAGAAAGGTTCATCACACCTATAATAGAAACCAGTCCCAGTCAAAACCCACAGGATATGATTTTTCATCTTCTACTGGACCTGAATAAATATGTAACCTGGAAAGTAGCTTTGTTTGCCTTAGCAGCTAAAAAAATCAGGAACAAGTATATAACTGGGATAGCCATAAACTGTAAAGGTGATGACTATATTTGACAAATTTTTTAACGCATAATGACAATTGTTGTTTGTTTGTTTAGAAATTCTATACCAGATACGAGATACTCGCATTTAGATAGTTGTAGAGATAAGGGCTTGAATCCTTGCTTTGCCATGGATTGTGTGACCTTTGGCAAGTCACATTCTCTCAGCCTCAGAAGAAGAAAAAAGGATAACACCCTGAAACAAATCTTGCCAAGAAAACCTAGTGATAGACTTCAGTTTGTAGTAAGCTGGAAATGTCTTGAAAGTGCAATAGCGTCTTCTCAAACATAGTGTCTTCTCATTGTCTGAGGCTCCTAATTCACATCTGGAAAATATTTGCAGAATACCTGGAAATTTAATTGCATAGATATACAATAGTTCCGGGGGAAATTATCACACCCCCACGTGTGTGTCCTTTCCTTCTCCTGTCTGAAAACAGTAATGGACCCATCACTGGTTATTAACGGTAGTTCCTAAGTTAGCAAGAATTACAAGTAACGTATTTAACCGCTAGATGGGTTGTGATTACACACATTACAATTTGATAACATCTATCAGTCTTGGTTCTCTGTACTTTCAGTCTCGAGTATCACAAACCAAAGTCTTATTCCTTTCCCCGAGTAATTACTTTTGTTCATATTTAAAGGTAATTATAAGAACTTCATATATAAATGTATAATTTGTTTCCATTTTGCTATTACTCAGTTGGAGATAGCACAGAACCTGAAAACAGGTTGCTTGCCCAAGAAGAACTCCTGGTGAAGTGACTGGAAAACCTTATTAATGGAAAAGGTATCGGACAGGATCAATAGCCACACTTTATGTCACACTCCTTTTGAAGAGAAATGGTTACCCCTTTTGAATCTTGTTAATTCTTTAGAACAGTCTCCTCTGCCACCGTCTCAACATTTGAACTTATGGAATGTTTTCTTCACCCATTGGCTCCATGATATATATTCATGAATTTTTAACTTTCCTCAATGGATAATGATTTTAATAAATTAAAGAGAGGGGGGAATATGATCAGCCAGAAGAACCATTTACTATTTTGACCCAGATGTTCTCCCTGTCATTTTTCATAATACAGTATGGACTATGGCCCTAGAGTTTCCTCTAGGATCAGAGGTTATGAATAAGAAATGTAGTTTCATATGAATAGAAAATGCTTCTGCTAAGGGTCTTAATGGGAATTAGTTCAATGCCAGGCTGATGAGAAATTTCCTCTCTTTAAACTACTATGCTATGAATTCAGGTCAAAGCAGAAACCAAGCCAGTGTGGAGACACTGTGGTAATTTCACTGAGACTAGTTCACAGCCATGGTGAAGTCAAATAGACACAAGACTATTAAGTGAGCAGCCATAAAGATTGTACAGAGCATTTCAAATTTGCAAATTATGAACTGGATAGGAGATGGAGAAGGAGCATCTCAACATTTCCTGTTTCCCAAAATCTACACCAAAGCATAATGTAAGAATATATCGGTTGTTGTTGTTGTTGTTGTGTGCCTTCAAGTCATTTCTGACATATGGCAATTCTAAGGTGAACTTCTTATTAGGTTTTCTTGTCAAGAATCTTTCAGAGGAGGTTTGTCATTGGCTTCCCCTAAAGCTGAGAGCATGTGACTTGTTCAAAGTGACCAGTGGATTTCCTGACCAAGCGGAGAATTGAACCCTGGTCTCCAAAGTTATGGGGGGGGGGGAGGCTTGCAACTACATGTGGGACATCCTAGTCCTAGGCATGATATAAGGTCTATGAGGACAAACAACTTACCTACAGCGACGGGATGTCCCTATATACCATATGTGATACCTTACAAGGCTGCTATATTAGTTTTATATGACCACTGACGAAGACGCTCCGGTCGAAACGCGTTTGGTCTTTGCTTTGTATTTCTTAACTGTAATGGGCATACTGTGTTATCCCTTTTAATTTGGTCTCTGTTGTGCACTCCTCAACTGAATGGACATACTATGTTATCTCTTTTAATTCCCATTCTGAGAGGCACAAAGGAACTGGTATTTTGTGTGCTTGATACCTCCTTATGGGATTTGCAGTTCCCTAGCCCAGTACTGACTGGTTTGTTAGGGAGTGGCTCACAGGCCAGAACAAGCCTTTTTGTATTTAGGATATCATATACTGTTTGCATTGTAATTTTTTCAATATCTTTTTAGCATTCTAGTGCAACATATTGTTTTAATAAAACTGCTGTGTTTTCTATTTTTATCCCCCCTAAACTTTTTGTCCACTCACTCCAAAGTTGTAGTCCAACACTGAGATCACTACACCACACTGGCTCTCTATGAAGAAACCTACCTGTGGAATTTTGTAGATATTTAAGATGTTGGCCATCTGCAGAGAATTCTGGGAGCTGAATCCAGTGATGAAGGCCTTGAGTCTCTTGTCCCAGACACACTTGTAATTCGGGAAATGCATTTGTTCCATGAACAGAAGGATCAGTGTCAACTCAATGGCTCTCCAGGAACTAAAACCATTGTTATCAATTTTTGATCCCAATGTAATGTTGGGTAACAACTTGTGATTCTCGTTGATCTCATGAATGGCAAAATCAAAGGCAAGAACAAGCTGGTAGTTCTTAGGCAATATCCTGCATTGAGAAATATGGTACATGTTACATGATTGAATCAGGTGCATTTTACTTACAACTATGAATTAAACATACACAGGATAAAGCAGAAGAAGGTGGATATCAATCAAAATTTCTTTCATGGATCAAGTGTGGACAGGGAGGAATCAGCAAATCTAGTGTCCCATTGTATGGCATCTGAGAAATCCTTTGTTTTGTAAAAGCTCCCTTATGTGAATCTTCACAAACAAATGAAAAGGCATGATTTTGCTGGAGTCGTTTTTGTTTTCATTAAGGACCACTCGCCATTTTTTTCATGGATCAAGCACTAAATGAATTCCTGTGGCTTTATTACTTCCATCACTTGTTTCACTGACAACTTGGCAATATAATGATTGATGCTAGAAAATATATATTCATGAGATTAGGAATGATGATGTAGCAATATTTAAAGCTACTGCATGAAATGGAATGAATGTTCTCATACTACTTGCTCTGATTTCTGGTACTTTCTCTGATCTCTGGTATAGAACCACCTACATAGCACAAGAATGATATATCTGATGATTTGCCCCCCTATGATGTAGAATTGTGGTGTGTGCTATTCCCCTTAGAATGATAGCCTTGTTTACAAATACAGAACATTGCCTCAGTGGAAGCTGGAGCATCACCATTTTGACATGCCGTTATCTGTCTACTGGGCTGAGCTAACTCTGGCTGTTTGATTAGGGAAGGTGACTTGATCTGGTTGAATCAAGCCACTGATTCAGGTTCACATGAGTTCTCATACAACAATTGAGTTCACCTGCATGCCACAAGTCAGTAATAGAATAACAGAATAACAGTTGGGTGATACCACATCCCTTGTGCAATACACAATTCAATCACTTCTGAAAGATGCCCATCTGACCTGTGTTATCCCTCCAAAGTTCAGATGCCAGTCATGTAGACCTCATGACCAATCCTTGAATCTGGCACCTGGCCTCTCTGCATTGGAAAGCATTGTCTCTGGCACGGTGTGAAACCCCTAACTCTAGTTCGGCAAATATTCAAATATACAGTGGGCTTTTGGTGTCCTCCGGCTTTTGCTCCAGGGCCCCTAGTGAATAAAAAAATCTATGGATTCTCAAGTCCCATTAGATACAATGGCATAGTAAAATGATATCTTTTATATAAAATGGCAAAATTAAGGTTTGCTTTTTGTATTTGTGTCTGTCTGTATGTGACGTTTTCCAGACTGGCAATGATTGACTCAGTGGATTCAGAATCTTTGGATACAGAGGGCTGACTTTATTATAAACAGCTAGGAGCTCTAGTCACCCAAAGAAATATTAGCATATCTAAAACAGCTATCAGTTTGATTATACAATATAATAATAAAAACAAAACTTACTTGAATAAAATTAGACTACTCCAAAGACCCTCTTCAATCCCTCTTATTCTAAGAGCTACTTACCACATTGTGTAGGTGGAACTATCTGCTTCCTGAAAGTTGTTTAATGACATTTTATTGAATGCAAAGGACACAATTTCCCCAATGAGAATATCTTCTCTAAAGGGAAGGACATTGCATTGAATTTGTGGCTGCCAGTTGCAAATGGAGCCCAAACTATTGCTGAAGGTATCAGGCAAGAAGAAAAGGAGGGAGAGCCAAACGTCTGCCACTGGCTTTGCATGTTGCATCCAGCCCCATCTGGGTCCATGCATTTTCACCAACACACAATGACTGTGATTCTTGCAGTATCCAGCTTCAGAAAACCAAAGGCTCCAAATTAATCTCTGGCACTCAGTGATGAGGTATCTTAGTTAAAGATGGTGCCTTAGTATCTGAAAGAGACATTGTCTTAAGAGGAACCCTTATGGACAGCATGAAGCCTACGAGAATTCAGGTAGCAAGCTGTCTTTGGTGAGCTGTTGCAATTCCACAGACATTCCAGGTCAAGCACAACAATCATGATAATTATAGGGCAAATAATTATCATTCAGAAAGTTCATGCACAACTGGAAAAAACAACAACAACAGGTTTGATCCCAGGAGTAGTAAAGTCCCCTGAGAGTAGTTCTTCCATCACAGCAGAAAAGCAGGGTATAAACTGAATGAATTGGTAAATAAACAAACAAATAAAGGTCATGTAAGGCACATGGGAGTCACAATGCATCCTGCGTACTAGTGGCCTAACTTTTGAAACAGATGCGAAGAAAATGGTTAGGAAGAGGCTGTGCATGACAAAATATTGTTATTTCTGTTTTTGGTGTAGTTGTAGTTACTATTGCTGCTATTCCCATGTAACTGACTTAAAACAATGTTGTTTTCTCTGGAGGAAAATGCTGGGCCTTGATAGGGTGGGTTATCAACAGGGCTGGAAGTGCCTCCCACCTTCTAACCACAAAGGGGCATGATCCCTAGGATCTGATGTTTCTCTGCAGTATGTAACTGACTAGCCTTTCTTCATGGGGAGATTTTAACAACCTGCAAGAGAAGCTATGGGGACTGATTCCACAGATTATCCCTTCCCATCATGAAGACCCTACAGAACTTGACTTGCCAGCCTGGGAAATCAACCTCCCCCAAATGTGTCTTCTAGGTGCTCACTTAGGCTGAATATCCCTTGGTGTCTTATACACTGGCTCTTCAAGTGTGGCCCGTTTAAGGAAAGCATCCAGTCCAAGCCACCAGTGCAATGTATATGTTGGGGGTGGGGTGTCTAAGCCCCCTTTCAATAAGTATGCCTGTGACAGAGTCACTGGGAAGACCTGGGTTCCTGATACATAATCGTGGTTTGTTGGGCTGTCAGGAAACTGCAGGGGAAGAAATAGATATAAAAGGCAAGAGTAAGTGACAGTGAGAGCATTTTTAAGAGGATGATGATGATGATGATGATGATGATGATGATGATGATGATGATGATGAT
>NC_056527.1:110656518-110662356 GCF_019175285.1 Sceloporus undulatus
TTGTACCCTGCCTCTCCAACAAGATCGAGGCGGCTTACATCAATAAAATTCATACAATTAAAATAGAATCAAATTCCATACTCCCCCTCCCTCCTTAACTCCTAATCAACAACAGTAAGTACAAACATAACAATAACTAGAATGAAATACCATTATGATCATTAAAACGATTACTAAAATAACAAATGGGGCAGTCAATGGGATAGTCAATAGGATGGCCTGTGTCAGCAGGGGGGACTGAGATAATTATTCTGGGAAGGCCTGTTTGAAGAGATATATCATGAAAGCCTTTTTCAAGTTGTCAAGTTGGTAATATGTAGGATCTCCTCCGGCAGGCCATTCCATAATTTGGAAGCGACAGATGAAAAGGTACTCTGGGTAACCGCAGATAGCCTGGTCTTTGTTGGCTGCAATAAATTATTTCCAGAGGACCTAAGTGTGCAGGGTGGATTATACAGAAGAAGGCAATTCTGGCAGATAGGCTGGACCCAAGCCATGAAGGGCTTTAAAGGTCATCACCAACATCTTGTACTGTGCTGGGAAGTTAATAGGCAGTCAGTGAAGAGATTTTAAAATCAGTGTTATATGGTCTCCTCTCGATCTCGCAGTGATCAATCTGGCCGCCATGTTTTGGACTAATTGACATTTCTGAACTAGGCACAAGGGTAGCTCCATGTAGAGTGCATATTTTAAGAGAGTTGAAGGGAGCTGAGGGAAGGTTTGAGTTCAGGTGAGGTTCTTGAGTGAGAGTGAGGGTCAGATAAGGAATCTGACTGGGCTGAAAGAAAGTCAGAAAGGTATTCTGACAAGTAGAGAAACTGGAGGAAGAGACAAAGGGTCTCAGTACAGTCAGATAAGGATACTGACTGAGAGGGAAAGTGTATTGGAGGTTTTGAAGAGGGAACTGTGAAAGATCTGCAAATGTGAACTATTCTACCTATGCTCCTTTCTTTCAATAAAGTTACCATTTATTTGTTATTAAAGAAGCCTCTGCCTGAGTGAATTTTAGACCATAGAGCCACAGACGAACATGCTACCTAGGATATTAAACTTATAAGAGGAAGACACTGGGGACCCTACATTTAGGGAAAGTGTACAAAGGGTGCAAGCAGGACAGGTGTCATTGAGGTGGGGCCTTTTATAAGGGAGAGGTAAAAGGTAACCTCAAGGCATATACAAAGGACCATGTCACAATGCCAACCAGTGAACTGGATCCCAAATTCCCATGTGGTCCAGAAGCATTCCAAGTAAAGCCTACACTGACAACTTTATCACACAACTCTTATTCTCACTTCAGTCCTGCCACAATCATTTTATTTAAAGGAACAGAAAGTCACTAGACTTGGGTTTTCTTTCTGATCACACCTCTCTTCAACAGTGTGATGAGAGCCATGACAGTCCCACACATTGTGTTTTTCATTCCCCCTTAACACCACCTTCCTGCTCTATGCCCTACCCAGCATGGTTTACTTTTATTTATATATTTTTAAAAATTGTAACACAATTCTGGAGTAATGGGAACATGATTTAGTTTTTTAAAAAGAAAAAGGAGAAGAAAAGAAAGTGAGCAGCAAAGGAAAAAAACAAGATGCCTAGAAATAGCAAGTGGCAGCATGCTTGGCTTCTTATTGATGGGTTTTCCCATGAATGAAAGGATGCCCTTGGACAGCACTTCAGAGACACAATAGCAACAGATCGGAAACATGGTTGTGCAATAGGTAACGCTGAAGGTGCTATTCTCTTGCTACAATTACCATTGAAAACCTTCATGAGATAAAGTCCTCAACTTCCAAGTTGAGAGGCTGGCAGATTGAAACCAAAGAAGCAATTGATAACTCAGGGAGATTTGTGCAATCCATCCCAACCTTGCCCCCTATATTGGCTTTACAAAAAACCCAAGTATCATGATGTACTGTTTCTGTCCTTACCCTCAAAGTAACACAAATATGCACTAGTACTCTGCAGCAGCCACATAGCAATTCTCCAATTGCCTAAACTATCTGTATTTTTACCCAATTATAATATTGAAGTGGAAAAATGAAAGAAATGGTGTTTAAAATATATGAAGACGGTCATTCATTAAATTTGCAACCTTGAGGTATTTTTGAACACTTCTGTATCAGCTCCTCTTATTTCAAAAGAATCAGGAATATTAAAGAGGCCATGCATAAAGTATAACACAGAACTTTGTCAAATTGTCACATCTTCTTCCTGATCAGCTGCTCTCTTGTGTTCAGCTCAGGTCTCCATAAAATAATGTAGCATTTAGGGAAGAACATGCAAGACAGTAAGCCAAAAGTTGAGACCAAGATAGAGAAGACTTCCACAGCCACCATATATTTCCCTTTAGTGCTCAGGTAACTTGGGACAAAGGAAATCCAAACGCTGCAGAACACCAACATGCTGAAGGTGATCAGCTTGGCTTCATTGAAACTGTCTGGCAACTGCCTGGCAAAGAATGCAATAGTGAAACTGGTGAAGGACAGAAGTCCCATGAAGCCCAGGACAAGGTAGAACATGAGGTCTGAGCCCTCATTGCATTGCAGTATAATCTCTGCTGGCTGAGAGTGACTGTCAGCCTCTGGAAATGGTGGAGAGGTTGTCAGCCACACTGCACCAATGCCTATTTGAATGAGAGAGCAGAAAAGAATGACCAATATTGCCAGCTTCATCCCTACATATTTCCTCATTTTGTTCCCTGGCTTTGTAGCCATGAATGCCAGCACAACAGTGATGGTTTTGGCCAACATGCAAGAAATGGCAACGGTGAAAATGTTGCCAAACAGTGTTTGCCGGAGTATGCAGGAGACTTTTGTAGGTTTACCAAGGAAAAGAAAGACGCACAGAAAACAGAGCAACAGTGAAATGAGCAGAACACAGGTGACACACCAGTTGTTGGCTTTAACTATGGGAGTGATCCTGTGATAAATGAAAATCCCCATTATCACAATGATGATTGAACAAAAGAAAAGAGCAGAGGAAGCCAAGGTTGCTCCTAGGGGTTCTGTGTAGGACAAGTAGGTAACCACTTTTGGGATGCATTGATTTCTCCTTTATTTGCATATGGATATTTTGGACACTTTTCACATTCATTTGCATCTGAAATCAATAACAAAACTCTCAATATTAGCAAAATACGCATGTATTCAGAAGCACCATTTTTTCATTATTAGACATTAAGGCGCATCACTGCTGCCAGTTGCAGCGTCTGGGAACCGCAGCAGCCAAACAGCGCAGTTCCCAGACGGTGCCAAGAAGGAGCGTAAAAATCGCGCTCCTTCTTGCGGCCCGGAAGAGACGCCGTGAGGCGCTAGTTGCACACTCGCGGCATCACATCCGCTGTGCAACATGCAGACGCACAGCGTCCGCTACGTCAAAATGGCGGTGGCCGTGTGGAACGGCCGCCTCCATTTGTTACGGACTCTGTCCGTAATAGGAGTAGGGGCGTCTTGAAGAGACACCCCTTTTTCAAACTGGGATGTCCTGAGGACATCCGAAATGGTGGTCTGTAACCCGCCTAAGACTCAAAGAGTCTTATGGATGTGTTCACACATAGTTCCTTCATTTCTGGTTCTGAATTTATCTGCAACTACTTATATTGTTGTTGTTTAAATTACTCTTATAATGCACATTTTGAATGCATTTTTGAGGACAGAAATGAGGAGGATGTGATATTCTCAGTTAGATCCCAGATCCAATCTAAAATCACTCAAGTTTCCCCCAACTATAATCCAGAGGTAAGAAAATCTCAAATTAGCAAACCATTTGATATACAAAGCAAAGGGGATCAAGTGGAGACTATTATACTTTTGCCACATCATGAGAAAGCATGGATCACTAGAAAAAAGAATAATGCCAGGAAAGATAGAGGATAGAAGAAAGAGAGGAAGACCCCAAAGCAGTTGGATAGAGTCAATTGGGGGAGTTATTGGCAAGGGCTTGCAGGATTTGGGCAAGGCAGTGGAAGATAGGGATTCTTGGAGATGTCTCATCCACAGGGTCTCCATGAGTTGGAACTGACTCAGTGGCAGCTAACAACAACAAAAATTTTATTAAGTCATTGTATATAACAGGACTTGAACATCTATGGATTTTGCTATCTACAGGGGGGCCTGGGAACCAAAGCCCCGCAGACACCAAGATCCCACTGTACAACCCTTTTTCTTACCAAAGGGATGGAAAACCTTCCAGCAGCACAATAAATGCAGTCATAACAACATATGTGGTTCCCCTGCTGAACAATCTTGCTGTATCCAGGATGGCATTTCTCAACACATCTAGCCTTGGGTAGCATCTAAATGAAAGCAAAAAGTTGGATTCTAAAGCCCATGGTGTACTCATATCTTTATTATGATATTCAGCATGGAAATGAACTCACTTTCTTCAGGGTTATCATTTCCAGCTTGAGTTGCTTTAATCTAGGTATGTAGCCATTAATTTGGTAGGAAACGTATTTGGAGCACCTGTTAGAACTCCTGTCAAAAGAGAGATGTGCTTTAAAATATGTTGAATCCTCCTCTGAGCTGGCAAAGAACTACTAGATTTCCCAGGTAATATTTTGGATTCATGCCTTTTTGATTCTACTGGATAGTGGTGATATTAAGAAACTGCTAGGGAAAGTACAATTGATGGAGGGAAAGTATATTAACTGATGTACTTTGGTTTTAACTGACATTATGTACTATGTTTTGATCTGTCACAGTTCATAGAGAGAGGTGAGTAATTAACAGCTGCAACAAATACAACAATATTAATAAAGGACCCATGAGGAATTCCTTTGCCCTCCATCACATTCACACACATCATGATGTTCAACTTCCCATTCTCTTCATTCTTATAGGGCTTGTCAACACAGGCCATTTCAACCAGTTTTCCCCTGGCTCCACTATGATCTGTTTTCACAGCATAGAGCCAAAGCTTCATTTCAGGCAGGCTTTGAATACATAATCATGGGATGGCTTTTATATGGGGTGCTTATTATATGGCGTGATTATGGTAGTTTTTAATGTATGTAATTTTATATTGTTCTTATTTGATGTTTTTACTTCTTTTTATTGTAAAGTATTTTAAAATGTCTTTATGAGCCACCTCTGGGAGAAATATAGTATAATAAACAAACAAACAAACAAACAATTCAACTCAAAATTGAATCTGAACCATCTCACCCTTTAACAGATTTAAAATCATTTCTTTTTGCTCCAGTTTTTCTAGACAAATCCAGAGCACTCCAGAGCGATGCCAGGGGACTGTTTATACATGGGTCCTGCTACACTGCTCCTTGCTGCCACCACTGGCACATGTCACTCCCTCTGAGGGAAGGCATGTGATTGACCCTGGGTGCCTTGTTTTGAACTTCAGAGTGACCCATGGGAGTGGTGGCAGTGGTGAGAGGCATAGCGGGACACATGTGTAGGTAGCCACTCAGCATCACACTCGAATGGACAAGGAATGCAGGGAATTTGAGCAGCTTCAGGACCAGAATACTTTGAGATCAGCCAGTGTAGATCCACCCTTAGTGTTCCATGGAAAGTAATGGGAGTAATATTATGTTTTCTAACTTGGAAGGAAAACTCAAGTCTGAAAGGTGGATAGTTTTTCCATAACTTACAAAGATGCTTCAACATATTTTGAGCGCCTATTAATCTTTGAGGGGCAAAGATTATCTCTAGATGGTATCCGATTTTGAATACTAGAGAACCTGGAAAATATCACGTCTTTTAAAGTTTTATTTTTATAAAAAGCATCCTCACCCCTTCAAATTTGTGATTCCAGACAATATTGCTTCCATTGATGGTGAATCTTTTGCCTACGGGAGCCTGTGGGTCCATTCTTCCAACT
>NC_056527.1:110662456-110677388 GCF_019175285.1 Sceloporus undulatus
GGGGGCCCGACAAAAAGTACCTCTGTCTTGTCTGGATTCAATTTCAGTCTGTTTTTCATCATCCAGTCCATTACTGCCTTAAGACAGTCATTGAGAGGAGAGATGCCATCCTTAGTCAATGCTGTACCCTGAGGCATGGAGAAGTATCGCTGAGTATCATCAGCATACTGGTAACACCCTGCCCCATACCTCCAGATGATCTCTCCCAGTGGCTTCATATGTATTAAATAACACTGGGGACAGAATGGTGCCTTGAGGGATGCCAAATTTAAGCTCTCTTTTGAGGAGTAACTGTCCCTGAGCATCACCTTCTGAATTCTTCCTGAGAGGAAATATTGGAACCACTGCAATGCAGTGCCCCTAATTCCCAACCCTCCCAGACATCCCAGAAGGATGCCATGATCGATGGTATCAAAAGCCACTGAGCAGTCCAAAAGTACCAACAGGGTCACACTTCCCCTGTCAATACTCAGACAAAGATCATCCACTAAGGCAACCATGGCTGTCTCAACTCCATATTCTGTCCTAAAGCCGGTTTGAAATGGATCCAGATAATCAGTTTCATCCAAGATATTTGGAGGTGAGGGGCAACAGCTCTCTCAATCATCTTACTAAAAAATGGAAGATGTGAGACTGGTTTATAGTTATACCTGTCCAAGGGGTCTAGGCAGGATGTTTTCAGAAGCGGGCTCACCACTTCTTTTAAACAGGGTGGAAACTGGCCCTCCCTAAGAGATGCATTAACAAAATGCATCAGAAGCACTATTGTTGCATCTCCACCTTGGACAACCAGCCATATAGAGCAAATTGTCTTCTTCACACTACCTAGGAGCTTGTCTGTGTTCTCAGTACTCACAGACTCAAACCGATTCAGTATACCATTATTCACAGAGTTGCTGGACACCTCACCTATCACTTCTGTTATAATGCTAGCATCCAATTTGACTCTTATTTGAGAGACTTTATCTGCGAAATGGTTATTAAATGTGTCACAAAAGGCTATAGTAGAGTCTAATCATGAGTATTGGGAAGTGGGCATCTGGGTTAGATCTCTTACCAACCTGAACAGTTCGGCCAGATGAGAGTTTGCAGATGCAAGGAGTGCAGAGCAGAAAGATTACTTCGCTGCATGCATTGCCACTCCATAGGAATGAAGAAAACCGATATGGCATGTCTTCTCCAATAGGAGCTGAGTTTTTTGCCAGTGGCGCTCTAGTCATTGTCCAGTCCAGTTCATATTGCTAAAATCGTTCATATAGTAGGGTTTACAATTGGAAGCAGACTGGAAAGGATGCTCGGGAGCAATTGTGTCTATGGCCTTCGTAAGATCACAGTTCCAGGTATCAACCAAGGCCTCGACAAAATCCCTGTATTATCAACCATTAATCCTTCTATGGCTTTCTGGAATCCAACAGGCTCCATCAGCCTTCGTGGGCAGACTATTCTAGTAGATCCTCCACCCTGATGAGGTGAACAATAGCCTTCAGCCCAATCTTGACCAGGAAATGATCCATCCATGACAATGTGGTGATATTGATTACCTCCACCCATGGATTCACCTGTTCCGTACTAAAGATCACATCAAGAGTATGTCCTGCACAATGTGTAGGCCTGGAGACTACCTGGGATAGGCCAAGTTTGTCATGAATAGCATTAACTTCAACATCAGCTCTGAGACCAGTTGTGTCAGTTCAGTTAGGGAGTCTGTTAGACAATGGGGTGAACCGTATACCAACAGAATCCCTGAAGTATCCTTTCCCTTCAGGCTTAGGTAAATACACTCGAAGTGGTCTGTTTTTCAGACAGGTATCCTGGCCAATGTAAGATTGCCTGTATGGACTAAGGCCACTCCACTCCCAGGGATCCCAAAATCTGTCAAAGCTTGAATCCCATTAAATACAGTAGCATAATATACAAAGTCAAAATCAAAGATTGCTTTTTGGAATATATATATATATATATATATATATATAATATGGTTGAATATATGGATAAGAAATCCATGGATATGGAAGGCTGACTGTATTATACTGTTTTGGGTCAGGATGACCTGAACACTCCAAACATAACTAGAAATTTATTTCTCTTCTCTTCCCTGAGTCAAAATGGTAATTGGGGGTGGGAGGTTTCCTTCTCCTGTGAAGAGAGGATTCAAGGTGGCCCAGAAAGTTGTCATTCGATGAAATGCATTTTCATAGATCTTTGATCCCAGTGCAATGTTGGGTAGGGGTTTATCATTCTTGTTAATCTCATGAATGGCAAAAATAAAGGCAAGGATCTGTTGGACATTTCTGAAATTGCCCTTTCAGTAAAAGGTTTATTTAGTTTTACAACAAAAACAAACAATTCTGAAGTCCTTTGTATTTGGAGAGCAGGTCCTATGCCTTCTAGCTAAATTCATCTGCTTCTACTATGGAAGGTTGACTTGGAGGCAAAAGTGAAGACAATGCTGAAATAGTTGAATATATCTACTGGTTCCGAAAAATAGCATCACTGAAGGTGTAGAGAGGTGTGAACTGCTTTGCCCTCCCCCCGGCTGTCCACCTGCCCTGACCACTGTTGAGGAGGGGGAGTGGCGCTGCAGCCTCCACAGCACCTATTTAAGGTCTGGCATGGATGCTCTCTGGTGTGGCTACATCAGACCCTAAAGGAAGCTCCCTCCCATGAAAGTCTTCAGAGTCTCATGCAGCTACTTACACTGGACCTTGAAGGCATCCCCCCTGCCCCCAGCAGCAGCCATTATTAAAGAGGGTGGCATTGAAGCCTCTGGAAGGCCCATTTAAAGTCTAGTGTGGTTGCTGGGCAAGTGAGAAAGGGATGCAATGCTCTTTCTTGCTCATTCAGTGTCTGTGCCAGTCTCTCCAGGTGCACCACCCCACCAGGTGTCAGCTGGTATGGTCCACATTTCCCGCAGCCCCCTAATGATACCTCTGCTTCAGGAGTCTATCGATAATTGTTTCTGTTTTTTCAGTAGAAGAACAGAAGGTGAAAGGTTATGGGAAATGATGTGGATAAATTTGCAGTAGATGTCAGTAAACCAAGGAACCCTGATTCAGGGGAGGGGGAGATTAAATCTCTAGAAAAATAATACAGTGGGCCCTCTTCATCTGGCAGGTTGATTCCAAGATCCCCCATGGGTACCAAAATCTGTAGATGTTTAAATCTCATTAAATACAATGGCATATTAAAAGTATGTCCCTTATATAAAATAGTATAATCGTGGTTTGCTTTTTGGAAAACACATGCAAACACACACACTTAATATTTTCAAGCTGTGGGTGGTTGAATCTGTGGTTAAAAAAATCCATGGATATGGAGGGCTACTATGTGGGATTAGGATGGTCCAAACAGTTTAACAACCTTCCAAAGATGACTGGAAATTTCTTTGCTTCGTTACCAGAAAAGTCAGGCATTCCTGTACCATGTACCGAGAGGAGGTATTTTATTAGTTATTAGTGTTTTAACTTTATTTCTAGAGCGCTGGTAATTATACACAGCACTGTACAAAGTCGGTAAAAGTTAAAGAGATATAAAAGCCTGCCGCAAGGCGTACACGCTAAGATAGTAACAATTAAAAAGAGGAAGAGATAAAGTTACATATAGAGAAGAAAAACAAATAAAACATCAATAGAAAACAAATCACATCACATCAAATATTATCAGCCAGCCAGATGACAATCACAAATTCCCTGAGAACGCTTCCCTAAACAATATGGTTTTCAGCTCAGCCTTAAAGCTGGTTAGGGAAGTGATGAGCCGTGTATGCAGAGGAAGAAGGTTCCAGGAATGAGGGGCAGCAAGAGAGAAGGGATGGATCCGGGAGAAGAGAAGAACCTGGGTTGAGAGAGGAGACTTTGGCTACTAGAGCGGAGAGTGCGAGTAGGGATGTAGGGAGAAAGAAGATCAGTTAAATAAAGAGGGGCCAGACCATGCAGGGCTTTAAAGGTGAGTAGCAGAAATTTGTACCTGATGCGGAAAGGAAAAGGGAGCCAGTGAAGGGAAGACAACAGAGGGGAGACATGATCATAACGGCGAGCGAGTGAAATAATGCGTGCAGCTGAATGCTGAACAGAAATTAATGGGTGGAGATGAGAGAGGGGAAGCCCTGCCAAGAGGAGGTTACAGTAGTCTAGTCGTGAGACCACTAGGGCATGGACCAGTGTCTTTGCGGTAGAAGCTGAGAGATATGGACGGATTTTGGCAATATTATAGAGAAAAAATCAACAGACTTTGGCTGTAGTCTGGATCTGAGGGATAAATGATAAGGAGGAGTCAAAGATGAAACCAAGACTGCGAGCTTCTGGACTGGCTGGATAGAGATGTTATTGACAGAAATAGAAAAGGAGTAGCGAAGGGTGGACTTAGGAGGGAAAACAAGAAGCTCGGTCTTGGACATATTCAGCTTCAGACGCCGATGGTGCATCCAGTGGGAGACAGCTGTTAAACAGGATGACACTTGCTGCTCTAGCTCTGGCAAAAGATTAGGGATTGAAAGGTACAGCTGGGTATCATCGGCGTACAGATGGTAGGAGAAACCAAAAGAACTGATAAGTTTGCCAAGGGAGAGTGTGTATAAAGAGAACAGAAGGGGACCCAAAACAGAGCCCTGAGGAACTCCAACAGATAAGGGGACAGAAGACGAGGTCTGACCACCCGAGACCACTGAAAAAGATCGATCTGACAAGTAAGATGTGAACCAATTGAGAACAAGGCCCGAGAAACCAAGGTCAGAGAGTACATCTATTAGGAGACAGTGGTCCACGGTGTCGAAGGCCGCAGACAGATCAAGAAGGACAAGGATAGAATAAAGGCCATTTGCCTTGGCCCGCAAAAGATCATTCGAAATCTTAGTAAGGGCCGTCTCTGTGGAGTGCCGTGGGCGAAAACCAGACTGGAAGGATTCCAGAATGGAGTTGGTTTCAAGAAACTCAAGACAGCGTGAATAGACAACTCGTTCCAACACCTTAGAAATGTATAAATTTAAAATAACCTGGGTGGTGTTGGGGAAACAAATATACATGACAAAGAAATCTTTCTAGGTTCACCAAGTTCATTTTCTTTGACCTGCCTAAACTGCTCCAGTCTCTTTATTCCTGAACACATAGTATGGGTTTGCAAATATTTACAAATATTTACAAATCACAAATTATCTGGGCTGATGGCAACTGGTGGTTTGGTTTAGTGATTTAGTGAGTGATAATCCTCGCCTCCATCCCATGTCTTGGCTCCAGCCCAGGAGGCTGGAACCACTTTAAAATGCTGAGCGATAAGCTGTTCAGTTAAAAAATTAAGTTTGATCTCCCTTTCATTTAAAAAAACATAATTAATTGATAATTTAATTGAGTTTAGCTAGTTATTTCCTGGTATGGGGCAACCTGCAGTATTCTGGTTCCAAAGCAGCTCTGACCCTCATTGCAAAGGCCATTTGTCCTAATGCCGCTATGGGTTACTTCATTCTGAGATCAGAATGAGTGTCCAGCCTTGATCACATAGCTGGGTAACTCATTCTGACCTCAGCCTAAACCACTAGAGGAAGAAGCAGACACACTGGGTGGCAGACCGGGACACATTTCAAACAGTCACCTGCATTAGAATGATGGGCTCAAAATTTTCCAGGGAGATTCAGAGCAAAGTATGATGTATTTAAACTGGCTGCAAACTGAGTTCAAACTGCAAAAGTAGTCTGCATTCAATTTGGGGATGAGGAGAGGCAGAATATTGCCCTTCCCTGTAGGCTCAGGAGCTTATCACTTGGGCAAATAAGCCAGCTTACCTCTTCTGGCTTCAGTTCTGGATCCAGGATGTACTCAGATGTTAGCCTACCTAAATTACCACCAGTCTAGATGGGATGCCACTGCTTGGATGCATCCCAGGTTGAAGCCAGCTGATTTTTTAAGTCGGAAGCTCCCCGACTTTGAAAAAGTGCTGGCTGAGCGAGGCTTCAACCCAAGCCCAAGTAATAAGCTCCTCAAACAAAAGCAAACTGTTACAGCCACTCCTTGTTTGTGTGTTCTTCCTCATTAATAGTTTTTGCCATCTTGGTCATACTCTGATGTTGCATAGCCATATGTGTCCCTTTATACTTGCTAACTCACCTGGAGAAAGCATAAAAACTTTCTCCACAGTGTCACCATTTTTTACTGACCAGCTGCTTTCTTGTGTTCAGTTCAGGTTTTGCTAAAATAATATAACATTTGGGAAGGAAGAAGAAACCAAGAAAACCAAAACTAGAGGCTAAAATGGAGCAGATTTCCACGGCCACCATATATTTCCCTTTGGTGCTGAGATAGCTTGGAACAAAGGACACCCAAACACAGCAAAAGATCAACATGCTGAAGGTGATCAGCTTGGCTTCATTAAAGCTATCTGGCAACTGCCTAGCAAAGAAGGCCACAATGAAGCTGATGATGGCCAGAAGCCACATGTAACCCAGGACAAGGTAAAACATAGTATCAGAGCCCTCATTGCATTGCAGCATGATCTGATCCACCTGTGAGTATGTGTCAGACTCTGGGAATGGTGGGGAGACTGCGAGCCATGCCACACATATACCAATTTGAATCAGAGAGCAGAAAATAATGACTGATAATCCCAGTTTCATCCCTACCCATTTCCTTATTTTACATCCTGGTTTAGTGGCCCTGAAGGCCAATATCACAGTAATTGTTTTAGCCAAGACACATGAAACCACAATGGTAAAAAGGATACCAAACACTGTTTGCCGTAGAGTGCAGGACACTTTTCCAGGCCTACCAAGGAAGAGGAATGAACACAAAAAACAAAGCAGTAGGGAGAAGAGCAAAGTACAGGTGATTGTCCCATTGTTGGCTTTGACAATGGCTGTATTCCAGTGATAAATGAAGATCCACATCACCACAACTGAGATTGCAGAAAACAATAGGGCACAAGAAGTTAAAATGGCCCCCAAAGGTTCTTCGTAGGATAAGTAGGTGCTCCTTTTGGGGATGCACTGATTCCTTTTCTTATTTGGATACTGATTGTCTGGGCACTTCTCACATTTCGTTGCATCTGGAATTCATAAGCATGGTCTTAGTATTTCTAGAATATGCAAATATCTTCAGTGTAATTGGGATCATATTTACCAAGTTTTTTCTCTTCTGCATATATATAAAACAAGTGAATCCAATTACATCTTTTTTTTTCTTTTCTTTTCTTTTTTGCCCTGGGTAAATGAGAAATGCTCTGATGTGGAGAAGAAAGGAGAAAGGTATGGAAAATTATTATTTTTAGTTTCCCCTTTTGGCATTAAAACATCATTGATTTACTCTTTCTGCAGAGTACACAGAAGCATGGGAAAAGGAAAAAAATCCTAATGTAAAATGTATATAATGTTACTTTAAACTTTATGTGTACAGCTAAACTTGTGTCAATGTGTTCCTTTACACTTTACAAATAATGCAGTTTGACACCACTGTCAGTGCTATGGCTCCATCCTACTGAATCCTGAGATTTGTAGTTTCTTGGGGGCATGAGCACTCTTTGGCAGGGAAGGCTAAAGACCTTTGAAAACTACAAATCCCAGAATTCCATGGGATGGAGTACAGCTTGTTGTTGATATTCCTTCCTTCAATATTTACTCAACCTTCCTCTGAGTCTAAACCTGCGCCACAGCAGTTAAACTTGTATCAAACAGGATTATTTCTACAGTATAGATGAACCCAAGGCAATACCATTCAGTACATCTCTTTAGTTTGTAGATTTCCTATACAAAGAATCAACATGGAGTAGGCACCAGTTGAGGGAAAGACTGGATTACCCATCGCTGCCACCTAACTCTATATTCTTTTTCTTACCAATGTCTGTTGAAATACTTCCCTCGGCACATTGAATACAGTAATAGCAACATTCTTGTTTCCCCTCTTGGACAATCTTGCAGTAGCCAGACTGGCAGCTCTCAACACATCTGGAATCAGGGGGAGTCTAATATAAGGCACAAAGAGGAATATTTAGGATGAACAGATTTGCTTCTCATCATTGATATCATTGATATTTCTGCTTCTTCACTCTTCATGCCAAAATGTTTTCTCACGCCTGGTTTGACAAAGTTTCTTCTGATGTCTGTTAAATATTATGACAGAGCTGAACTACCTGTTTCTCACTAAACTCAAAATGGAATCCAAAGAAGGGCAAACTTGTTCATTTCCTATTTGCACCGTTAGGAGAACAAGTATCTTGACTGAACTGGACTGTAGAAAATCCAGAACCTAGGAAACCTGTGATGGAAACTGTTCTTTTACATACCACAAGTCAGGTTTCCCCCCTGAAATATCTATATACCAAGCTGGTGAACGAAATGGATGTTGAAAAGTAGACCATTAATTCAAGATGCAAGAGGACTCCAGCATTCACTGGGGAGATTTGAGATGATTTTTGACTCAGTCCCTGATTAACTAGCACACTTATCCCCAGTTTCCTCTCCAGACCTCCACAATTTCATCCCTAGCACCAGACTTCCAAGAACTTTAGAATTAGCATCTCCATGTGTCTGTTTCTTACCTGGATAAATTTTGGATTCCAAGTGATTGCACTTCCATTAATGGTGAATCTTTTGCCTGAAGAATTCTGAGGGTCCATTCTTCCTACCTGAACCTTCTGAAAAGATTTATTAGGGTATGTGACCAAGTTGATCACATCATAGCCAGATATTAGGTCACCGTTTGCATCAAAAAATATTTCTTCTCCAGCACTGTTGTTAAAGTGGATGTTTCTCAGAAATGGAAGCAGCTGAATTAGAGGAGAAATTGGTGGCAAATAGAAGGAAATAATGAAAATGGGATTGATACTTAATTATTTTAGTTTGCTGCCTTGTGACCTATTTCTCTTCTTATTAGTCCTTCAATTAAGAACATTTTCTGTATTCTGAACATGTTAAGATTTCAAAACCTGAGAACTTCCAGGTTGATGATGGCTTCGTAAAGCAGCCTTCCAAAGAAGCTCCATGGAGTGGGGAAGCACTGAAAGTGGCAGATTCTAGCTAGAGACCATGTAACCAGTGACAATTGCTTCCCTGGTATGGGAAACTCAAAGACAAACCACACATGAGTCTGGATCCCATTGAGGGCATCCTAACACACTTCTTCAGTAGTTTGGATATGGGAAGAGTGGAGAGGACTAAGAGGAAACAACATGCCCTACTGCACTCAAGGCTTGTAGTGGAGACCATTCAACTTTCTTAACTCCCCCATAAGCACAATCTAGAAGAAATAGAAATTAAGGAGCTTGCTGACAAATTGGGACAAGTAACTTCTATGAACATAAAGTGAGTAACATAGTGGGAAACATTATTATGGCATGTAAAATACAAGGAGCATTTAATTGTTGAAAAAAAGTGGAAAATAAAACCTGAATTTACTATCCACTAAAGGCAATTATATTTGGATTTAATTTTGTTGCACAACAACTTAATGTGGTGGTTAAAGGAGAGAACTGTTTCTTTACTTGTGATCACATCAAAACCATCTTCTTCATCTTCAGAGAGGAAGAGAAAGCTGATGAATTGATATGTAAGTTCCAGCTAATATGAGAGTTTAAGCTAGAGGACCAGCCAGTTGAATGAATGAAACAGTGGCATCTCATGGATAAGTGTTCATTGCAGTTAAAGGGGAAATATTTAGCTGTCAAAATGGTCTGTATGAACTGAGAATAGGCATCTGAAATGATGGGTATGAGTCAGATGATTTGGTATGAGTTTAATTTGGTGAGAATGCTGATGAAGAAGATGTTTACAGACATAAAGAACATAAAGAGTTTACAGTTTAAGGATGATAATAGATGGATGATGAAAGAAGTGCTGGAAGATTTTAATCAACCAGCAAACCAGGCAAGTCATGGAAGAGACAAGTAATGAAGGAACTGATATTGGACTGTGGAATAAATTCAGCTATAGACACTAGTGTCATCAAAGATGGAGGAATGAAGATTAATATGGATAGCAAGAAAGGGTTGATGTTTCTGTGAAGGAGATTACAAGATGACCTGATGAGGCAAAAGGTCAGATACTATAGTTCACGTTCTAGAGGCTGCAGAGATTGCAATGTGTGTGTGTTTGTGCCTTCAGGTAGCACAGCTTCCATGATCTGGATGAAATTGGACTGCCACTCTCAGCATTTCTCAACAAAGGCTGCACCAGTTACTAGATGCTGGGGCTTGTAGTCCAACAATAGCTGGAGGGCCATATGTTACAATAAAGTAATATACTGGTCCAAACGTTGCTTAAAATGAGTCCCATTTATCTTTAAAAAGGAAATAATAATAATTTCACTATGATTATTTTTAAACAAAATTAATCAGTACAGTTACATCTGAGTGTAGCCACATGGATAGAAACTGTTACGCACCATCCATGGTTGGGCTTTCTGAAGGTTCCATCTGTCTCCATTTCCCATCGCTCTTTGCTTGGCTCTGAATGAGTGCATGGCATGGAGGGCATGTGCTACAGCATAGACTGCATTGTAAATACTGTAGCTCTGGCCAGACATTTCCATTTCAAATATTGTTCCAGAAAGACTCTCCAGCTTCTCCTGCCCAGTGCAGTTGCCCGTGTTTGGTAAATGCATGTTAAATTGCGGAAATGAACAGAGAAATGCACTGAACCAGAACTCATGAATAAAATAAAGATTAGTCTGATAAGGATTTAAGTTTTCCAGAAAGTGCTGAAATCCTGGTACCACATTGGTGTGGAAGGAAAAAGACAAGGAGCCATTAAAGGATTTTGCTGCGAATCTTTCAACAGAGATTCCAGCTGTGACATCCCATTGTGCACTTATGATCCAAACGCTTTTTGGCAGCTGCTGAAGAAGAAATTCAAAATTTTCAATAATTATTCGTAAACTCTCCATAGACTGGACATCACCATAGACTAGAATCACATTAATCATCTTGGACCAGAGCATTGATGCAGTTCTAGTAAGAGATTTCTGAAGAACTTCGTTTGATGTATAATGTGTCACTATGGGCATGGAGTGAATCGAAGAAATACAAATACTATTTTCAATTACAGTTGTACTGAAAGTTCGAAGAAACCTTTCTCCATTGTCATTGTCTGGGATAAGGAGGTCAATCCAGTTCCACCCAAAGTAATTTAGGAGCTGAATGATTCCAATATACTGAGCACTTTCGTTTGGAGCCATCCAGAACAAAGAAGGAAACTCTGTTTTATCACTCAGTGCAGGGTCAAAAGTGGCATAACTGAGCTAGGAATGGAGAAAATCCCAAAATGTTTATTTATTTATTTATTTAAAGTATTAATACCCTGGCCTTCATTTTAAATTAATTTTAATTGTAATTTGTTTAATCCTTTGTGGCACCAGAGCTCTCTGACAGAGATGGATAAATATTTCACAAAACTACAGTTCCCAGAATTCACTAGCATTATGCCAGGGTAGGGGTTTATCGCAAGAATGAAAACTTCTGACTTTGAAAAAGTGCTGGTGGAGCATGGCCGGGGCCTGGCTTGGACCCGGGCTGATGGTGGGCTGCGATTAGGCAGCGATTTAGCATGCAATAATCCCTACCTCCATCCCACATCCTGGCTTCAGCCCAGGAGGTTTAAAATGCTTTTAAAGTTCATGCAGTAAACTCCATAGTTAAAGCAGTCTCAAACTGCATTATTTCTGCAATGTGTTTTGGACTGTGGATAACAATCTAATCTAGTGGCGTCAAGGCAAGCTATGCAACCTGGTCACCTCTACTCAGTGACCCTTCCACCTGGCCCCAGTGCATTGCCCCAAAAAAGCAATAATGTCATACAGTAGTGACAGCACCAGTGTGTGTCACCTGAACAGATCAATTTGTGCTTGAGTGCGCTATTTTCTTGACTGTGTGACAAAGGTTGACTGTCCTTTTGCCTGTGCTCAGTCAAATTAATAAAATGAAAATCAAATTAATAATGAAAAATGTCCTTTGTTTTGGCATAACTGGGCACATTTTCTCATTATTTGTTTATTTACATTTTAAGAGCACATATAAACACTTTGAGTGCCATTTTGTGGGGAATGTTTCATCTTTTGTGGACATTCTACATAAATTCATTCCTCTCATCCAAGAAACTCTCTGAAGAAATGGACATAAAAAAGTAAAAGCAATATTTTTTTACTATTTAATTCAGGTACAGGTTGAATTACTGTGTGTGTGTGTGTGTGTGTGTGTGTGTGTGTGTGTGTAAGCTCCCCTCTAGATTACAGTTTTTAGCTCTATAAAACTGTCTATTAAATCTCTATAGGTCAATAATTCAAGGACCTCAACACCCCTGAACCTGTCACTGAGGAATATGTGTGAACCATGATACCTGTGGAATCTTATACGTGTTTAAGATGTTGGCCATCTGGATGGAGTTTTCAGAGGTGAGCCCACCAATGACAGCCATTAGATTCTTCTCTGTGTCACATTTGTAGTTTGTTTTTCTTCCCTGTCCCGTGAAGAGAAGATCCAGAGTGGCCCCAAAGGCTCTTTTAGGATTAAAAACATTGTCATAGATCTTTGATCCCAGTGTGATATTGGGCAACAGCTTTTCATTCTTGTTGATCTCATGAATGGCAAAAGCAAAAGCAAGGACAAGCTGGTAGTTTCTAGGTATCATCCTGCAATAAGAGTTTCAATTAGTCTTATATTCTTATGAATGACAAATATTTCTGAAGTCTTTTGTGTTGTCATAACGGATTGCATCGAATTAAATCAAATGCATCTGTTTCAACTGCAAGAAACTGATCTTGTGACAAAGGAAAAACACAAAATTCATTGCTTTCATAGTATAAATCATGACATTGTACAGTACGCTATTTTGTTTTTGTTTTATTTTTATTACAAATTTCCATTTTATATATATATATATATATATATATATATATACATTGCTTATATTTACATCTTTGTTTCTTTCTTTAGTGTTCGCTTAACAATATATTTCTGCAATATCCTGTATGATTTTCAAATTATACACCCCTCCCTCCCCTTTCCTTTGGCATATTATTCAGTTCGTTTGGTTCTTGCTTGAGCTTGTTTCAACATTCTTATTTTACTTTTTAAAGTTTCTTTTGTTTCATATATCTGCGACATGCAGATAGTATGTGTCTGTTACATCATCACGGCGGCACCTGTGTACACAGGATGTCACCATTATTGTGCCACTGGCATGTATTAGGGTTAGGGACTGTGCAGTTGCCGCGAGGTCCCTAACCCTAAAATCAGTGCCAGCACAGTGCTTTTGCATGGTCTGTACCATGCCTAAATTAAGCAAAATGACGAGGTTTGGTGTGGGAGTGTCTAGTGTCTAGGAAAATGACATCACCTCAGCTTTATGAAACTCATTTTCTTTGAACTGCTAAAATTGGCCTATTCTCATTTTTCTCTTAATTCTTGAAGGCTTAATGTGGGTTTGTACCTAAATGATTATTTAGTACTTTGTGTGACCTACACATGCCCATGGTACACATGATCACCGTTGGTTGAATGTTTGTATGGAACTCATTGGAAATCAGTGGCTGGAACACTATTATAGAAAGGCACAGAGGTAATGGCAAATTATGGTCCCTCCCTGCCTCCCTCTCTCTGGTTGCTGTGAATGGAAGAATTCAGCACCATTGTGCTTTCCATCTATAGCCTCACAGACTAAGCACCCTCCACCGCCATTTAATGCCTGGAGGAGGGCAAGGCTGGCCAAATAGCATTCTGTGCTCCTGTAGCTGGCAGAACAGAGAAGCAGGCATCCTCTGGACCTCCTGGGGGTCCTTGGAGAGCCGCATTTAGCTAGAGAGGACTAGTTGGGAAGGAGGCAGTTGGAAAGGAAATACAATTACACCTTTTGGAACATTATGCTTCATCAGGTTCAAGCGAGTTCCTGGCCAATGTATTTAGTATGAGATGAAAGTCTTACCTGCAGACCTGACTCTGTAATGGTATATTCCAATGGCACTTTCAAACCAGATTTGATTGAATAATTAAAGAATATGTCAAAACTCTAATGCACCCCAGATCTTGTTTTAAGGAATTACTTACCAGGCTGTTGCAGAGGAGTCCAATTGCTCCCTAAAGGTGAGCCAAGGTATTTCAGGAAATGCAACTGACACAAATTCCCCAATGATAATTTCTTTTTTGGAACCAAGGATGTTTTGCTGATTTTTTATCTTCCAACTGCTTGTGGAGGTCAAAGTCTGAAATGTATGAAATGAGGGGAGGAAGGGAAGAAGTAAACAAACTGCTTTGAATGCCAACATCAGTTAGCTGCTGGATATTTGTTTACACAGTGCCTGAGAACAAACAGGATGGAGATACAGGAAAACTCCTAAGAGGAGATAGAGACAGGGCTCTCTGACAGTCTGAAATTAAGTTGTCACAGCTATCATTGACTTGCATGGACTCTTTATAATCAGACTTCAGCACAACAGAAGGTCTTGTGTTTGGTGTCACTTTTTCTGTTATTCCTTTTTGCTAGTTGCTTCATCTGATGTGTTGGGGTCCCAAAGGATGTGAAATTGAATCAGAGTCATTGTGATAATTAGAGAACAGAGAATTATGTCTCCCAAATGTTTCAAATCCTTGCACAAGTGTAATTTGAGAAAATAAATGTGTAGATAATCACATTTGCCAAGTGCTTGAAAGCCATAGACAATTAGAGAAAACAAGTCTGAGTCTAAGAGACTAGTTTTATGTCCCTCACCATCACATCAGGGAGAAAATTCACTTACTTGAATTCACAGTTGATTGGGGCAATATTCCAGACATATGGAAAATCTCTGGAAACAGATTATTTGCAGAAAATATATGTCTTCCTTCAAACATGAGACCAGATAGCAGCTTGTTGCCACCCTGTAAGACTCCGTCATATATCAAACTGCTTTTTTTCAAAAGCATGCAAAGCACACTTGATTCTCACTGTAATATCTGCTAGTGCATGCTATCTGTGTTTACTTCTGGC
>NC_056527.1:110680388-110795983 GCF_019175285.1 Sceloporus undulatus
TTCATAAATCACAAACACGTACATTTTTATTATGCATTTTTGACAAGCAGATAGATGCCAGTCCATGAACTGTCAGCTGCCAGTGCCCCAAGTTTCCAAGAAAGAAACAAACAATTGCAATCAATGGGCATCAATATAGAACAGGCCCCTAGCACACTTGGGGGGGGGGGCTGCTGGTCTACCACATCAATTAGATTGAGAAGCAGTGGTTCATACCTGTATCTCAGAAGTTATGGCTCTTTGTACATTGTGCAAGGAGGTGTGGTATATTATGCCATAGTGTAAGTTAGATGTGCAGTTGTTTCCTGCTTTTCTTCTTAAAGATGATGAATAATTGTCTTCCTGCTGTGAGAAAGACGTCAAAAACTCTGTAGTATTCAAAGTCCATTCACAGCTCAAGTCGTATTCTGGACATGGTATTTTTGCATAGAAAACATTTTTTCACAGAAAACAATATCCATACACATACATATGCACACATATACATCAGTCAATTTCATTGTCAAGTTTACATTCAACTGAAAAGCATTGTAGAAAGCCTGTGGTATTTGATGAGTGGCACTTTGATGGATTTTTCTGTAACCTGTGCCATCATCACTGGAAGTGTGCAAAATCATCCTAATCCTCGTCCTCATAGAATCATAGAGTTGGAAGAGACCACTAGGGCCATCCAGTCCAACCCCCCGCCATGCAGGAAATCCAAATCAAAGCATCCCCAACAGATGGCCATCTAGCTTCTGCTTAAAGACCTCCAAGGAAGGAGACTCCACTACACTCCGAGGGAGTTTGTTCCACTGTGGAACAGCCCTTACTGTCAGGAAGTTCTTCCTAATGTTGAGGTGGAATCTCTTTTCCTGTAGCTTGCATCCATTGTTCCGGGTCCTTTTCTCTGGAGCAGCAGAAAACAAGCTTGCTCCCTCCTCAATATGACATCCTTTCAAATATTTAAATATTGATGATGATGATATTTAAATCATCATCATCAACATGTATACAGCTTTACAATGTAAAATTCATTGCAGTTGTATCTTGCTATTCTCATTCAATTATATAAGGTCAATTTCCTTTTCCAAAAACAGACTTTTGGGGAGAAAGGGAGGGTTGGGAGACAGGGAGGGCTGCCATAATTGTCCACTTTTACCAGGGACAAAATGTAGGACAAATTCAAGACCAAACTGTAGGGCAACTGCAGGACAAAACTCAGCTCAAAATGTAGGACATTTAAGGTCCACCATTTTTCTTCAATGTCCTACATTTTGGGCTGAGTTTTGTCCTGCAGTTGTCCTACAGTTTGGTCTTGAATTTGTTCCACATTTTGTCCCTGGTAAAAGTGGACAATTATGGCAACCCAGCATGGCACCATACCTCAGGTATTTTATGGTACTTTGCTTTGTCCTTCCTGCCAGGCATCTCTCCTAGGGTTGTGATGCAAGCTCGTTGTTGTTTGTCAAACCTATAGGATTTTTGGTTTTCTTGATGCTCAGCTCAAATATTTATAAGCTCTAAAATTTGGCACCCAAAATGTCCAGGATTTCCCTCCCTTAAGTAATAAAAGTAACAGTGTCTCAGCCATTCATTTTAGCTGTGTGAGACTCATAGCATTTATATATGAGTCAAATAAAATTATTTCACCTGGTCTTCACAGAAAGCTGTCTGGACAGTGTATGAGATGATTGAGATCAAATCCAGGTCTTTTCAGTGCCTCCGGATTTTAATCTAGACCAAAAAAGTTGGGATTTATCCCAGTTTTTATTTTAAAATCTGGATATAAATTTGTACGTGTGGACTGCTCGCCATAGCAATGTCAGTGTGGAGCTAGGTAGAGGAGTTCAGTAATACATATATTCACATTCATTGGGGGGGGGACAACACTCCCCCAAAACCGGAGCCGCCACAACAGTGTGGCCATGCATACTACAATTTTTCAGACCATGATGAGTTTGAAGGGGAGACCTGCATGAAAAGTTCTCTTGAACTTCTCGCTGTGTGGCAGTCATGTAGACGAGCCCATAATCACTGCAGATCAGGGAAATTCAAACATAAGGTGAATTTTGCTGTTAGTGTAGATGCACCCTGAGTTAAGGCAATTTGCAGGAAGGATGAGGGAGAGGGAAGAATTCAATTCTAAAGATAAACACAGACTTCCCATCCTTATTATGTACTACTTGTTGGTAGAGGACACACTGGTAACCTCAAGGCTTGACCTTTGCAATGCACTGTACATTAGAATATTTCTGCGACAATTTTAGAAACCTCTTTTAGTTCAAAACATGTAAGCCAACTTGGTCACTGGTACATCTGGGAGTGATCATAACACACCAATATTAAAAATCATGCCACTGGCAGCCAATTAGTTTCTGGGCAAAGTACGAAGTGTTGATTATTGCCTTTAAAACCCTACATCATTTGGGTCTGGATTATCTACAGGATCTCCTTCTCGTATATAGCCCACCATGTAAACTCCATGAACTCAAGTTGTCTGGAAAACATCTCCTTCAGTCAGCCAAATTAGGCTGTTACCCAAAGGACATTTTCTTTGGTTGCCCCCAGAGTGTTGAATGACCTGCTGGAAAAGATTCATCAGTCAAGATTCTATCCAGTGTCATCTTCACCCCTGATGCCACCCATTGTGTGGGAAGGGGCTTCCAGGAGCAGGGCTTCTGGTGAGGGGGGGACAGGGCTTCCAGGGGTGGCCCTCTTGGCCTCCCTGAGCGCTGCTGCATTGTTCTCCCCATAAGGAGAACTATGGGACAACACCAAGGTGTGTGTGTGGGGGGGGGGGGTGCTTGATCTCCCTCGATGCTGCCATGTCATCATGAGAATGACACGGTGGCACCAAAGTGGGGAGGAAGGCCTGACCGGGTGTCACCCCTCTTCTTGGATGTCACCCCTAGTGATGCTACTGATGGTATCTGAGTTTAAATGAGCAGTAAAGACCAATCTCTTCCAACAGGCCTATCCAGTTGATTTTTACATTATGAATTTTAAACTATGGTCTGGTTGTTTTAATATGTATTGCTCTTATATGTTATTTTAAACTATTGTTACATTTTTTTGTAACTAGTTCATGTGTTTTCATTAATGTCATGTGTTTTTAACTGATGTTGTGTGTTGTATTTTAATCTGTTGCTCGTCTGTTTAATCCATAGC
Organism: Sceloporus undulatus; assembly: GCF_019175285.1. Lineage (NCBI taxonomy): Eukaryota > Metazoa > Chordata > Lepidosauria > Squamata > Phrynosomatidae > Sceloporus > Sceloporus undulatus. Next base: position 110,683,539 of record NC_056527.1, read on the forward strand.
AAGAGGCAGGTAAGAAATAATAATAATAATAATAATAATAATAATAATAATAATAATAATAGGTTGGCAGCAGGTGCTTGGGATCATACTACACTGCTTCTGACTGGCTTAAGCAACCCGCACTAGATGTGGAGAATAGGTGAATACAGTAGATACAATTCTATGAATATCTTCAGTAGTAGCAGGAATTATAGTCTAGCCAGACTTCCCTGGTTTCTTGGTTCATTTTAATTTCTAGGCCCTGATAAAGTCTATGCTTAGACAATCATGTGCTGGCCTTGGGTATAATTACAATATGTTAAGCTGTACCTGTGTGATGATTGGAAGAAAAGCAGTCACAACGAAAGGTGTCATCTCATAGACATATTATCCAGTCTACACAGAGACTTTGGTTGTTGAGAGAATTTCTAAGCAACCGTGTAATTATTAAAATTATGATGATTTTCCTCAGATTCTTGCAGATGTCCCAGTGTGACGGGCCATTTCCAAAATTCATAACACCAAGAAAATCACACACTGCCCTCTATAAAGACTCCCATCGAAATATGTTTATCTCCTAGTTGATGTAAACTTGGCAGGGCTTAGCCACCAAATGCTTTTGTGCCTTTTTCTTTCAATAAAAAACTCCAGGCTGGTGAAATTTGTTTAATGCTTATGCTGCTTGAGAACTGTTACCAATGGATTCTCTTAAAACTACTACAGCTGGTACTCATAGTGATGTTTGTGTTGGTGACAGTGCAGTTCTTCAGGTGGGGCAGGGATCAAGGTTTGCTAGCTCTCAAACTACTTTTGCTGCTCTTTTCACTTTTGGTTCTGCCCCATACTTTCAGCAAGACTTTAAACTTCTCTTTGTGTAGCAGGAAGGAAATGGAACAAGATAACTCACATAACTCAACGGGTGACATTATCCTGGGCCAGCTTTTGTCACTGATTTATGCTGAAGAGCCTTCACTCAACTTTAGAGAGAATCCACCTTATTCAAGAAATAATTTGTAAGTAGTTCTTAGCATATTGTAAAAGCCTTTTATAGGAAACATGAATCAAGTTTGCTCCTTCCTGCTTCAGAACGTAGGACCTGATCTAATAGATTCTAACTACAAGAAAAGATTTCTCAACTAAGCATTGGGAAGAACGTCTTGATGATGAGACCGGTTCAGCCTTGAAATAGACTACTTCCTCAAAAGTTGATGGACTATCTCTTGTTGGAAATGTTAAAACAGAGGCTGGATGGCCATCAGAGAAGAAGGCTTTAGCTGTGCATTGACAGTGTTTGGATGACTTGCTCTTTGGTTTCCAACTCTACAATTCTATGGTTCTGTAAATTTATTGAGATTCAAAGTGGAGAAGAAAGGAAGGAGAAGTCTTGGGGAATTAGTCAAGGACAGTGAGACTAGGAGGGGCTGTAAATGTAGAATGAATCCACATGGTACATTGATTATGGCAGTCCTTTGAAAAAAAGCTAAAGAAAGTAGGTATAAAAACATTTAAATAAAAACAAGAAACAATGATCAGATTCCTGGCTAAAATTCTGTTATGCCTTTACACTGATGTAAATACCATTACACAAATAGTTGCATATTGTTAGAGGCTACCAACATCCTATTCAGGATGGTACCCTGGCTGTCATGAAGCTAATACTATTCAAAATCTTCAAGGCCATATGACTGCAATTGCTCTTTTTCCTTGTTAGCATAGCCTGACTCAGCTGGGTTCATCTTCTCACAATAGTTAATTTACTGCACCTGGCTCATCACTTCTCCAGACCAGACTCCCAAGGGGACATAATCTTCCCATGTGAAGATGATTTAGTTGTCAGTTTGTTCTTGTGGAACTCTGCATGACCACAGAAATTTCAGAGGTTGTGGCTTTGGAGCTAGTTAACTAGCCTGGGAAGATGCTTGATGCAAAATCCTATATAATGGTTCTGCAAGGAATTGTACGCTGCCATTTGTATGTATCTGTACAGCACAACTTACCACACATTGTCCTTGCTAGAGCTGAAAATCCTGCTTGACATTTGCTGACATATTGGCTAGGACACTTAGGATTTGTTATGTCCTTTGCCTAATAGAAAAGCATCTTTTATAATTATTTTGTGAATTACTACTCAATTTTCCCCTTCTTTTAAAATTAACTCTTCTCCTTTAATTTGTCTTCTGTGTCTGTTTATTTTAAGACTGTCCAGTACTAAATTCTTTGTCTATTTAATTGGTCAGTTTACAAAAGGAGCTTATAGCATCTTTGTACTAACTGTGTGAAAGAAGTTGTTTAGCATAAGCTTTTGTAAACTTGGGGGCAAAGCAGACTGCCCCAAAACCTGGGTGGGCGCCATGGCAACCACACAATATGGTCCCACTTGAGCCTTTTTCTGGTGCAAAAAAAAAGCAGCAAAATGCCACTCCTTTTTGCACTGGAAAAAAGCCAGCTTTTCTGCCAACAACACTTTGTGGCTCTCCTACAGCATGTGGCATTTAAGAACTGTTTGCAAAACTTAGCATCACTTCCTTTTTTTAATCACATAGTTTTCTTCTTCCTTTTTAAACAATCTGATTGTAGACCTCTTCTTAAAGACCTCCAGCATGTCCTTGCTCTTGTTTTTGCCATTCACGAGATCAACAAGAGCCCTAGACTCTTGGCCGATGCCACACTGGGATTCAAGGTCTATGACAATGTTTTCAGTGCAAGCCAGAACTACTGGAACATTCTGGATATACTTTTCCCAGGAAAAAGGAACCCTCCCAATTACAAGTGTGAACAAAACGAGAAAGTGGTGGCTGTAATTGTTCAGCTCACCTTCCAGCATTCCATTCAGATGGCTACCATCTTAAATATCTTCAAAATTCCACAGGTATGTTGATATACAAGGCAGTTTGGTAGGCAAGTAGGAATGCAGGTGTTTCCACCTAAACATTAGGAAGAACTTGCTGATAGTAAGAGCTGTTTGACAATGGAAGACACTGTGTCAGAGTGTGCTGGAGTCTCCTTCTTTGGAGGTTTTTAAACAGAGGCTGGATGGCCATGTGTGTGGAGTATATCACTTCATGGCAGGGGGTTGGACTAGATGACCATTATGGTCTTTTCCAACTCTACACATACAGATAGACATAATCAGAGGCACTAATTAAAGGCAAATATTTTGAAAGCAAGGGGTCGCACACAAGTGTCCTTCCAGATGTCGGATTCCATCTTCAGTCACACCTTGTCAGCATAGCCAATAACGAGGGATTTATGGATGTTGCAATCAAAAAACATCTGGAGGGTCATATATTTTCCTATTTCCATTCTGAGTGTTCCTGCCTCTTTCTGCTTCCGTGGTGTATGGACTGTTCCTGTTATTTTTTTCCTGCTCAATATTTAAAAGTAGATCTGCTCAACTTCCTGCACCATAACAAGTTTTACTTCATCTCTGCTAGACTGTCATGTCTCAGAGTTCCAGACTGTAAAGAGCCATCCCTCCCCAGATTAAAAGACACTTCTGTCTAAACTTCCCGCAGAGAAAATTGAAGTCCTTCAAAGATGTAAGATTGTAATTTTGGTATCCACCACATGTGTCAAAGGATCATTGTCAGTGATCAAATTATTTTGTTCTTTTTATTAGCTTGTTTACGGATCCTTTGATTCAAGGCTAGGTGACAAAACGCAGTTCCCTTCTTTCTATCAGATGGTGCCAAGCGAAATGTTGCCTTATATTGGGATTGTTCACCTGCTTAATCATTTCAGATGGACTTGGGTTGGCCTCCTTGTGCCAGATGATGACAACGGAAAAATTGTTCTGTGGAAACATACACCTATGCTCATCCAGAACAACATTTGCATTGCATTTCTGGAAATGATTCCAAGAGTGATTTTTCCATCCAAGATTCCATACGCCTTTCCTAATAAATTACTCCAGATATCTACTACCCTATTGGTCACCAAAGCTAATGTGATTCTTGTCTACTGGAATACATATTTTTTCAAGGTTTTTCAGTGGGCTCTAGAATATAATGCATTACATGAAAAATACCACTCAGGAAAGGTTTGGATCACATCAGCTCAGTGGGATGCAGATATCATGGACAATGAGAACAAAATCCCTGCACAAACCTTGAATGGTACCCTATCCTTCACACTCCATACCAAGGTGATACCTGGATTTGAGAACTTTCTTCATACAATAAATCCTTACAATTACACACCGCACTTCCTTCATACGTTTTGGCAGCATGCCTTCAATGGTTCATTCCCTAGTCATTCTCTTTACACTGCAGACATTCAAAACTCTACTGGACAGGATAACCTAGAGAGCCTCCATGGAGCTATGTTTGAAATGGGAGTGTCAGGTCAGAGCTACAGCATCTACAATGCTGTTTATGTTGTAGCGCATGCCCTTCATGCCATGTATACATCAAAAGACAAGCAGAAAGGAATGAGAAGTGGGGTCACATGGAACCTCATGAATGTCCAACCATGGCAGGTGGGATCTTTTTCAGAAAGAACCAGGATAATGGTGGTGGATGATGATGATGATGATGGTGATGATGATGATGATGATGATGATGATGATGATGATGACGACGATGACATTTCTGTTAACAACAGTTATTACTGTTGTGGTAGTTATTATTTTATTATGTCCACAGCTTTACCATGCATTTTTGATCAAAGGAAAAAGAGAGAGAACAAGTGAATTCTTATTATTTTTTATTTTTTAATCTTTTAATGAAACTACGGTGTGAATGTGTTTTAAGTTTTTAACTGTTTTAACCATGTTTGAACAATACTGATATTTAATTCTCTTTTTTAAAATTCTCTTTTAACTTTTGTAGTCCATGTTTTAGCTGTTGTTTGTTTGTTTTTTGAACTATTTTAAGTCGCCTTGGACACCATTTTGGGAGAAAGGTGGGATACAAGTGCAATAAATAAAATACATGGATACATGCATAGAATTTTATAGTTACTTATGAAAATTAAGAGATATGGCTCAGATAGGCCTGAGAAGGCAAGCCAAAAAACAAACACACAAACACACAAACATCCTATTTTTGTGTAGACATTCCTTTTTACAAAAATGTCATGTCTTATTGTTACATCTTTTTGTCCTGCAGTGAATACAGCTTAATATTTTGTATTAAGATTTCTTGTTCATCTTCAATAAGCCAATAGTGGGGGGGGGGGGGGCATTAAGTCAAATGCAATTGCTGCCTTGAGGAAAGATGATGATAATGCAACTAGTGACTGAAATATCTGAATTCAAAAACATCTGAATAGGTAACTAAGGTGGTTGCATACAGTAGCTGATCTACAATCATAGCCTATGTCTGCTGCAATAGGACTACTTTTAATAGAAATGTAGAGAAAAATGTATTATGGGTAAACTAGTATTAGTAGTATTAGTATGGGATTATTATAGGAGCTATTAAGATTATTATTATTGAGGTTATTCTATTATTATTATTATTATTATTTCATTTCTATCCCATCTTTTCCAGAATATGGGACTCAGGGAAGCTTACAATATCTTAAAACAAATATAGACTAAAATACATACAGAAACATCAGTAAAACTATAAAAAATATTTTAAAATAGAATTAAACTATATATAGAATTACAACCTTTATAAAATCTATTGAACACTGTTATTATCCCCCATTGATCTGATTTGATAATTGCTTGTCACTTTCAATCTAGCTTCACAGCTTTCTGACCAATGTCCGATTTAACAACAGTGCAGGGGAAGAAATATTTATTAATAATAATATGGAAATGGAAGATCAATATGATATTGTAAATTGGGTCATATATCCCAATCGGTCTTTCAGAAGAATACAGGTTGGAAGGATTCTTAGCCACGCTCCTGAAGGCAAAGTGTTTACCATCAGTGAGGATGCCATTGTGTGGAATCCTTACTTCAAGCAGGTACCGTATTTATTAATCTTGGCCTTCTAAAATGCTTACTATGTTTACCAGAAAACACTCCAGGCCAGGTCTACTATGGTCAATTCTTTCTCATGCCATAATTTTTTTATAATGCTAGGCTTCAGCCCAATAGGGTTGCTAGGGAGAATAATATGGACTATTGGTCTTGCATATTAGACCATAGTGCAAGGATAGGACCATCCTCCATCTCCTCCATCTACTGACAGGTGGTAGTAAACCTCACCATTGGCTAGTCCCATTGTAAAGGTGAAATATCTGATTTTCTTGTCAACACAGAAGTATCTCATGTCTTTTGGCCTTCGGATTTCTCAGGTTTTCCACCTTTCGTGTCCTTGGCTAAGATTAAGCCACTGTTCCTTCAGGAAGATATATTCCTTGTGATCAATAATTTGCAGCCTCCATAATTCTGTACTGGATTGACACAACAGGGCCATACTTTACAGAAAGAGGATGTGCTAGAACAAATGACTTTATGTGGATACTAATATTGTTCATGGGGCCAATGACTATGGTAAATTCCACCACTCTCTTAGGCAGTCTAACCCACTGTTGAATAGTTCTTACAGTAAAGAAGTAATAAAATAAAACAAAATCATATAGCAATGAATGAATGAATGTTTTCCCTGATGTTTAAGTGGAATCTCTTTTCTTGTAACTTTAATTCATGCTTTAATCTCTGGAGCAGGAGAAAGGAAAGCTCACTTCATTTTTACATGACATCCCTTCATACAACTCACAGTTCAATCTCTTTCTGGAAAAGAAGGAAGCTTTTAGAAAACCTGGAAATCCAGTCTTAGTAGTTACTGACAGATGTTGAACTTGGTGGGACAAAGCTGTTCAGGTGATCCAAATGATGACAATCTGCCACACATCATCTGATATTACTAAATTATTTATAGATTACAAGAACATGTATTTTACTCTCTCTATCTCTCACTCACTCCCTTTATAAAAAGAGTCCTTTCTTTGGTAGACCACATCATAACAATGAAAGTTTAGAATAAAAGAAAGTAAACATTTAGAGAGTTGAATCTTCTAGTCTTCATTAAGAGATCCATGTACACTCCTGATGAAAGATGGTCAGTTCAGATGACATAAATCAGGTAGTAGTGATGGTGACATGTGGTCTTGAATGAATTCTCCTTCCCTGCAAAGAAAATCAAAGTCATAAAAATAGATATTTGTACTTACTGCCTCATTCACAATTTGAAGGTGCTGGCCAAGGTTATTATTGCTGTGGTCTCCCAAGACATTTTGGGAGACATTTGACATTTTTGTAGATGCATTTTCCACATTGTAAGGAAGTCTACCTATGGAAGGTTTCACTTGCTGGGTAGAAGTGAAATAAAATGGGAAAGGAAGCATGAATAGGATTAGAATTTGAGGTTTGATGATGGATTGAATGCCCCTCTTCCTGGAATGCTGACAGTTTTAAGAAAGGTCCTTGGAATGTCCTCAAAATTCTTGAGATATCTTGCCTCAGTAGCAATATTCAAATTTGAAGTCGAACGCTTTCGTGGCCAGCATCCATAGTTTTATGTGGGTTTGGGGGGCTATGTGGCCATGTTCTAGAAGTGTCTATTCCTGACGTTTCACCTGCATCTGTGGCTGGCATCTTTAGAGAATGAAGATCTTCTCTGAAGATGCCAGTCACAGATGCTGGCAAAATGTCAGGAATAAACTCTTCTAAAACATGGCCACATAGCCCCAAAAACCCACATAAAACTTTGTAATATTCAAATTCATTTCAGCTCTTCTAGGAAGTGGTAATAAAGAAGAGTGAGAGAAGTATTGAATGAGAGTAAGAAATTGGATTGTGTGTGTGCATGCATGTGTATTCTTTCCATGAGAAGCAGAAAGCACTATGTTTCTATCATAAACACTCTTTCTTTTGGATATTATTAGACATTGCCTGTTTCCACTTGTGCCAAGAGTTGTCATCCCGGATATCACAAAACTGTTCAGCAAGGGGAACAGGTCTGCTGCTACAATTGTGTTATTTGTCCAGAAGGGATGATATCAATCCAGATGGGTAAGTAAGGGGTAGTGCAGGTAACTTCTGGCAAGAATATTGCTGAAGAAGCTAATTGTGGGCCGGAGTGTTTACAAATGGACAAGGATGGAAAATGTAGTATTTGGATTTGGTTTTAGATCTGAATGATGTTCCCCATGTCATGTACTTCAGATACATTGTTCTACTACAAATTACATTCCTTCTGCCTGTCAGATTTACATGGAAAATCAACACAACTTCAGGACTGTCATAAGTCCAATGTGCTCACGTGCATAAAATCATAGTGAAAAATAGGACATGCATATGTGGTTGCACTGAGATTCCTGGCTGCCCTGTGATGCCATTAGGGTCCCTGTATGTTGGTGTAAATTAGTTGTTTTCAAGTAATAAAAGAAATGCAAAGTGCATATGTGGAGCAGGAGCAAAGGGCAGAAATTTTTATAAAGGAAAGTGTGAGAATTGGAACTCACCAAGGAAGATCTAATAATTTGCATCCACAATCAGTTTAGGACTTGAAGTGGGTACAGTGAAATCTGGTGGCTTCCGTGTGAAAAGAATCAGAATCTGTTTTTGGTTTTATTACAGATTTTAGAAGACCTATCAAAGATGCTGAACCTATTTCATGGTGAATGTTCTAAGATACAGTGAGATGTGCCCCCCCCCCAAAGGATTAACAATAGATTACATTAACCACATCCACTTACCCATTCTGGAAATTTCCAGCAAAAGCAAGCACAAAGTTGAAAGGCTTTACCAATTTTTGGGAATGAAGATGGACTATATTTGAGACCAAAAAAACTCTTGGTGTATTTTTACTGCTGTTGTTGTTGTTGTTGGAAAAACTGAGAAATTCTATATTCTTTTCAGATGCTGATCATTGCAAGAGGTGCCCAGAAGATCAACATGCAAACAAATACCAGGATGAATGCATTCCCAAGGTTTTAACTTACTTAACCTTAGAAGAACCCTTGGGGATCATTTTGGCTTCATCTGCTCTTTTCTTTTCCCTGATCACATTGCTGGTAATGGGGAGCTTCATTCACCATCGCCATACTCCCATTGTCAAAGCTAACAACTGGAATATTACATGCATCTTGCTTTCTTCTCTGCTGCTCTGTTTTCTGAGCTCCTTCTTATACTTTGGGCTGCCCGGAAAGGTGATCTGTTTTCTGCGACATGCCATGTATGGCATCTTTTTCTCAATCACTGTTTTCTGTATATTGAGCAAAACCATTATTGTGATTTTGGCCTTCAGGGCCACAAAGCCAGGAAACAGGATGTGGAAATGGGCAGGGAAGAGACTAGGAATCACAGCCTTTGTTCTCTGGTGTCTTATTCAGATGAGTTTCTACACAGTCTGGTTGATAACCTCTCCTCCCTTTCCAGAGTTTGACATGAAGTCCCAGATTGGACAGATCCTAGTGCAGTGCAAAGAAGGCTCAGCTGTCATATTCTACACCATCCATGGCTTTCTTCATTTATTGTCAATTGTCAGCCTCACTGTAGCATTTTTTGCCAGAAAGTTACCTGGTGCTTTTAATGAAACCAAGTTTATCACCTTTAGCATGTTGGCACATGTCAGTATTTTGGCATCTTTTCTCCCAGCCTATCAGAGTGCAAAGGGGATATATATAACTGTTACAGCAGTCATTTTTATCTTAGCATATAATTCTGGAATTCTGTGTTGCCTCTTTCTTCCAAAGGTTTATATCATTGTATTGAGACCTGAGCTGAACACAAAGACACAGCTAGTAAGGAGAAGGAAATAAGTTACTTAACTTTTCTTTTTCTTTTTCAAAAAAGAATTTCTATGTTTTATCTGATTCTTTCTTGGGTATAGCTGCAGCATACATTTTCCATTGATTCAATTCTCATGTTTATGGGGGAGGCAGAATGATTTAACAGTTTTGTACATTGTTTTTCTAAAATGATTCACAATAATAAAGTCAGATTGTTTGTGATCAAAATTACCTCAGCGATGACAGATGCTGTGAAGTCTATCCAAATGTTAGAGAAAATGTTTTCTGTTACTCTACACTTTGATGCATCTATCTTCAAAATACCAGGTATTGTAGATGTTTTCAAGAGAACCAGCAAATACAGAAGAGAAGGGTCTCAACCATGGATACATAAACCAAACAAGACTATAGTAAATACATAAAGAAAGCATAAAACAATGTTGCAGACTACATAATGATGGCTTAATTCATAGAATCACAGAATAACAGAGTTGGAAGAGTCCGCAAGGGCCATCCAGTCCAACCCTACAACACTCCAAGGCAGCATATCCCACTCTCAAAGTGTCTTTGAAATGCTTCCTAATGTTGAGCTCTTTTCCTCTAGCTTGAACCCATTGCTCCAGGTTCTGTTCTCTGGAGCAGCAGAAAACAAGCTTGCTCCCTCCTCAATATGACATCCCTTCAAATATTTAAACAGGGCTATCATATCACCTCTTAACCTTCCCTTCTCCAGGCTAAACATCCCCAGCTCCCTAAGGCGTTCCTCATAGGGCATGGTTTCCAGACCCTTCACCATTATAGTCACTCTCCTTTGGACATGCTCCAGTTTCTCCACTTCCTTTTTAAATTGTGGTACCCAGAACTGGATGCAATATTCCACGTGGGGCCTGTCCAAAGCAGAATAGAGTGGCACTATTATTTCTCTTGATCTAGACACTACTTTTATTGATGCAGCCTAAAATTGCATTGGCCATTTAGATGCTGCGTTGCACTGTTGACTCATGTTCAACCTGTGGTCGACTTGGACTCCCAGATCCCTTTCACATGTAGTTTCATTCAGCCAGGTGTCACTCATCCTATATATGCGCATTTCATTTTTCTGCCCTAAGTGCAGTACCTTACATTTCTCCCTGATGAAGTTCATTTTGTTAGCTGTGGCCCAACTTTCTAGTTTATTCAGGTCATTTTGAATTTGGATCCTGTCCTCTGGAGTATTAGCTATTCTTCCTAATTTGGTGTCATCTGCAAATTTGATAAGTATGCCCCCAATTCTGTCCTCCAAGTCATTGATAAAGATGTTGAATATCACTGGGCCCAGGACAGAGCCCTGTGGGACCCCACTGGTCACTTCTCTCCAGGATGAAAAGGAACCATTGTTGAGCACCCTTTGGTTTCAGCCAGTCAACCAATTACAAATCCATGTAACAGTTACCTTGTCTAGCCCACATTTCACTAGCTTATCTGCAAGAATGTCATGGGGAACCCTATCAAAGGCCTTACTGAAATCAAGCTATACTATATCCACAGCATTCCCTTAATCTAACAAGCTAGTAATTTTATTAAAAAAAAAGAGATTAGATTTGTCTGGCATGACTTCTTTCTCTGAAACCCGTGTTGACTTTTTGTGATTGTAATTGATAGATTCAAGATAAATAACAAACAGGCAAGAATACAAAAATGCAGAAACAGAATGGAATAATGTAACTTAAATCCAAGAAATAAACATGCAAGAAGCACTACTGCAAGCAATATAAAAAATAAAGACAGAAAAATTAAGATACATACCTCAGAATATAACAAGGAATTATATTCAATGCAGAATACAAGAAATCTAAAACAATGGTGATATAATAATGCTTTTTTATTTCTTACTCGCCTCTTTCCAAGGCTTGAAGTGGGGTACAACAAATTTTAAATTCCATTTGCAAAATGAAAAGCTACTGCCTTTGAGATACAGTTTGTCTCTAATCCTTTCTGAGGCTACAAGTTCCTTTGTTAGGAAGAGAATGCTGGATTTCTCAGGAAGTCTCCATACTTTTGCATCAGGAAGTTTTTTTAGGTATAGTTTAGGTGGCAGCTAAAATGCAGTATCTTCACATCCAGAAAACATATCCAGGGGTAGTGGTGATGGCCATATTGCAAAGTATGGTATCATCTAAAATCCACAAAACACTGATATCTTTATTGGGCCAGACAAAATGCATATTATATATGATGCAAGCTTTCAAAGCTGCACTGGCTTCTTCATCAGAAAAAGGTACTAAACATCATACTGGAGAAAGAAAGGCATTGGGGGAATTATGATTTTAGTCATAGTGCTGCATTTGGTCAAGATGTTGTGGTTGTAATAATAATAATAATAATAATAATAACAACAATAAAATTTATTTGTATCCTGCCCCTCTGAGAACAATCGAGGTGGCTAACAAGTTAAAAATACAAAACATATCAAATCCCTAGTACCCTCCCCCCCTTAAAAAGGTATTAAATCTAATAGAGGATTAAAACCATACAAGTTAAAACTGACCCAAAGGTCAAACAACATAACAATAATCAATGGGAGCGGCGGTATCTATTTATAAGAGTTTCCTGAGGCCGGGTTCTCTATTCTGGGAAGGCCTGCCGGAAGAGATTCATCTTAACAGCCTTTTTAAAGCTGTCTAAGGATGTAAGCAGATGGATTTCATCCGGCAGGCCATTCCACAGTCTGGGGGTGATGATGGAAAATGCCCTCTGGGAGGTAGCTGAAAGCCTAGATGTTTGTTGCTGAAGTAGGCCTCTCCCAGAGGACCGGAGTGTGTGGGGAGGATTATAGGGGAGAAGGCGGTCCCGAAGATAGTTTGGACCGAAGCCATTTAGGGCTTTAAAGGTAATAACCAACACCTTGTACTGGGCCCGGAAATTAATAGGCAGCCAGTGGAGGGACTTTAGAACCGGAGTAATATGGGCTCTCATAGATGTTCCGGAAATTACTCTGGATGCCATATTCTGTACTAGTTGCAGTTTCCGGACCAAGTACGAAGGTAGCCCCGTGTAGAGCACATTACAGAAATCTAGACGTGAGGTTACCAGCACGTGGACAAGTCTCAAGATCCCTTACATCCAGGAAAGGGCGCACCTGGCGTATCAGCCTAAGCTGATAACAAGCGCTCTTGACTGTCACATTTACCTGATTCAACATCAGGAGCGACGAATCAAGGAGCACTCCCAGACTGTGAACCAGTCCTTGATGGAGAGTGTGACCCTGTCTAGGACCTGAGGTTGCAACCCGATTCTTGGTTTCGGGGCCGCTACCGTGAGCACCTCCGTTTTGTCTGGATTCAGTCTCAATCTGTTTTTCCTCATCCAGCCCATTTATTGAGAGAGGAGATGCCATCAGAATTCGAGGTCGACAAACGAGGCATGGAGAAATAGATTTGGGTGTCATCAGCATACTGATAACACCCAGCTCCATGACTCTGAATCATCTCCCCCAGCGGCTTCATATAGATGTTGAACAACATTGGGGACAGGATAGCACCCTGTGGGACTCCAAAGGTGAGCTCCCTTTTATTGGAACAACTGTCCCCGAGCATCACCCTCTGGGATCTGGCCAAGAGGAAGGAATGGAGCCACTACAATGCAGTGCCTCCAATTCCCAATCCCCTCAGGCGATCCAAGAGGATGCCATGATCTATTGTGTCAAAAGCCTCTGAAAGGTCTAAAAGCACCAACAGGGTCACACTGCCCCTGTTGATGTTCAGACGCAGATCGTCAGTCAAGGCAACCATGGCAGTCTCAACCCCAAAGCCTGTCCTGAAGCCAGTTTGAAATGGGTCCAGATAACTGGTTTCATCCAAGACAGCTTGGAGTTGTTGTCCTCAGTTCAGATGGTATGGAAAGATATTAATGCAGGTGGGCCCCTCCTTTTGCTGGCTATATAGGTACTGGAAGAATCGGTCCAGGAAGTAAACTTTAAATTTCTGTAAATTTACTATTTAAATTTACTTTGCTATTTGCGATTTCAATCTCCAACAAATGTGTTTTTTTCTGCACGGAAAAATATTATTTTCTGCACAAGAAACTTGGTCCCTAAACAGAAAACAACATTCATCTGTAGAAAATGGTTTTCTGCTTGCCACCCCCATGTGTTGGGTAAGCTACGTATCTTAGTTTACCCAACATTAAGTATCTTGGTTTACCCAACAAATGTCTTTACCTTTCTGATCATTTTCCTTGCTAGAAATATATGTTCCCATTTTCCATACCAGCAACCCATTGTTGTGGAAATGAATGGGGGAACCTGAGGCCAACTCAAATGAAATAAGTTTGGCGAAGGAGCATTTCATGACTCAGAACAATGTTTGGTAGCAAGCTTGCATGTGAAAGCTGTTGGACACAAAAAATGTATAACTGGAAAAATAAGCTAGAGCCATGAGTGGGATTTCTTTTTGTTTTGCTTTGATTTTTTTGAGCTCCTTCGCAAGAACAGATGCCCTCTGCAAACATGACATATTTTATGAAAACCATTGGATTTTGCCCCTGAAAATCTTCACCAAACTTTCACCAAAAATGCAAAAGTTAATTGAAAAAATGTGCATAAAATAAACTTTTTAAATCTCACCCAGAGGGGAGAAGCCTGAGATTAAAGATTTACATCCCTATTGTGCAGTGCCATTATGGTCCCTGGTTTATCAGAGAATAACAGACAAGAAAACAGATGGTGGTGATTCTAGGGATTTGTTACTCCATGTCCTCATTGACAGACATATGTTTACACCTGTGAAAAGGGATTGTTGAGAATAAAGGGAGTGGATGATGGGAAGGCGGAATGGAGGTTTAACTTTTATTAGGAAATCTAAAGGTGTTATAATTGGATTGCAAGAATATAATTTAAAATGAGAAGTCTAAGGTTGCATCTGCACAGCAGAAATTATACAACTAGATACCACTTTAACTGCCACGGCTCCCTCCCATGGAATTCTGGGATTGGTAGATTATTGTGGCACCAAAGCTCTCTGACAGGGAAGGCTAAATATCTCACAAAACTATGAATCCCAGAATTCCATAGCATTGAGCCATTACAGTTAAAGTGGCATCAAACTGCATTATTTCTGCAGTGTAGAGGCAGCCTAAAACAGGCTTCTTCTTAGGCGTCATCTGTTCAAATAAAATAATAAATGGAGAGATGAAGCGGGCAACTAGAGAGAAGAGGCAAGAAGGGATATTGACTTAATGAAAGACATGGCTGATTTTTTGATGGTATTGCAAGAGGCACAAACATTGTAAAAGCATTTTAAAAGATTGCTTCCTGGGGAATATTGTAGAATTTAAAATAGAAGAAAAGCTAAATCACTCAGTTGTAGTTTGGGTATGAAACGAAGAATAATAATGTTAAAGAGGGGGAATGAAGAAATGGGAGAATGCAGCCAGAAGTAAAATGATAAATGGAAATGTTGTAAGGAAATGAAGGCAAAGAATACAATGCAGCCATACATATGAAGCTATGTCTTTGTCATTTAAAGACAGAATCCTGAACAAGAAACATTAGAAGACTGTTGGGGTTAAGAGGAACCCCGGGTTTAAGTGATGTCAATAATCTGCCTATGACAGTAAATGTAAGGAATTCAATAAAAATGCTGCTTTATCCCCCCTACCCAATTTCTGATCCAAATATCATACCAGACATGGCTATCACATGTCTGTTTCAGTTGTGGCAAATCTTAAAGTCAAAATCATTTATTTTGGATCAAAATAAGTGTGGCTTCTGTTTATTTTATCAGATGCTTTCTCACAATAATTCACTGTGGTTAAGCTTTTTTTCATCTTAGGATAATGAAGAGTTGTACCTAGAACTCTGTAATGTACTAGACACTTTGCTAAAATAAATACATATCTGATTTTAAAGGATCTTAGTATTTATACAGGATAGAATAAGGAATTCTTTAATTGCAAGTTCACCTAGAAATTGACAAATAAAGCTAGCCATCTCGTAGCTAGATCTTTATTGTTTTTCTTACTAAATGAACTCTGGTGTTCAACTCAGGCCTTATGACAATTATGTAGAATTTAGGGATAAAAATGCAGCCCAGCAATCCAGCACTAGAGGTTAATATGGAGAAGATCTCCACAGCCACCATGTATTTGCCCTTTGTGCTCAGGTATGTGGGGACAAAGGACACCCAAACACTGCAAAACATCAACATGCTGAAGGTGATCAGCTTGGCTTCATTAAAAGCACCAGGCAGCTTTCTGGCAAAGAAGGCTACAGTGAAGCTGATGAAAGCTAACAGCCCCATATAGCTTAGGACTATGTAGAATATAACATTGGAGCCTTCATTGCATTGTACAATGATCTGATGAATCTCAGACCACGTATCCAACTCCAAGAATGGTGGACAGACAGACAACCACACAACACAAATAGCTGTTTGAATGAGAGTTGAGAGGATGATGATTGACCCTGCCAAACTCTTCCCTACCCATTTCTGCATTCTGTGCCCTGGTTTGGTAGCCAGGAAGGCCAGGATTACTGTGATAGTTTTGCCCAAGACTGAAGAAATGGCAACAGAGAAGATGATGGCAAACAACACTTGCCGCAAAGTGCAAGACACCATTCTGGGCTGACCAATGAACAGAAAAGAGCACAGAAAGCAAAATAGCAGAGAGACAAGCAGAGTGTAGGTAACACTTCTGTTACTGGCTTTGATAATGGGAGTATTCTGGTGCTGAATGAAGCTCCACAAAACCATAAGGGTTATTAGAGAAAAGGAAATAATAAAAGAAGACAAAACGATTCCCAGGGGCTCATCATATGACAGATAGGTAATCTGTTTGGAGATGCACTGATCCTGATTCTTGTTTGGATGTTGATCCTCTGAGCACTTGACACAGTGTTCTGCATCTGAAAGTAATAAATACAATTTAAAAACAGATAATTGTCTTCGTAATGAAGATGACTCCACTTACCAATATTATGCTATGGCAGGTGAGGAATAGCTGCAAGAGAACACCCCTTCCTTTTAATGCACCTGAAGGTATATGGAGGTCAACATCAAATAATCATTTTCCTCATCCCATGCTTGGAACACTGGTGATGAAATTGAAAAGGCTGTGGATCTGAACACATTTATTGTGTTGTAGCTCATAGTTCTTTCCCATGAGGGTATTTCCTTAGGCATAGAGAAACGCACAGTGTAAATACTGAATTGCCAGCTTTACAAAAGCCCAGCATATACTAGTGCCCACATCTGGCATAAAGAACACACTGCAGAAATAATCCAGTTCAAGACTGCTTTAACTGCCCTGGCGTAATGCTAGGGAATTCTCAGAACTGTAGTTTAGTGAGACATTTAGCCTTCTTTTGTCAGAGAGTTCTGGTGCCACATTAAACTTAAGATTTGCTTGCCTTTAATAACCTCAGCAAAGAAGACTTTTCTGGTCAGGTAGACCAAAATTGTGGCATCTGAACTGCTAAAAGAGAACAGAGGAAACAACCCTTTCTGAGAAACAAGCTGAAAATTCCTTCACTTCCAGATTTTGATGTTTTCTCTTCTTGTCCTTTTGAGACTCTGGGTCTAATAATAATAATAATAATAATAATAATAATAATAATAATAATATGTTTATACCCTGCTGTTCAGCCAAAAGGCTATCAGAGTGGCTTACAAATTGTTTATTAGACTTTTCCCTGCTCTCACTCAGAAGGCAATGTACATTATATACTATAGTCACATAAAACCCATCCAAGAGGCTGCCTTTCACTTTGCATGTCACTAGGCAATCTCAGCTTACCCATCTGGTTTGCAATCATTCCTTCAGGACATTGTAGACAGTCATAACAACAGATCTGTTCCCCTTGGCGGACGATCTTGCTATGTCCAGGATGGCAGCCCTCAACACATCTGGATTGGGGAAGCTTCTATCAATAACCAGAAGGGAAAGTGTTTGTGGGAAGAGCATCTCTGTGTGTTGTTTTTTTCCCTTTATGTCTATTATGCTGAAATACACTCCCCCACTCCGTTTCATATAGTAATACTTATGTGCTGGTTGATGTCCTAGAATCCTATTAACATTAACTGACTATCTTTTTTCTTGTACTCTCAAACTCACTGGCTTGTAACATCCTTTCATGAGCTGGACACTTACAAGAAGGCATCCTAATGAATTGATTAGGTAATGAATTGACATCTAAGTCAGTGGTACTCAAACGTTTTACCCTTGGGGATCCTCCCCCTTTACATCTACAAGTGGGCATTGTGCCTCCTCCAATATAGTATATAAATAAAAATATTTTGTTTTTTAAGTGTGTATTTCCATTCATACATTTATGTGTATTTGTATTTTAACATTTTATAAGGAGATAACATTGTACAAATTAGAACAGTTTTATTTAAGTAAATTCAGTATTTAACTCAACACATGTGTAAATTTTATACATAAAAAATCTGGGAAGAAGAGGAGGAGGAGGAGAAGGAGGAGGAGGAGGGATCAAGCCTTCCAAGTCTTGCACACACACCCTTGAGTAACTCTCTTTCTCTCTCTCTCTCTCTCTCTCACACACACACACACACGGGGGTCTCACCCCACCAAGGGTGGGGTATAAATACCATAAATAATAATAATAATAATAATAATAATAATAATAATAATAATAATTTGAGAACCACTTAGCTAAGTGATGTCCTGACCACTTTCTGCTCCAAGAAATATTTGTTCTTGGGCTCAGAAGTGAGGTGAGCAGAAAAAATATACAACTCTGCAACTATAACTATGGTCCAAAACACACTGCAGAAATCATCCAGTTTGAGACCATTTTTACTGACCCGGCTCAGTGCTAGGGAATCCTGGGAAATGTAGCTTGTTGTGGCACCAGAGTTCTCTGACAGAAGGCTAAGTGTCTCACCAAACCACTGTTCCCAGGATTCCCTAGCACTGGGCCAGGGAAGTTAAAGTGGTCTCAGACTGGATTATTTCTGCAGTCTGTTTTGGATCTATGCCTCTAGTTGGTAGAATTTAAAGACATGATTGTATTAAGCAGGAAAATCACTATGCAAAGAGATTTAAAATATTTTTGTTTTAAAGATTAATATAGACCCGGTACATACCTTCTTGAAGGTCTGGGCTGGTGGCAATGGCTTTTCTGCTGGAGGAAAGCCACAGCCGCCAAACCGTGCGGCTTCGCACCAACAGAAAAAGAACCCACAAAAACCCACCATGGCGGTGGTGTAACAAGTGCACCACAGGTGCACTGGTTGCATAAGTGCCATGCAGTACCATGGGGATGCTGCACGGTGCTTACATAGCAATGGTGGCACCCATGTATACAGGGCACCACCATTGTTACGTCGCCATGACGTATTAGGGTTAGGGAGCATGTACATGGTGCGCGCTCCCTAACCCTAATGCTGGCACCGGTACGCCGCTTGTTGGCGGTTTGTACCGTACCATAGTTTTCTAAACCTGGTGGCAAATAGTGTATTTGAGCCTGATTTTTTTCTGCTTGATAGAATTGTTTGCAAAAACTTGGCTAACATTCATTCTTGACAAAATCATTCACACCTGGTTGAACTTGTGGTTCCATGTAATGACACTTCCATTAATGGTGAACTCTTTTCCTGCAAGAGCCTGTGGGTTTATCCTTCCAACATGGACTCTGTGAATGGACTGATTGAGAAATGTAACTGTGTTGATGATATCATATCCACTTGCCAGCTCTCCATTTTCATCAAAAAATATTTCTTCTCCAACACTGTTATTGAAATGGATGTGCTTCAGGAAAGACTGAACCTAGGTTGGAGGATGAAATAAAATTAATTTCCTTGGGACTTGCTAGGTTTTCTACCATCCATCACAACTAGCTGTTTCTTATCCATTCGAGTTGTTTTAATTGTTTTAATTCATGAAAGGTGCCTTGAACCTCCATTTGCTCTGGGAGCAATTCCAAATAGACAGACAAAATAAGTGAATGAAATAATCATAGATAGTATCATAACAGCACAGTTGTAAAAAAATGACTCTGATTGGAATATGCTACATTATCTGAGGATACATCACTGGTTCCTAATTTTTTGGACAGAATCTAAATCATTGATGACCCAAAAACTCCATCTAGTAACACCTGGTAGACTATGAAATAGCAAAATATAGAAGGGACACAAATCATTTTAAAATGCTTATGTTAGATCAGAAGTGCTAGGAACATGAAAAAGAGAACATTTATGGTTTCTGGTAATAAGCTAGAATTTTAATATCAAATTCTACCTCCACAAATTCAAAAAGGTAGATGTTCACAATTTTCCAGTAGTTTTCCTCAAAACCTTTCAAATCCAGGATTCTTTAGATAAAGATAAAGGCATTCCCTTGACGAAAGATTGTTTAGTTGTTTCTGACCCTAGGGAGCAATGCTCATCTCCATTACTAAGCCAAGGGAGCCAGCATTGTCAGAGAAGATTTCATGGCCATGTGGCCAGTATGACTACATGGAGTACTATTACCTTCCCACTGAAGTGGTACCTTTTCTGTACTTGCACATTCACATGCTTTCAAACTACTAGGTTGACAGAAGCTGGGCCTAGTGACAGGGTACAGTGCGCCTGCGTCATACGCGGGCATGCTTTACATGGCTTTCAACATACGCTGAAAGCCGTGTGGGGAGAAGAGGCGTGCATTCCATAGGGATGAATGGAGCACACATGCACCACACCACCACCACACCGCCACGTGCACGAGCCCCATTCATTTAAATGGGGCTCAAGCATAGGCAGTATTTGCTTTATGTGGGGGAGTCCAGAATGGACTTATATTTAGTTTAATGTAAAGTACAGTGCACCCTTACTTTACGTGGGGGATCCGTTCTGGACTTCCCTGCATAAAGTAAGGGCGCACTGTATTTATTATTATTATTAACTTTTATTTATAAAGCGCTGTAAATTTACACAGCGCTGTACATACAATCTTTTAGTTAGACGGTTCCCTGCCCTCAGGCTTACAATCATTAAACTAAATATAAATCCAGCTGCCAGTATCTATAACAATTAACTAGAAATCTATTTAAAGCAATGCACATAGTTATGAAAGAGGTGCATTTCAGACCACTTTACAATACCACTCTACCTGGTAATACTGGAATATAAATCTCTGCATTCTCATCACCAGCTGATGGTTGAAAGATTCTTGATTTTGCAAGGGCCTTGTGCCCAGCAATAAGAGGTTGTTTCCCTCTATTTGTGCCCTATGTATACTTGTAGAAGTCATTACAGTAGTGACCTACAAAAGAATATCCTTACCTGCCACGGCTGGATGTTTCGAAGGTCCCATGTCCTTCCCTCTCCCATTGCCTTCTTGTGGAATTTTGATGAAAACATGGCATGGAGGGCATGTGCCACAGCATAAACAGCATTATAGATGCTGTAGCTCTGACCAGACATTCTCATTTCAAATACAAATTCAGGCAGATTGCTTACCTTTTCCTGGTTAGTACAGTTTCCTACATTTGGTATATATATATTGTATGTAGGGTGGGAACAGACAAACACATTGGACCAGAATAAAGTGAAGTAATCAAGGACAGACTGATTAGGATTTAAAGTCTCAAGAAATGCTTTATATCTTGCCATGTCATTTGTATGGAGAGTAAAGGACAAAGTACCATTGAAGGATTTAGGTGTGAATACTCCACTATAGAATACAGATGTAAAATCCCACTGAGCTGTTATGATCCAAACCTTCTCTATTGGCTTCATTCCATCCAATTCATTGAATGACAGAACCATTCGTAAGCCCTCCATTGCTTGTGAATCCCCGTGAACAAGAATGACATTGGCGTCTGTTGACGAGAGAATAGAACTTAATCTTTCCATTTTAGCATTTAGTTCCAGTCTTCCTTCACGATATCCTTTCCAGGGTTCCTTCACTGCTGGAATGATTTCCTTAAAAGCAAGGCAAATATTGTTCTGGAGGAGCTGAGAAAGGAGAGTCTTCAATAGCATTTCTCCACTCTCATCATCTGAAACAATGAGGCCAATCCAGGTCCACCCAAATTGTTTAAGCATCTTGACAATCCCAACATACTGAGGAATGTCATTTGGGATCATCCGATAGACAGAAGGGAACTGAATTTTGTCATTCAACACAGGGTCGAAGGAGCCATAACTCAGCTAATGTAAAGAACAGTGATTTTTTTTTAAAAAAACTAATAGCAATATCCCATTATTTCTGGATTAAAATTCCATCTGTCTACATCTTGATAACATAGGTTTTACTTGAAGGGTTTGGGCAGCAAATATTGTAGAGATCAAATGCATCCTAGTGTTGCAATGTAACCAGAACTACCCAAGGCAAAACTATGCATTAGACTGAAGTAGCTAGTTCCAAAATATTTTGGGGGGAATGAAATTTTGGAGCAGTGTGGAAGGCTGTATTTATCATAGTCCCCCAAATTGGGGGGGGGGGCAGGGTTGCTTGATCCCCCCCAAGGGTAGTCTAAGGGGGGCTAAGCCTGCCTACTTCCAGGATCAGGACCACCAAGACTCCTGGGTAACTGTGCCCCCCAAGCAGAAATGTCCTTGTTTCTAGCCATCTTTGCATTCATTTAACAAGATCATGTATATTTTCCCCTTTCCTTGATACATCAATGTTATGGTTGAAATAATTTTATAACATTTCTTTTAGTGGTTTGTCATTGGTCTAATCTGCACTGCAGAAATAATGCAGCTTGACACCTCTTAAACTGCCATGGCTCAATATTATGAAATTATGTAGTTTGTTGTGGCACCAGATCTTTCTGACAGAGAAGGCTAAATATCTCACAAAAGTACAAATTGCAGAACTCCATAGCATTAAGCCATGACAGTTAAGGCAGAGTGATACTACACTAATTCTGCAGTGCAGTTTAGACCACAAACTGCATTAATTGTTGTTGCTGTTGGTGGTAGTAGTAGTAGTAGTAGTAACTATTTTATTTGTTCTTGCTGTTTTTAAAACATACAAGTATACAAAAATCATAATGACTGCCTGCCTTAAAAGCAGTTCTGGGGTCCCTGGTGTTTATATTAATCCTGCTCCTGCCTTTGTTCAGTCCCCCCCCCATTCCCAGATCCTTTATACTTTCCTTAAATTTCAAATATAATATGCATGCAAAGGCACTTTGGAGTGGTGAAACACCAACAGAATTATTTCCCAACTGTTCTACACCATTGAATATAGACCTATATTTTTATTTCTCTCATCCACACAGAGCCTTTCTTCTTTTTAAAAGAGAACTGTGGTCAAATGCATCTGCTTAGTATGAAGTCTTCTCCAGATATGATCAGGATTTTTGCTGAGCCAAACTAAGCAGAGCTGTTGAGCATTGCCAGGCCTTGCTGAAAATTGTTCCCATTCTCCACTGCTCCTTGTACTTGTGTTATGAATTTGTATACAAATACCTGTGGGATCTTATAGATGTTTAAGATGTGGGGCATCTGCCTGGAATTATGAGCACCAAGTCCTCCAATGATGGCTGTTAACTTGTATTTTCTGTTACACATGTAGTTAAGAGGACTCCCCCGTAAGGTGAAAAGGAGACTCATGGTCCCAAAACTTGTTCCCATTTGATTATAAGCATTTTGAATGGTGATGTATTCCAGTGTGTGGTTGGGTAAGATATAGGGATTTTTGTTGATCTCTTCCATGGCAAATGCAAACACAAGAATCTGGTGGTAGTATTTGGGTAGCATGCTGCAATAAGATTGTAACATGGTCTTAGCTCTCATTCATGCAATTACATCATTTGAATTACTGTCCACGCAATGGGCTTAAAATGAATTCAGACTTGTGTATACTTAAAAGAGACATTCCTTCTTAGTGGGATATAAGCAACTCATACACTAACTCTGAAGAGGTTACTTTCTAACTAAGCCTGTATCTAGCCTTCTAACTCTGATATTCTTGTACATTGTTTTTCTTTGCCCTAATTCATTTCCCGAAACATTTGGAAGCACTCTGTGACTGAGCCATGTTATTGGCAGGGGATTTATATAATAGGCCTTGTCCTCATATGATACAGTCCACATTAAAAATGCATAATATCATAAAGATATAGACAGTGCCCAATATTTTTTTCTCCTTTCTCCTTTCTTCCTGAAACAAAAATGAAGAACACGGAGTTTTATGGGAAAGGACAGGCAATCTCTTCCCCTCCAGATTTTATTGAACTACAACATCAGTCATCTCTAATGTTTGTTCTTGCTCACTGGGGCTGATGGAAGACGGAGGCCCACAACATGTTGTCAATTGTAGGTTTCTCATCCCTCACCAATGGCTTCAGCACCTCAGCTACAATAATCTAACAGAGTGATATTCCCACTCTACATTTATGTGATAATATTTATACATAATTACAATTCCACCTAATACACAATGTGTAAAATGCAAAATGTTGAATACATTATCAAATAAAAGAAAGCACATTTTTGTATAAAAAGAGCTACCTACTATCCATTTATTATTTTCTGTGGCATTCTATTAAAAGGAAGCTCGTTCAATAAAGAAATCAAAAAACTGACAAATTCACCAATGACAATATCCTCTTGAAAGCCAAATAAATCCTTCTCAACTTTTGTCCTCCAATCACATCCATAGTTCCATTTTTTGCTGACAATATTGGGGAGTTGTATCAGCAAAAGTAGGATCAGCAGTAGTGTCATTCTAAACATTATTAGATTTCGGGCCCAACCTCAGTGGAACGTATTCAGTCTCAGAAATTCACAAAACACCAGGACTACAGAGATCCACAGTGCTCAAACTAGCTTACAAGTGATGTTGAAAATCTTTACAGGTTAAACAGACTTTACTGTCTCATAAACTCTAGTCTGCTCTCTCAAACATCTGCTTAATAAAACCTTGAGTATCTTCTGTTAACTCCCAAGAGCTATGTCTACCAGACTGTTTTGAAAATATTCTTTATAGACAAGGCGGAATACAGTTGTAACTCCTGTGGTGGATTCATTTACACCTGAGGTTTCCTGATAGCCCTGTGCTAAATTTTCTTCTTGACAATAATTGTGATAATTGTAGGGTAGAAAAATTCCCTTTCCAGTATTCCCAACGATCAGTAAAACTGATGAAAACTTAGTCATGTGTTTTCTGTCCAGTAGTTTGGATCCAGACATAGTCATAGTTAGAGTAGATCAATTGAAATGAATGCTACTCACTAGTCAGTGTGGTATAGTAGTTTGAGTGTTGGAAAGAGGGGCTATGCAGACCCGCACTTTGTGCCGGCATGTGGGCAGGGTGAGGGCTGAGTGGCCGCACGCTCCAAGACCAAACGATGAAGCCCAGGCACCATTTTGGTGTGCGCTGTTCTAGATGGGGTGAGCCATGATGACATTCCTCTGGTGCAGCACCCAAATGGCACAGCGGCAAAGGCGCGTCATCATGGCACACTGGCCTGCTTATGATACCACTTCCAGGGAGCTAAAAAGAAGCCGCTTTTTGCAGCTTCTTTTTGCTCCCTTCAGGGACCAGATCGGTGCAGCTGTGTGTGGACTCGAGGGCAGTTAATCACAAACTTTAAGTATGACTTCCCTCATTTTCAGGAGAGCTCAATTTATTGCATTTAATGCTCATGCATTACAGGCCTTCAGAACATCTTGAGGATCTCCATCAAAGAAAGGGAAATACAGTTTTGAACCAGCAGGATGGCTATAGGAGTATAGAACCTGGAGTACTGTAGAAATTGTGGGACTCCAACTTCCATCACCCCTGACCTTTGGCCACATTGATTGAAGTTGATGAGATTTGGAGGCCAACAAAATCTGACCTTCCAAAGGATCCCAATTCCTCGCTATGAGTTTTAATGATTCCATTTCAAATGATAAAAAAGGAATTATTTTTTTTTCATTTGTACCCAAGTATAATCCATCAGAATTATCCTTTCAGAAGTTGTGTTACTTTTTACATAGCAAAGTTTTACTTAATAGCTGTTTAATAGGTCTTCAGAGCATCTATTGAAAAGAAACTTATTCAAGAAAAGTGCACATAAGGAGACAAATTCACCAAGAGCAACCCTATTCCCCCATTTATCTGCTAACCACATTTGTCCTTCTGGTCCTTGCAGGCAGTGCGTGGCAGTTATAATGGCAATGACATTCATCTCACTCTATGAAAAATCTGGCCAGAGACACACCTGGACACATACTTTTTGGAAAGCAAACAGAACACCTGGACTACCAGGACCTTCAGTCTTCCTTTTACGAAGTACACTGAAATCCAGAAATGTTACTATTTCACCAGTCTGGTCCTTCAATAGTCTTTGATCAACCCTTGTTTCTCTTCAGTTAAACTAGGGTTCTCACTTTAAACATGGTTCATAGAGCAGATTATTTCACTATTGTATGAACTGGATTCTTCTGTGTTTGTGGCTTCATGATAGCTTTGGGATAAAATCACTTGACAAAAAACTGACTAATTTCTGAAGTTAAATGTAAAGTAATTCCCACTTGGATTCGATCTGAAGTAATCCCTACTCAGCCATGGAAACCCATTTTGTTATCTTGTGCAAATCACAGTCACACTCTTTCAACCTCAGAGGAAGGCAGTGGCAAACCTCTTCTAAAGCTATCCTGCCAGAAAAACCCCATGCTAAGTTTGTCTTAGATTCACCATAATTCAGAAATGATTTGAAGACAAACAACAACAATCCATTGCAAGTAATATTTTACTTCCAGATTCTGAGAACTAAGAATTCTTCTACTGAAGAAATGCCTTGATCAGGAACTACTATGTCCTTGCCTTTTTAAAGGTGGTGTGAAGAATGTACAGGCAGCAGTATAGCAGTAACAGGAACAGACATAACTTCCCATGTTCTCAGTTCTCACTCACTCACAAGTTCTCACTAACTCCCATACTTTTTGCTAAAAGGTCAACAATGTGTGATCAGAGAATATCTTAGATGAGAGAATACCTTTTACTTCCCATCACAAAACATCCTGTCAGCCTTTATTTCATATTGCATTTCCTCTACTGGACCCTGAATTTCCTTTCATGAAAATTCTCCGTATTCTACGTCATACACACTTTCCTGTAGTGAAGTAACAGATTGCACATGTAATGTCACAGCTTGCATACATATCTTGATTGTGTTCATGGCAGCTAGTCCTGATAGACTGTGATGGTCATTGTAGTCTCCCAATAGCTCAAGAAAGATGGTAGGGAAAAGGATGCCCTTTTCCCTCATAGTCCACTGTTTGGTCACAGAATTCTTTCATTTTCTCTTGCAGTTGTTCACCTCATGCTTTTTTATTTCACAGTGGCTGTTATCCTGCATTGTAGTTATGGATTCGCCTAGCTGTTCTGTATTCACCTATGCTATATATTCATGATCATATGGCACTATTGCCACAATTGCAAATGCCAGCCAGAACCCAGCTTAAACTTGAAGGAGCTACTTCAGGTGATAGAGGTCTGCAGAATGGGCAAGTAGGGAGCTTGAGAATGCAGGGTCATACAATGGCTCAGGGGTGGGAGGATACTAGCCACATCATCCTGAAACACCCCACTCGACCATGCCACAGATCTCCATGACATGGAATGGCTCCAAGTTTAAGGTGGGTTCATGCAACATCAAACCTATAGAGGTGCTCAGCCTACACCTTTCTGCCAATGCATTCAGGCAGTTTACAGTCTTAAAATCAGGTCTCATAGTTTAACAGGGAAAGGGGAAAGACAAAAACTCAAAAAATTTCAAGTACCACACAGCCAACAATGAGCTAAATGGCAACTAGGTCTCATAGAAAATGATAAAGTGGGCATTGTAGTCTCAGCTCTTCTGTAAAGTTGTGGAAATATAACAGTGTCTGATGGAGGCATGTTTGGGAGGAAGAGCCTTGAGATACAGTTGTTGTCGGTTTCTCCAGGCACCACAAAGCAGACAATCTTTCATGCCCAAATGGCAATAATGGCCATGACGCAGAAACCTAAACTAATGAAGAAGAACTTGGTGAGGGGACTTTCATGTGAACGCAGCTCATACGGAAGTATCTCCAGGAAGGTGACATACAAGAAAGTCCCTGCTGCTATTCCTTCGAGCACAGCTTGAGCCAGGCTGCTCCCATTGCTGTTGGAAAGTGAGACGCCAATGCCCACACTGATCCCAGCAGGAGACATCAGAGCAAAGACCACCAAGTAGAGCAGTCTCCACCGGACCTTGGTCCCACTCTGCACCAACTTAAGTGACAAGCTAAAGACAACAATGGCCTTGTGAATGAGCACTGCTAAACAAAGCTGAATTGCTGCCGTGACCTGCTTCTGAACACCAATAGCTAGGCCCTCAAAGACAGAGTGGAAGGATAAGGAGAGGAAGAGTACAAATGCCCGGAAAGAGCTGTGAGATTCTGGAGGATCCTTGTGACTGTCTTGACTTTCATGGTCACCATGAGCATGTACAGCCTGGGGACAGCAGTGGAGCACTATGCTCTCGATAATAAACACCAGGAAGAAGCCAAGTGAGATTATGAGCTCTCCAAATGGGTATGCCTGCCAAAGAGAGAGAATTTGCAGAAAATAAAATGTACTGTAATTTGCAGAAGCACACCATGCTATTCTGTTGCACCGAAAAAAGACTAACCATAACCACTAATCACAAAGAGTAAGAGTTAGTTGAAGACTTACAAATTTAATATAGGATCCTGTTATGTGCAACTGCTGCATTAGATAAGGAAATCATGAACATTTATGCAATAATCAATGTGTTAGTCTTTAGGATGCACAAGAATAAGTGTTGGTTTCATATCACTATTTTGATGTTTTCTTTCTTTTACAAGCCCAGTGGCAGGCAGATTAAATATACTTGCTGCCTTCATCCATTACTTTACCCTGACAATTCAAAGAGCTACACAATTAAGTATGAACACATAGCAAAGCTGTAGATTAAAAGGCTGCTGTTGTTCAAACATCATCTTTCCATGGCAGTTGGCAAATGGGTCCTAATGCTACTCCAGATAGATTCATGATACACGTCATGGTTGTGCATCACTTGAAAAAACACAGAGGGTTTTTACAACCTGCTCATCTAGCCATAACTGCAAAAAACAGCAACAGATTATTATTTTTAGTCTACTGGTATCAATGTTAAGGTTGCACCAGCAGATGGAGGTCAAGAACATCTACTACTGAATTACTTCCTCTTCTCAATGTTTGCAGTACTAACATCACTGCCTTGTGGGGAGACAAATATGTTCATGCTTCAGTACAAACAGGAACATGTAAAAAAAAATAGTTGTACACCACCAAAAAGGAAGGTTTCACATGTATGTACTGGCAGTGGCTGAATGTCAACTAACAGCTAAACTGCAGATGGAAAATCTTTGTTTTTCTGTGAACCAGTCGCTTGCATTTTGATATGCTCCACTGCTTCTTACACCTTGAGAGCTACATCTGCACTGCAGAAATAATCTAAGTTGACACCAATTTAACCTCCCTGGCTCATTGCTAGGGAACTCAAAGAACTGTAGTTTTGTGAGACATTTAGCCTTCTCTATCAGAGAACTACAGTTCCCAGAATTTCATAGCACTGAACCAAGAAAGTTAAAGTGGTGTCAATCCAGATTATTTCTGCAGTGGAGATGCAGCTGAGGTAGTGCATGCTTTGGTTGCATCTTTTCAGGAAAATAAATAAATGTGACACAGTCCTTTTAAAGGCCATGAGGAGGTATACATTTGCAGTATTTGACTAGTGTTAAAGTCAGTAGCCTTAAAAAGAAGATATGTTTTAAGAAATAAATATTTCCATCTTAATATTCCTTAGGTATGCCTTTTTAAAACTCCGTTCTTCAATCTAAAAAAAGGTGATTGGTTCATTTAAACAGCTAATCAAAACCAAACAGAAATATAACCACAGCAATCCTTCAGAACAGAACAATCAAGGTAAGCGTTTTAAAGTTTGCTGTGGTTTCTGTTCTGCTTTCAGAAATACTGTAACCACATGTGAGCAGGGCCATCAAGATTAAAATAGAGTAAAGATTATGAAACCAACAAAGAACAAGCTTGAGAATTTAATCTTACTCAGAGCTTGAAACTTAAGTTAAAAATTAATTTATTATATTAACTTCTTCCAGTTTAACAATGATAAAAGCCTTGCTATAATCATTTTAACATCCACTATGTTAAATGTTTTACTAGTAATGATTTACTAGTGATATAAATCTTCATGTATTTCATTCTTGCATGTATGAACAATTTCAAACATTTTCTTCCCACTAAGTATGATTATCAGCACTTGCATGCATTTTTGTTGGATACAATTTTGCCTCATACACACTATTTGCAAGCAATTTCCTCCCTGGAATATAATGAAATTTCTTTCTGCTAATATGTTGCCTTCAGGGGGAATCACTTTGCCCACTATTCACATTTTGCATACATTTCGTAACAGTAGAATTCACTGAATAATTTGCAAAACTGATAATTGCAGTGGGCTGTTCTTATCTATGGGCTTGCTATCCATGGATTTGAGCCTCCGTGGATGACAAGCCCCGTTGTTTTTAATGGAGGCCATACAAAACAATAGGATTTGAGGTCTTTCATTTTTTTGTTATCCATGGGGGGAGGGTCTGCAAGGGATCCCCCATGGATACAAAGGGACAACTGTACAAAGAAAGACTGAGGCTTCATTTGCATATTCTTCCAAAAATGGAAAATTAAATATGTTTGCATGAAAACAAAACAAAAAAATGAATTCCTCTCCTATTCCTAGATTTGATTGTACAGCCCTTGAGACACTTACATCAGAATCATCATCAGCTTCAGAGGTGTTGTTCAGCTTGTGTATGATATTCCCCTGTATGTAAACACAACAGCAGAGTTAGATTCATTTTAGATGCAAGAGAAATGCAAACAGTGCAGTGATGGTGGCAGAAGGAAGCTGTACACTGATTTAAAGCAGTCTGCCCTCCCCATTTGCGGCTTTTACTTTTGCGGATTTGCTTATTCACAGTTTTGATTAATATGCTCTCTCTAGATCGTCCAGACTGACTCTGCCAGATGTTAACCATAGAATCATACTGGAAGACTTAGGCATTCCTTGGAGATTATTGCATGGAGAATGTGATAAGGATGGGATTGCTCTTCTGTCCTTATCCCATCCATGACCCAAGTGGAAATGATTGTGCAAATCACTTTCACACTGCAATCAGCTGAAAAGCGCTTTCAGACGTCATGGTATTAGTGGATTACGTCATTAATACAAAAGACTGCAAATGATGTCTGAAAGTGCTTTCAGCTGACAGCTAAAAGCGCTTTTCATCCGGCTGCAGTGTGAAAGTGATTTGCACAATCACTTTCATTCGCATTTTCCTGCCGGGTCAAGTGTGAAAGTCTTTCCCGTGATCAGACGGGAAGGGTGGGACAATGATGTCCCTTCCCTCATGTGATAGTTTCCCTAAACAAAATACTTTTCTAGGCATTTGTAGATCTTCCAGCACTATTCTATGCTCAGTTTCAGGCAGATGATGGCCATAGAATTGCTCTGAAAGACCTAGAGATTCCATGAGAAGTGTTTTCTCAAGTATTATTATTATTATACTTTATTTATATAGCACTGTAGATTTACACAAAAAACATTAGTGTTTTTCATTTGTAGTTTTTCCATTTTTGCACGGGTCTTGGACCCCTAACCAAAGTGAATGTGGAGGGACCACTACATTCAGAATCTAAATTTAGCTTTTTCAATTGTGAATTGTTTGCACGTTGCAAGTGACATTTCATTTCCAAGAATGGTTCATGTTTCCTTCCAATCCATACCATAACTGGCTGTCATCACAATCACAATACAGAAGGGGTATGTGTAGGTGGGGAATCAGATTGAGATGGAAATATGATTTCGCCTTATAACAGTTCTTTCTAGTCCAGTAGAATGGATTCAGAGCAGTGGAGAAGTTGCCCATCATTTGCTATCTAATCCATCTAAACTTGGAAATACTAGCAATTGAAGGTAGGACCTTCTGCGCAGTGATAGCTGGTAGCTTCCATGTCAATGGGGCAATCAGTCCAACTGATATTCTTTCCTAAACTTCACAATAGTTAGCGAAGCAGCTGAACCTACATTAGGGCTAGTATTCAGTATCTTTGACAGCTCTTGTATAAAACTCAGGAAGCTTTCACTGTCTCACCAACATGGAGGCCTTCAACACCACTTCTTCCACATCTGAAGCAGCTTATCCACCACTCAGCTATGACCCCTTGGATTTTTCAAGGAAAATCTAAAATAGGAGGCCCCTGCGATGGCACTCACCTGTCGCTGCCGCTTTTTAATTTCCTCTTGGATGTCTCCCAAAGCATCAGCCACCATGTGCATTATACAAGCACCCAGGAAAACACCAGCAGCAAAGCAGCCTATACAACTAAGGATGCGCCGATGCTTCCCTAAAAGGAATGAATAGTGGGGGGAAAGAGGGAAAGCTGTTACTCCAGAGGTGCATATAGCCCAAATTTAGGTGTGTCTGTTAATATCCTGAAGAATTGGTACAGGTATTCAGCTGCCCTGAGCTCATATGAGAAAGGGCAGAGTAGGGATGGAAATAATATTCATGCATGTTTTTTGAGTGTGGGGGAAAAAAACAAGAAGAATAATCCTGGACTGGACTAATGATCATCTTTGCATTTCAAGAATTAGTCTGCATCAAATTCACAAGCGATTGTTTTGCACAGTAAGCAGCCTTTTCCGCAAAGAAAAAAGTAGCTTCCACAGAGAAAACTGCATTTCCGATGCAGAAAGGGTTGTTTTCCATGCAAAACCATGATGTGCAAATTCTGTACATAATAAATCCTGAATAGTGGTGTATTTGCATTCATGATAGCAAATGAAATTTTGGGCAAATGTGTTTTGAGCATACAGTAGACACTGTAATGGAGGGGAGGGATTTTATCAGTGAATGCTGGCCTTAATGAAAATGAAAGAACTGAAGGAGGTGGGAAAGAGCATCTGACCCAGATCCAAGGTTTTGCAAATTTAACATACTTAAATAAAGGAGACCAAGATTGATCTTTTCATACAGGTAGCCTGACAGGTCCAGCCTTCAAACTGCTGTAGACTAAAGTACAGATGGAATGAACAAACTGCTTATTTTTAATCTAATAAATGTAAGAAGTTTATCGCACGGGGCCTAAACCGGTCCCCAGCGTGTTCTAACGGGGGCGAGCGGGCGCGTGCATGGAACGCAATGGGCCCCGGATGGGGCCCAAAACGCGACTTTATCGCACGGAGGAACGCCGCCGCCGCGCGTTCCCATTCCATCCCATTCTGTTCCAGGGGCGCCATTTCTGGGGACGCTTAGAAACAGTTCCCAGAAATGGCGCCCTCTGGAACAGAATTGGGACGGAATGGGAACGCGCGGCGCGCGCGGCGGCATTCCTCCTGCGATAAAGTCGCGTTTTGGGCCCCATCCAGGGCCCATTGCGTTCCATTCATGCGCCCGCTCGCCCCCGTTAGAACGCGCTGGGGACCGTTTAGGCCCATGCGATAAACTTCTAAGACTTATCAACACCTCAATGCTGGTAATATGCAGCTTTCCACGTCATCCCTTAATATGCATCTCATCCATCGTATTTGCAATCACATCCATCTGCTTCCATCCTGACTTCAAAAATTGTGGAAAGGACAACTTAAAGGTTTCCTATCAATCACATATTTTTCCAGTTTACTCCTGATCTATCATTTCTCTATATCCCATGACAACTTTGATTTGTAAATCCTTAAAGATAAGAACATGAAATAAGGAAGTTAGAAAAGCATTGTGCACTTCAATACTGTAATGATAATTTGCTTTGTGGGCTTAATAGCGTTGATGGGGGATGAAGATCAGGAGTAGACTGGAAAAATATGTGGATAGCAACTCTCATCATCCCCCCAAATACTGAGACAGTTTCTAATCAAACATGAACACTGGTCTCCCCTCTCCCGCCATCTTAATGATGGGGGGATGATGGGAGTTGCTATCCAAAACTTGAAGAACATGAAGTTGTTTTCTCCTGAAATGAACAAGTGACACCAAGAGATCACAGCAAAACCTTTGCAATGTAGAACTGTAGTCTGATAATTTTTTATATTTGTGCACAAAGCTGTTCTGACAGTTACATTACATCCAACCCATTCCGAAGATCAAATGCCCATCCTTCCACCAATTTCTCACCTCTGGCCATGTTGAACTGGAACCATCTGACCTGGGATGGGATGAGGCCACAAAGGAGTGTGATCACCAACACACCAGCCAAGCAGCCGATTTTCACTGCCAGCAATTGATCCATCTTTGCAAAGTACGATATGTAGATTTTAAGAGAAACAGAAACAGCTAAAGCGAATCCCTGCCTTGGACTGATATGTGCTTGTCTCCTTTCAGCTCAGCCTAACCAGGAATCTTCTCATAACTCGAATATAGCCTGAGAGAAATCCACCAGGCTTCACATTCCCATGGTTGAATAATCTTCTGCCTTCAGAGTTATTGGAGGAACAAATGTCAGGGGAACAGTTTCATACCCATGCAGGCTTCAAAAACCACGCATTGACAAATGGCAAGGTCATAAGCAACTAGATGCCCCAGTTGTGGCCAGAAGTATCACTTCCTTCTTCAACTTCTTCAAGCTTCAGTTATACTTCCTGATACTCTCTTCTCTCTATGTTGCTATTCACCATCTCACTGTTCCATCCACTCTTCCATTGGCCTTGCACAAGCCTTGCCTCTTCCATTTCACTTGTCTTCCTTCTCTTTCCTATCTTCCTCTCTCCACCTTTCTCCTTCCTCTGCTTGTTTCCATCCCAGCTCTCTTCTGTTCCTTGCCACCTTCTTAGAAGCCTGTGAGTAACCATCCCGATACTCCAAACAAGGAAGCCTCCCGCCTTCTTAGGTGTCCCAGCCCATTCCAATCCCTTCATTATGTAAATACATAATGACTTTCATAGTAAACAGTCTGCAAGAGACTTTCAACATTAACTTCAGGTCACTAGGCCACGGCAGGTAAAGTCAAGGGCTCCACCTCAAGTTTTCGATAAAAACAATCATTAAAAAATGGGAGTTTGTTGATCCAGCTAAAGATTGCAATATTGAGATCTGGCCTCCTACTGGTGGGTTGGGACCAGTGTGTGGATCCTATAAGTGACACCATCCCTTTTCCTGTTCCTTTATTATTAAGTTATTATTAACTTCATTTATGCATTGCTTTTTCTGCAAACCAGGACTCACAGTAGCTTACCAATTAAAACAAGTACATTTATAATTAAAAGAGACAAAACAGCAACATTAAGTGATGGACAACACTAATAATTATTTAAAACATACAATTAAAATGCTTTAAAAAGGGTAGTTTTAAAACAGTGGCTTGTGCTCTATATCAGCTACTTAGTTAAAAAAAGAGGCAATGTGGTGTACTGGTTTGAGCGTAGGTTGGACTAAGACCCTGGAGACCAGGTTTTGAATCTCTGCTCAGCCATAGAAACCCTTAGGCAACTCATGATCTCTCAGCCTCAGAGAGAGGCAAAGGCAAACCTCTCTCTGAAAAAATATTGCAAAGAAAACCCCAGGATTAGGTTCACTTTAGAGTAACTATAAGTTGGAAATGACTTGAAGGCACATGCCAAAAATACTTGGCTAAATATACTTAACTAAGGGCCAAAACAGACAACCCTAAAGGGGTGGCATGATGCCGCCCCTTTGAGCACCAGATCGGGGCCATGGCAACCACATGCCACAGCCCCGATCTGGCTATTTGCCGGCTCAAAAAGAGAGGGCAAAATGCTGCTCCAACAAATGGGTGTCCTTTCAGCTGCCACCGCAGCTTTGGGGCACTCCTATGGTGTATGGTGTATAAACGCTGCACCGCTGGAGTGTCGCAATGCTGCCTACCATCTGGCCAGGTGGGCAGCATGACAGATGCATTTGGTGCACTAGCTTTAAGTGTGCCAAGGCATTCCTGTGCCTCAAGATTCAAGGCTGAGTTGAGGAGCACACCAAACTGCAAACCTGAGTCTTGGGGTAGAGAGGGGGTTGTAATAGTATCCAGCACAAGCCGAGTATCTATTTCCTGATCTACATTTTGACTTCATTTGGTTTCAGGAGTGAGCAAATATATATTGTACAAAAATCATCAGAAACAGAATTGCTTAGTAATACAGTACCTGCTCTGTATACAGAAGATATCAAGAATCAGGTAACGTGATATGTAAGACTAACCAGAATGGATTAGATAAGTTTGTACTTCAGGATGGAATAACTGTTGAATTCTGACTCGTATCTCTTACCAGAAAAAGCAGTCCTTGTAAGGGATACTCTAACTGTAGCACATCACTGAAGTATACAATGCCACACACATCTAATAAAATCCAGCAAAATCTGGGGAAATTACAGTGCAGTGAAAAGCTCCAGCCATTAAAGGGAAGTGAAAAAGCCAAGCTTGCTTTGGGAATATTTAAATTTAAGAAAACTGAAACCAAGAAATATGCTGATTATTGTCAGTCAAGAGGCTGAAATGTTAAGAGAGTTTGGAAGACAAGGCAATGCATTTGCTTTTAATATTTGTGAAGTACTGCACTCCAAACCATTCCTGTTTTAATAGTTTCATTATATGATGCCCATTATATGATTCTATGCAGTAAGGGATTTGTTATTGTTGCGATGTAGCTGTAGAAATAGGAATCTGCCCTATGCTACACAAGGATCAAATTATCTGTACAGGCTGAGTCTCCCTAATTTGGAAATTCAAAATTGGAAATATTTCAAAAACCAAAACTCATTTCATGTGTGGCTGACATAATAACATTTTTGCTTTCTGATGGTTCAGCATACACATACTTTGTTTCATGCACAAATTTATTAAAAATAGTGTATATAAAATAACCTTCAGACTATTTGTTAAGGTATGTATGAAACAAAAAATGAATGTTGTTTTTAGATTTGGATCCCATTCCCAAGATATCTCATTATGCATGTATATGCAAATGCATGTATTCCAAAATCCAAAACATGTTTGTTTGCAAGAATTTTGGGTAAGGAAGACTCAACCTGTGTGATTGCCAATATTTTCTATTTTAACCAGCCAAGGCTTCTAGCATACAGGTATTTATATGCTACTTGATTGCCTGCTTGTTATTTTGTCATGTTTAAGATTTACAATTGCTTAACAGTTAAGCCAAATTGTTTTGTTCTTAAGTTCTTTCAGTCTGACTTGTAACAGATTAAATAATGTTTTGAAATTTTAAAATACCAATGTAGAGTAAATGGATTAGTGTAAACAAAAGGGGTCTTGTGGCATTCTCAAAGGTCTACTCTGCATTGCAGAAATAATGCAAGTGGTGATTCAAACCCTGGTATCCCTAGTCCAGCACTCAAGCTACTGCACCACAGTGGCTCTCAATTGTGTTGTTAGGAGCCTCTAAACTTCCCCACTCCATTCATATTCATACACACACACATCTGTGATACATATACGGTGTGTGTGAGGGGGAGGGGGCAGTAAATCCAGTTGCTTGAACCAGAGAAAAATGCTTAAATCAAGCCATGGACACTCCGTGTCAATTCTCTGGGAAATCCCTTCAACTAAGGTTTACTCCAGTTAGCATCATAGTTGGAAGATACCACAAGGGCTATCCAGTCCAAGCCCCTGCCATGTAGGAAGGCACCATCAAAGCACTCCCAGAAGATGGCCATCCAGCCTCTGTTTAAAAATCTTAAAAGGAGACTCCATCACTCTCCGAAGCAGTGTGTTGAACAGTTCTTACCATCAAGAAGTTCTTTCTGTTTACATGGAATCTCTTTTCCTATCACTCAAATCCATTGCTCTTCATCCTATTATCTGTTGAGCAGCAGAAAACAAGCTTGTTCCATCCTCAATATGGCATATTTAAGCATGGCTAATATGTCCTCTCTTAACCTTCTCTTCTCCAGATGAAACATATCTAGCTCCATATTGAGGGCTTGGTTTCCCAGTTGGGACTAGCAACTGGATTTAGGCCTCAGTTTCCTTTACAGCAGGGAAAGGAATCCTGTGTTCTCCCAGTTGTTGGACTGTTACAGCTGTTGGTACTTGCTTTAGTGTTTAGTGTGCACTTACGCAGATGTAACCTTATGTTATCCCTTGGTCCCATTTGATGGGATGCTTATTATGTTGCCCCCTTAAAAAGAAGAAAGAATGGAGGTAACTTCTTGAGTGATCTATCCCAAGCCAGTCTTTGAAATAGGTCTGGGATGTTGGACTATATCATACATCTATTAGCCTTGGGCTGATAGAAGTTAAACATCACCTAAAAGTCCAAAGGTTTTTCACCTGCTGAAAGCTGAAATAATACTAATTGTTTATTAGAAAGGTCATACAAGGCTGCACACAAGGAGCTGGCAAGTTGCAAACTTACATTGTGAAAAATGCCTAAAGTATTGTGCAGCAAGATATCTGGGGAAAGTGCACAGTACTACCTTTCCTCTAACACTAATAATCCCGATTAACACGCTAGCTGAAGCTAGTCAAAAACCAGCTTCAGCTAGCGTGTTAATCGGGATTATTAGTGTTAGTTTTAATCTACTCTTGATTATGTGAAACTACCCTAAATGAAACAGAACATAGTCAACCAAATGGATCAACTCTTAGTGGGGGGCCAATACTGAATGGCAGGTCGCACAAGGTGTGAGATATTCTAGGCAACAAGAGTTTTAAAGGCAAAAGACCACTTCTCTCCAAACCTGCACAGCCAGGTGACCTACAATCCTGTTCGCGCTTAGCTTTCTTTCCCAGCCAGCTTCAAATCCAGTTTGACAGGCTGAATGGAACCACACCTAAGTGTTCCACTTTTCACAGGCCAAGATTTTTTATGAGGCGCGAACAAACAGGTCCATTTCCCGACACTCCAGTTTCTTTATGACTCTGCTGCTGAAACAGTGTGAAACTGATGGCTTCCCATCTTATGATGGGACACAAGGCAAATAAAACTGGAAGAAAAGAAAAAAACACAGCAACAACAAAACAATACAAAAGCAGAAAATCCAACATCAGCTTCAACAGTGGCCTTCTTTTCTCCATACTTAGAATTGTTTTTATTGCACAATCCTACAACCATTACAAACTCTCTAGTGTATAAAATTTTCTTGTTATTTGGGAGTTTTATTATTGCTTGTTCCTTCTGCTGCAAAACTGCACGCTGGTAGGAAGAAATGATTTATGATAAAATGCCCAGAAAGACATGGTGAACAAAGAAAGCAAGCAGTAGTATTCTTGCTAAGTTACTTCCAGGGATGTTTTTAAAGTTGTGAACTTCAAGCTCTGATTCCTATAGGAATAATAAGCATATTTCTATAGCTTTTTAAAGAACAGCCCTAAAATATCAGCTAACGGAAAAAAGTGAATTATTTCTGTTCCAGTAAATGTATATGGCAAGGCAGAGACCCAGAATTCAAAGATAAACCATCCCATGGGAGGATTCTAAAAGTATTATTACACTCATTCACATTCTTTCCTCTATCACACTCAAGGGAGTACACATATGGGATTGTCGAATAGCTGGGCACTAAGGGCCTGAACAGACAGGCCAAAATAAAGCTGCTTCGGGTCTCTTTGGAGGTATGCTGTTTAAATGACACACACATCTTAAGAGGCCAGAAGCTGCGCCAAAGCTGTGTTCCAGTCCTCAGGACCGGAGCATGGCTTTGGTACAGCTTCCAGCCTTTTAGGATGCATGCATCATTTAAACAGCATACCTCCAAAGAGACCCGAAGCAGCTTTATTTTGGCCTGTCTGTTCAGGCCCTAAGATTCAAACCTGCTTAGTGTCACTGAGTGTAACTACAGACTACAGATGGTGTTGAAATCCTAGGATGTGAAGAGCAATTCACTTTACAAAGCCAGAATGTCCTATGGAGTAGCCTCCTATAGCCCAGTTCTCTGGGCTCCGCCATAATCTAAGCAGGACAGGAATTGTTCACGCGTTACCTCTTCCTTTCTTTAAAAAGAAACAACTTCTTTATTCATTTATTCATACCATTCATTCATATAGTTCATTATACTTCCTCACTGACAGAGACTCTGCCAGGTTTAGACAGGGGTCTTTCCCAGCCCTATTTGAAGATGCCAGGGTTGAACATGGAACCTTTTCTGCATACAAAGCATGTGCTCTGTCACCAAGTCTAGAAACACTAGATCTGGGAATATTAAAGTCCAGCAACCCTATAAAATATACTATTTCTCATAGGACTACATATCACAGAATAAGAGCTGGGGCACTCATATCCCAGATATAAATGAGAAAGGTTGTCTCCAGATCCTCCTCTCTGCTGCCTGGTAGCAGACCAAAGAAAGAGAAGGCGGTAGTAAGACCAGCAATTGAGTGCTTGTGGGTTGGGCATTTGGAAATCCCATTATTCTCTTGATGCAAAGAATGCTGAAAGGGAGGTTGTCCCTTCAAATGTTTTGTGTGACTTCCTCCTGTATTGCTTAAGAAAATTTTTTGGAGTGGTCAGTGGTTTGGTAAAGCAAGAATATCTTGATGATGATACTTAAGCTACAGGAATGTCTGGATGATGTGCATGGCTATTGGTAGAGTGAACCTTGCTCCAATAGTGGAGGCATTCAAGGAGTGGGAGTAGGGTAGCTAGAAAGGAACCAAGTTCATCCTCTCCACCTGGATTAAATACAAACAACAGCAAAATATTAGCCACTCCCAAAGTTTGTTTGTTCCAATGAGCATCAATTTACCCAGATGAACAACTTTGAGGATTTTGCGACAATCAACTGCAATTGATGTGCCTCATCTTCTTCCTGAAGCTTCTGAATGCGACCTCAAATCTAATTCCAATAATTCCCCTAGATTACCTGCCCACTCCTAGTGGATCTCACAAACTGCTCTCTTTTTCCCCTTCAAGTCTCTGGCCTAACTTCAAAAGTAGGAACCCAATCCAAGCTCCCAACAGATCTATTTTAATTTGTTCAATTTCTTTCCAGGCACAGGATTGAAACATACCTGAGATCACACCCTTCTGCCCTGGATAAAAAACAAGTAATGTATTTCCTACCACCTCCTGGTTTCAGGTACCCAACACTAATCTAGTTTAGAATCATACTCCACCCATAAGCTTGAAAGAAGTGTAAGAGAATATCTAGGTAGCTTTTTCCTCTTTATACAAACACCATGTCAAGAAAGAACAATCTACTGCCATTAAGATATCTTCAACACAAGTTTTGGAAGTGGACCATTTCAATGCTACCCCAAATCCAAATGATTTCTCCAGCAGACATAGGTTTGTTACCCCAGAAAGTGTGCTTGGTTCCTTCAGAGAAATTAGACTTAGAAGGCTTTGGCCCGATACAGACGGGCAAAAAATGCCGTCCTGGGACTGCTTGAAGTGTTCCATAGGGCTGGGCGTCCATATGCACCCAGCCTTAATAGTGGCGCCCGTGCTGCACTCTAGGAGGCAGCTTCTTTTTAGGGAGCACATCAGTGCCACACGGTCCGGTTGGCACGGGCCCAACGAGGGGTAAAGACGGGCAGCATGGAGCCGCCCTTCGTATCCCATCCCCCAAGCCCTGTTAGCCTTCTTCAACTTGACACTCTCCATGGGTGCTGAACTGCAACCTCATAATTCCCAGGTTATGGAATGCTGCTCTGTGTCTATGCTATCAGTTGCTAGCTTCTACTACTGTGCTCCTTCACACAGTATTACCTGTAAAAATGCACAATTAGGAAAAACTTCTGGGCTACCATGTTTCCTGATAAGCTTTCCTTCAGTGAACAGACAGAATTTTTTGGGACAGGAGATTCAAACCGGACTGCCAATGTCCACAGTAATGGACACTGAGTTACAACTTGTAACTCAAGAGTATGCCAAATTAATGAATATATATATATATATATATATATATATATGCTATGACCCATAACTGTGAGAGCTAAAATGGTGTAGTGGTTGCAGCGCTGGACTAGGACTCTGGAGACCACGGATCAGTTTCCCACTCGGCCATGGAAACCCACAGGGTAACCTTGGGCAAGTCATATTCTCTCAGTTCAATATCCTCATAAATTGCAAACAACTTGAAGGCAAACAGCAACACTAACCTCTTACTGCACTCCAAAATGATACAGCCAGAAACAAGTACACTGTTGGACCTCCCTTTCACTGTTCATTTCAGAGTACATTCAGTGTGAACATTCAGTGAGTACGTTTACTATGCCAATGTGGCATAGTGTTTTGAGCACTGGACTACTACTCTGGAGACCAGAGTTCGATTCCCAGCTCAGACATGAAACCCACTTGGTGTCTTTGGGTAAATCACATGCTTTCAGCATCAGGGGAAGGTAATACCAAACCTCCTCTGAACAAATGCCAAAAAAGACCTATGTTAGGGTTGCCATAAATTGGAAATGACTTGAAGGCAAACAACCACAACAAACATTCAGCACATCATGATAGGAAGCATAAAAATGCCAGTGTCCATGGTAATAACCCTCATGACTAATAATCAGGAAGATGACAGATGGATAAATGTACAACTTCTACACATGGACATGTCAGATTGCAGAGAAATAATACCTAATTAAATACAATGTATTGTGAAACAGCAGAAGTTATTCTGCGAGGTTTAACTTTCTCTAGTCTACTGCTTTAGGCCACACAGATTATTCCCCAGTCCGCCTGGAAATATGTCCTGTTGTTCATTAGTCAAATCACTTCATCAGTTCTGTAACACTAGCGAGTATCTTTGCTCCATTATACACAGTACATCTTTAAAAGGCTG
The DNA here is from genome assembly GCF_019175285.1 of Sceloporus undulatus. Taxonomy (NCBI): domain Eukaryota; kingdom Metazoa; phylum Chordata; class Lepidosauria; order Squamata; family Phrynosomatidae; genus Sceloporus; species Sceloporus undulatus. The sequence goes on from NC_056527.1 coordinate 110,725,932, forward strand.
TTGAACACACTAGAAAAGGAGTGCCATCAACTTGCATCCTTGTCCATGGAGCTGCTCTCTTCTTCTAGCAGTTGTTCGCCCTCTGGGTTCAAAACAGGGAGACGATCCCCACACTGACTATTCCGGGCACAACGATAAAGATCCCTGGAGGAAAAAATGACAGGGTGAAGATCCCTGCTAAAGGAGAACCAAAGATCAGAACAAAGCTGGGGAATCATTGGCAATTCAGATGTTTAGGATTGCTGTTCTCACAATCCCTTACTGTTGGCTTAAGTGTATGGGAACTGAAGTCCAAAACAGCTGGAGAGCCAAAGGTTCCCATTTTTGGCCTAGAACCACCCACCCACCCCCAATTCTCTGAATGGAAAAGTTCCATACCTGCCATGTTTCTGAGCAGTAACAACTGCATGTTGGAGGCTGCCATCAGGACAACACAGATGGACATGGACATGGCGAGACCGGCAAAGGACAGGCTGGGTGATTCGAGGCCAGGGCTCCTCCGATTTCCCAGCTCCACGGCGCAGGATTAGGAAGGAAAATCTCTCCTCCTTTTGTGGTAGGTTCTGGACACACATATGGGGGGGGGGGGAGGAAAACAGAGCTTATGAAAAGTACTGGCATGTCTTCCAGCCATCTTCCATTTCATTTCCAGTTGAAACCAACAAGTTAAAAGAGGGAAAGCTCCTGAAGCCATTTCAAATGACCCTACATTATCAAACAGTGAGCTAATGGATGATAGATGTGGCGATGAAAAAGTGCGTAGTAGCACGTTGTTATCAATAGTCTTAGAATCTGATCCTTGTTTTTTTAATGAGAAACGCCTGGGGTTGAACCTGGGCCCTTCGGCATGCTGCCTTGACAGTTATAAACCAACCCAGGCTATACTGTAATACAAAAAACACAGCCGTTATCAAGGGATGAGAGGGAAAGCTGACATTCATCAGCTCTCCTGGGAAGCCAGCTGCTTCAGGCTTTGCCTCTCTACAAATGTCATTCCACAGTCATTTCACCTGACTGAGGAGTCATACAGAACTTAGAATCGATGCCTTTGTTTTTTTGTTTTCTTTCTCCTCCTTATCCCCTTTTCAGTTCATGCCATGTCTCTTTAGATTGTAAACCACAAATCAGCAAACGACTTGCCATTTTTAATTGATATGTAAACCTCTTTAAAAGCCTCTCAAGTTGCAGTGCAAAATGTAAAAGCTATGAATAAGTAATTGTATTTATTGTAAATAAGTACTGCCTGTTATGAGCTTCGGCTGATACGCCAGCTGCGTCCTTTCCTGGAAGCGAGGGACCTAGAAACGGTGGTGCATGCACTGGTAATCTCATGATTCAATTTCTGCAATGCACTCTACACAGGGCTACCCTTGTGCTTAGTAAGGAAACTTCATTTAGTGCAGAACATGACAGCCAGGTTGGTTTCTGGCAAAGCCAGAAGTGATCACGTACTGTAATACCTACTTTAAAATCGGTCCACTGACTGCCCATTAATTTCCGGGTGCAATACAAGGTGTTGGTTGTGACATTTAAAGCCCTAAATGGCTTGGGTCCAACCTATCTTAAGGACTACCTCCTTCCATATAATCCATCTGGCTGGGCCCCAGAGCACCTCCTCAGGAAGTGGCATGCCAGAGCACTTCTCTCGGACCTTCCTTCCAGCCCCAAGGGATGCCTAAGGCTCGCGGTTCCCTCTGTCCCCATCATGCCTGACGAGCTCCTCCGACTGCCCCATTGGCATTTACTGCAGTTAGGAGGGAGCCCTATGGATGGAAGTCTAGGCCTGATGGGCACAGCAGGAACCATGAGCCTTAGGCGTCCCTTGGGGTTGGAAGGAAGGTCCAAGAGCAGGGAACTAGTGTCGCTCTAGCGGGGATGGTCTGGGGCCTGGCTGGATGACTTCACGGTCCCTTTCAGCTCCAGCCCTGCTGTTCCAGATCCCCCCGCAGATACTGAGGGCCAACTGTACAGGGAAGCCAAGGCAGGGAGACTTTACTGTCTCAACCAACCCAGAGTATTTATATCTCATGCTCTCAATCACAATGCTACAGAAGCTCCCTAACTTGAATACATAAAGATCTGATCACCCTCTTTCCAAAGCTAAGTAGGACACTTACCCAACTGAAAGGCAAGGCATAATATGCCTGGATGAAGTTACATGGGAGAACACGGTTGGGTGTCAAAAGTGGACAGGGCAAGTGGTGTGGGCACTGAACAAAGGGGAAACAAAGTACAAAGTCAGTATAATAATGTTGTGACAGTCTCCAGTCCCTTAGGCATTGGTGCTCTTCAGAAATAGTGTAAGCCTCATCTTCCACATACGCTATGCAACAAAAAAGCCTCTGCATCACTTTTGTTCCCCAGTCACTCTTAAACTGAGAACAAATTAGTGAAGGTTTAAATCTGACAAGCTTGGTCCAATAAACTAAGTTCTGTGTCCACGTATGTCTTAAATTTAACAACTCCAACATTTCTTAATCAAATACTTGACCATAGTTCAGGATTACAAGCCATGTAAGAACAGAAGAAGGGTTGCATACAATCAAACCTACAGTATCTATGCCAACATGTTTACACACTGGCCAAACACTTGTTTTTCAACAGCCTGCAACTGGACATGAATGCATCTGCATCCTCCCCCAAGTCTATTTTCAGCTCTTTTTTTTTACTCTTACCGGAGCAAATATATGAGGTTCTCGGGGATCATAAACTACTTTGTCTGTGCCCTGGACACAATGAGAAATAGAAAAGAGATGAATCATTACAATAGTCCTCCACATCTTCTCCACATTTCTTCTGTGCACCCACCCAACTGCCACCCACAGAGAGATTTCTGAGCCAGAAGCAACCTTTGGGCAAAATGCTGCAACATGTATAGAGGTTGTGTAAGTGAAAACAAAAAGTCTTCCAGTTGCTTAACCATCCAGGCAAATTAATATGACTATCACGGAGAAAGCACCCCCTTCTTCATATCAACCCATGCACAAATTAAGATGGAAGGAAATATACTCTCTCACCATAGGTAGGGTGGAACAGAAGAAACACTTTCTCCTAAATGAAATCCTTTTCTGAGAACTTATATAATTTGAAAGTTTAGAAAAGTTGCCGTGAGGAGAAAAATACTTAGAATCATAGAATAATAGAGTTGGAAGAGACTGCAAGGGCCATCCAGTCCAGCCTCCTGCCATGCAGGAAATCCAAATCAAAGCATCCCCAACAGATGGGTCATCCAGCCTCTGTTTACAGGCCTCCAAGGAGGGAGATTCCACTACACTCCGAGGGAGTGTGTTCCACTGTCGGACAGCCCTTACTGTCAGGAAGTTCTTCCTAATGTTGAAGTGGCATCGCTTCTCGACCTTATGGCTAAGATCAAGCATTCTCTAAATGTATAATCTGTTCCTAATGTTGAGGTGGAATCTCTTTTGCTGTAGCTTGCATCCATTGTTCTGGGTCCTAATCTCCAGAGCAGCAGAAAGCAAGCTTGCTCCCTCCTCAATATGACATTGCTTCAAATATTTAAACAGGGCTATTATATCATCTCTTAACCTTCTCTTCTCCAGGCTAAACATCCCCAGCTTCCTAAGTCGTTCCTGGGGATGTTTAGCCTGGAGAAGAGAAGGTTAAGAGGCGATATGATAGCTCTATTTAAATATTTGAAGGGATGTCATACTTTGGGGGGGGGATTATCCAAGAGAGAAATTTATTTATTTAATTTATATCCTGTCTTGCCCCTAGTCCTGTGACTCAAGTCAGCTTCACAAACGTTAAAACAGATGCAAATAAAGAAATATTTATGAAACTCAAGGGTGCCTAGAGAAGAGATGGGCAACAATTGCTGGGGCTTCAAGGCCGCAGCACTCTGTCAGTTAAATATTTTGCCCCCAAATACAATTCAGCGGATGGCAATTATGCCTCCCCTTCTTCCCTATACTATTTTAGACACATGAGACACACATAGGTCAGAAAAGGCTACGTCTGTTTTTCACTACCTGCGTCCTGACCTTTCAAGTATGGCAAAACTGCCCCCAACAGTACCTAGAGGGCATCTGGGGGAATTTAAAAAAAATTAAAAACTGTGGGCCCTATGTTCCTGAACAAGCAGTAGTGTAGTATCTGCACACCCTAATAATTATATCCAGTCTTTCAAAAGAGCTTTGGGAATGGCATAAAACTTTCCTCAACATAAGAACAGAAGATTATGATGAACTATATGCTGCATTTGCCTTTAGTACTATCATAATTTTATACCCTTATGTATTATTCCTGAGAACCAGTGTAATGTAGTGGTTTGACAACAAGATTAGGGTTCAACTCCCTGATCAATTGTGGAAACCCACTAGGTGATCTTGGACAAATACTAAAACCTCTGTAATAGGTTCACCTTAAGAGTCATCATAAGTATGAAACAATCTGAAGGCACACATCAACAAATTATTCTTAGCACATCACAAATATATCAAGATGTCTCACCTTCAGTACAACATCTCGGGCCTCCATGAGCATTTGATGACCTTCCTTGGTACCATTTTCTACCAGAACCTACAAAAGACAGAAAAGGGATGCCTGAAAAGCTACCCCTTACAAAAGAGAGAGGGATTCTAGTGTCATGGACTGCAAGAGAAAATGACTATGGCCCATTACAGACCGCCCAAAAGGGGTGGTCTCGGGCCGCTGCCGGTTGCAGCGTGGAGGAGTTGCAGCAGCCAAACCATGCAACTCCCCTGCGCTGCAAAGAAGGAGCGTGAAAATCACGCTCCTTCCGGCAACCCAGAAGAGACACTGCAAGTGCCAAAGCGCGCACTCGCGGCGTCACTTCTGGGCTGTGACGTGTAGACGCAAAGCGTCCGCTATGTCAAAATGGCGGCGGCCGTGTGGAAAGGCCGCAGCCATTTGTTACGGACTCTGTCTGTAATAGGAGTAGGGGCATCTAGAAGAGACGCCCCTTTTTCAAACTGGGACGTCCTGAGGACGTCCGAAATGGCGGTGTGTAACGCGCCCCAGATTGTTACTACTATAGCACTATTACTGTGTACCGTGTTTTATGGAGTATAAGAAGATCCTGGCTCAAGCAAGTTGAGTCTAAAACTCAACAAAGGGGAATCAGATTATGAAAAGAAAGATGTAAACAAAGAAAGCAGTATGTAGTTCTCTCTTAACTTCTGGTCCACAAACCACAAGAAGGGTACAATGATCTCACAGGAGGTCCACAAAAGTTTTCACCTTCTCCCCACAGCAGAGCATCCATATTGACATTCTAGCCACAAAATGGTGGGAAGAAGCAGGAGAAATGTCTCTCCTCCCCCACTAATGCCTCTGAGGGAAGATTTAACAGATGGTGTAATTGTTAATGGTTCAGATATTATTATTCACGTTCAGGTGATACTGTTATTGTTGTTATTTTTTTAAGTCTTGAGTTAACTTGGGGGCGTGCAGCAACACAGGTGTTCCCAACCTTTTTAACTCGTAGAGCTCTGATTTCTATGGTGAAGCCCCTAAGAGTCCTACACTATGTCTTACAAGTTAGTGATGTTTAGGAATATATATACGAATATATTCTTATTCTTTAATTTCATTGAATTTTTATTTCTTTCATTTTCCTGGAGAAGGCACGGAGCACATGGGAAGTGCATGCGGAGCCCTAAGAGCTCCTCGGAATACAGGTTGGGAACTCAATTTAAAGGAAGCCCCAGGTAAAGAAAATATTAAGAACCACTGATATCTATCATGGACATGAGGAAACAGAGAGATTAAACCACTAGAAAAGCAAGTCCTTGCTTCGCAATCTGAGAGCAGGGCAGTGGAGGGGGCACAAACAGCAAAACACATACCACTCCACCAAGTCAGGATAGATATATCACTTACTAGAAAGCTATCTGTCTTTCTCCAGAGGGTCTGCACTGTCTCCACTCTCTCAGAATAACTAGGAAGTTCATTAAGCGAGTAAGCTGATACCACAAGATCAAATTTCACCTGCAGATGAAACAGAGAAAGAACATACTGTATACACTCATATATAAATCTAGAAATTTAGGTCAAAAAATTGACCCCCCAAAAACCCCCTGAGTCGACTTATCCACGGGTCAATGTAAGTACTGTATTTTAACTCTTATTTAAAAGAAGGAAACATCTCCTTGTCAAAGGCAATAGTATAATCTGTCCTGGAAGCACCGATCCCCTCATTCATCCAGCCTTAGGAGTGAGCGCAAAGAGCTACGTTTGCTGGAATTTTGTAAGTTCTCTGACATTGTTTTGCTTTGCATCATCCTTTAGATCCTTTGCTATATGCCCCTAAGTTTTACCCTCGATTTATCTATGGGTCATAGAAAAATCCATAATTTTGGCCCCAAAACTTGTCCTCGACTTATACATGAGGTCAACTTATAGTCGCGTATATACAATAAGTGGAGCCACAAAGTCTCAAATTATAAACATTGGGTCCTTTTAAGACTAAATATTTTGTCTGCATCAAGCACAGAAACAATCTGAGGTGAACTGAAATCTGAGACTGTTGGAGTGAGACTGGAGGCCATGTTCTGATCATGGGAAGTTTCACTCCTTCAGCCCACCCTACTTGTTGTGAGGATACTGTACAATGAGGGTGTGGAGAAAGAGACCCTATGCCTATGGCCCTTAGCTCTTTGGAAGAAGGGAACAACAAACATTTACCATGGTCAAAAGAACCCTGCTTAATGTTACACCAATTCCCCACATCTCTTACATTTCCTAAGCCAAAACTGAACACTTTCAGACTGAAATTAAAAATATTGCCTGGATCACTGTTAAAAAGTTATGGGATCATATGTTAAGACTTACAATCTCAAAAGGCTGTGGATTCATGTTTATAGACCCAAAAAAACTCTTCCGTCTATCTATACTCCAATAGAAAGTTGCAGATAGGTTTTCTGGGAAATGATGGCATCTACAGTGCTGTCCCAGGCATGGGGTATATTGACAGAAGCAGTCTAAGTATTTTGGATGAACCATTGATCCGGAGACTACTGCAGATAGCATTTCCCAGCTCTGCAATATGAGGTGCCTTTGGATGGGACACAGCCAGACTGAAAAGCTAGGTTTTCAATGAGTGGCAATATCAGATGTAACTACAACAGACCTCCCTCACTATAATGATGATGCAAAATTTTGGCCATTATGTTTTACAAAGGCTATAAAAGAATTATTTAATAACCAAATGTGGACCACCTTCAGAAGACAGATGGGATGCAAGATGATGTGGAATTTAACTTAGCTGCAGGTATCTTGGGGTGCTCCACAAAGACAAATTAGGAAAAAGGATGCAGTCACCAGTACACTCCAGCACTGGCATCTCAGGCATTTGAATCATGGCTAACAAGACCCCACAGAGTTCAGATGCTTGTGAATAGAACTGCCACTGGGGAAAAGTTGTTTTTACCTTTGGTGATACAGGGAGGAACTGTCGGAAATAGACCCCAGGAAAGGATAGATTCTGGTCCTTGGACAAACCTGGGAAGAAGAAAAGTGCTAATAGTACCAACATGGGGAAGAAAGAAAGGCTTGGGGGAATTTTAATAAAATGGGACAATCCTGATGATGAAAACTGTAGTTTCGAAATGACTTTTTAAAATGTATGTGCTTTGAGGGCGGGGGTGAAGGAAAGGCATCTTTGGTCAGAGCCAGTTCAGCAGTATAATCATATCCCCATGAAATACCTCATCTCAGGCATATTGTGCAATTGGGTTAGCAGTTGCTTGCTTGTTTTTCCCTTTTAAAACAAGAACAATCCTCAGGGCTCTAAGTATGAAGATGTATGCAAAAGTAACAATGGGAGGGGGGTGGTAGAAAATCTGTATTGTAGCATAGCTATTTTTGCTTTTCTTATGAAAGCAGGAGCAGAATAAGGCAGGATAAGGCATTAGATTTAATTTTGGCTTTCGACAACACAGATGTGTCCAGATGATGCAGCGCCAAAGGAGCACTGAAAAGCTGCAGCTCTGGCAGCTATGGCATCCTTTCCGTGGCACAAAAAGGCCAGATCAGGGCCGCAGCATGTAGTTGCCATGGCCCTGATCCAGTGAAGAAAGAAGCAGCTGTAGGCCACCCCTTAGGGGTGGTCTATTCAGCCCCACAGTCGCTAAGAAGAGCCAGGGAACACAAAAACTGAAAAACCATATAGTCCCATAGAAATTTTATCTCAGTATACCACTTTCAGAGGCATGTCTGGCACAGATAAAAGGCAGTTCCAAATTATGGAACTCCCTTGCTAGGCTAGACTCCTGCTGTCCTGCCTTTGTCAAAGACGTCTCTGGCCCAGAAGGCTTTCAGTGCCTCCCCACCTGGTTACAGTCAGATGTTCCAAACTTTTAAACAGATTACTTAGTAATAGTAGTATAATGTTTTAAAATGGTTTTCATCATTTTATACCGAAATGGTACAATTAATTTACCTTCCATTTTATTATGTGGATTTTATTGTATTTTTACTACAACCTTTTTAATTGCATTGGTAGCTGCCATGGATCTTAACTCTGGAAGAAAGGTGGAATATTAATCAAGGAAGTACATGAAATAAACAACAAAACAATCCACAAAGAAATGCTGTTCAACGAATAGTAATATAATTATGTGCCTGATGTTTAAAAGGTAGGAAGGAAATCCTGTTTTATTGGGATAGGATGTTTCCTAGACATTGGCTCAACAAGGAAGACAAAATGCAATGATGCGCATTCTGGTATTGTAATGCCTTGTGCTACCATTTCACTAGGAACAAATTTATTATAATTAAGACACATCTGACATTTATGAAGGAATCTGTCAGTTTTATGTATGGAAGTACAACACTATTATTATGAATTTCATAGGACAAAATATGGCAGCTGGTTGAGACTGCTGGATGATGCAACGTCTGGTAAGGCTGCAGCATGGGTGACAGACGTAGTGTCCATGTCACACCACTTGCAGCACATACCCAGGATGACTCAACAGGTGTGATGCAAGAGGTAGAATCAAGGGGGAATTGCAGGCACCTGTGAAGGAGATTGTGTCATGGTCAACGTGTATAAATATAGGCATGACACTAAAGACAATGTGGGTTATTGATTAGTAGTGGTTGGTTGGTTGTCATGTGTATAGTGCTGTATATACATAGTAGTAAAGTTCTGTAAATAGAACTTGGAGACTGAGTATTTATTTAGCACCTTGTGCAGTGGTAGGTACTGGCAGCATTGCAGAGCTCAGCAAAGAAGGAGCACAAATGATTAAGAGTGAAAGTGCATAGTTCTGATAGAATCAGAGAGAAGAAAAATAGAGCAGTCAAAAGTTTGGCATACCCACTTCACAGTCCTGACTCTCACCTTTCATCAGATTTTCAGCCAAATCCAACATGGAAGCCGAGTGGTCAATATTCATATATTCATTGATTGTCTTACCCCAGATACTATGAGCTGCCCTAAGGTGAAAGAGGTGGATTGGGGGTGAAAGAAGAGGTAGCAAGATTACTCAACTACATACTGCATCTTTCAGTAGAGCTGCTAGGACTCCCAATAATTACTCTCTCCCTGCCTCCCTCCGAGCAATGTCCTGTCACTACGGCAGAATCAATGCTCCATTATAATCCTGTGATTTCTCACCAGCTGACAGCGCCGGTACCAGAGCCAAAATCCAATAGAGTGCGAGGCTGAAAATCTGGGACTCTCTTCTGGATCTGAAGGAGTAAAAATGAAGAAGAAAATATGGTGTTAGCTTCTGAAGCTACACTATTGATTTCAAACATTAAGGGGCTCAGCTTCTAGACTTAGAAACACTTAAGGAACCAGCTACATATAAAAACCAAGATACTACAAGCCTTACAAGAAGCAGACTTTTCTTCATATCTAAAAAGCCAATCATTCCAAAGATAAAGGGTCACTTCAGCCTGAGCTAGGCTTCTTACTGTCAGTTTTAAGTTGTGGTAACACAGACGTATGTCAACATCAGGGAGCCTATGGTCTTCCAGATTTTGTTGAGACTGAAAACTATTATCAGTGGTGTAACAACATCCAAAATCAACAGTGATATCTTTACTAAGCAAATCAAAATGCACAAAATACATGCTGCAAGCTTTGAAAGCTCCACTGGCTTGTTCATCAGCCCTCCCTCCATGATAACTGTCATCCTTCGGCCTGTGAGGGAGTGACCAGGCAAGCCCAGCTCCACCAGGGCTAGCCTGAAGAGAGCCCTTCCTCCAGTCCATCTGCCTTGGGGTCCAGGCTTCAGAGGGAGAGAATAACCACTGGACCTGATCCCCTTCTCCACCACCATTCCCTTCTCCTTTTGTCTCATGTCTTTTTAGATTGTAAGCCTGAGGGCAGGGAACCATCTAATTAAAAATAATAATTGTAAGCCACTCTGATAGCCTTTAGGGTTGAAGGGTGGGGTATAACTACCATAAGTAAATAATAATAATAATAATAAATAAGTGTGTTAAAAATCATGTAGGAGAAAGAACAATATGACAGTGCTAGTCACAGGCCTGCATTTTGTCCAGATGCTGCTGCTGTTGCTCTCAGTTAAGATGGTACGGAGGGATATCCATGCAGGAAGGATTTGCAACATGTATTTTGTGCATTTTGGCTGGCCCAATAAAGGCATCGTTGTGGAGTCTGGATGCTATTGTACTTTGTTATATGGCCAACACAGCTACCCCTGGATATGTTTTCTTATCCATGGTGTCAGCAGAAGTAGTCTGTCAGTATCTAGAGAACTGAGATTTCACCACCATTGGTGTGCAAGATTTGACAGCTCATTTGCAACTGATGCAAGACTCAATATAGATTCCACTGTGACATGTGTTCCATTGTGTGATGTTAATGTTCTTAATAATGCTGGTCTACTTACAAGATTACAGTAAAAAGTAAGCACTGCTGAAATAAACAGTTTGAACATTTGGAAACAACTTAAGGAAACCAAGTAAAAGGCAATCAAAACTACTTTTTCTGTTTTACTAGACTGAAATGTTAATGTTTGTCAAAAGGCCACCAAGAAAACACCGTTATGGCATGAGATGAGAGCTATATTTAAATTGAGATATGAGCTCCATATTTAGATACTGCATGAGGTATAGGTCTGGATAGCCCAAGTATTTGCCAGTTATAACTCCTTAAAAATATTGCAAGCCCTTGACACATGAGTACCATGTAAAAACAGTAACTCACCTCATGTAAAGCTCGGTACACTGCTGCAAATATCCCATCCATCCGGGCTGCCATGTACAGAAAGCTGAGTTCTTCAGTGTAGCTTGGAAGAACAAGCCAGAAGCAGTCAGTTGTGTGTGTGTGTGTGTGTGTGTGTGTGTGAGAGAGAGAAAACAAAGACTGGAAGGCATATCATAAAGGACTAAGAAAAGGTTTCCCATTGTATGAAGATGCATAAGTTACATTATGAGCACCACCATCTATGTATCCCTCTGTTACAATCAGAACCATAAATAATTAAAAACAGTAATGTTATCAATTAAATTGAAATTTTCTGAATAAAAGGAGGCAAATTAGCTAACATTTTTAATGAAGGTGACTGACTAAAGCTGAAATGTTCAGCATTAATTCCAGAATTAAGTTATAAATAGCTGCTTTATTAAACAAGGGAATGAAGATCCTGAAATGTCACATTTCCTAGTTGGTTCTTGGAGTTTTACAAAACTATGTCTTGTTTATCACTGGGCCTTCAGTGTTGGGTTATTCAGGTCATATAATCCTAACAGAGAGACAAAAGTGAGGTAACGAAATCAGATCATGAGGGAGAGAGAAAGTATAAGTAAAAGAGGCATTTCTGGTGGGGTAGAGGTGAAATGTTTTCAAAAATTAATGCAACTGTTTCCTTCTCTTCTCAGTTCAAAAGACAGACAAGGAGGAGAGGCAGAATTTTTGATATACAGATATTTAGTGGAGATTCATCGCTTCTCGGCCTTTTGGCTAAGATCATGTGTAGTATTTAGTGGAGATTCAAATGGCAATTTAACATAACCTTAATATTAATTGCTCCCATTTTAATGGAAACATAATTAATTAATGTTTTTAGTTTAATAATAATTAAGACATCAGTCATTTTTTACTAACTGCTCCATCTTTGGTTAAAATTGTTTGTTGTTATGTTTGTTATTTAAATAGTTTCTGACTTATGATAACCCTTAGGCTTTTTCATAGGGTTTTCTGGGGCTGAGTGTGTGTGATTTGCTCAAAGTCACCCAATGAGTTTCCATGGTTGCCTGGGGATTCTAACCCTGTTCTCTAGGGTTGAAGTCTAATGCTCAAACCATTACACCAAACTGCCTCTTACATAAAATAAGGAGGCCAAATCTGATTCCACCTTTCCAGAACCACAGTCATGGGTAGCTTGCAGTCCAAAAGGGTGAGGCTTCCACCTGAAATGGTGAAGTGAGGTGACCCATTCCCTATTTGGACCATAAGCTGGTAGTGATCTTGGCATTTTAACTGAGAAAGAGTAAGAATAAATTTCTAGCCTTTACAGTTGTTACAGCTGGGGAAAGCCTGAATCAGTACAGGCAATGATGGTAACAGTATGGAGAAACTATGGACTCATTTAAATTACAGCAGATGAGTGAGAGACCATTTGCTTCCTGCATGGTATAAATACCCTAAAGGGACCATATCCCATCTGATCTTGGAAGTTAAGCAGAACCAGCCCTGGTTAGTATTTGAATGAGAGATTGCCAATGAATATCAGGTGCTGTATGCTATATTTCAGAGGAAGGAACTGATAAAACCAGCTCTGAGTTTTCCTTGTGTAAGAAAACCCTATGAAATTCATGGGGTCACCATAAATCAAAATGCAACTTGAGGACACATAAACACACACATCCCATAGTGTAAGATTCTTTGGTAAAAATGCAGATCACAGAACAGCAAATTCAGGGTATGTGAAAATAGATCCATTACCATCTTACCATGACTTTGGGGGGGGGGGGGGCATGTATCTTGAAACCTCTTTTCAGCCGCAGACCTTGTTTTTTGTGGGGGGAGGCCTCCAGGAACATGAAATAAACCCTGGGTATCTAAAGTTGCCCCAAATGGCCTATCACCCCTGCCCAAGGCTGTCCATTGTCCATTCTTTATGTAAATGTAGTAGTAAACAATTATGGCAAATAGACTACTATGAAGCAGACCATGTAATGTACATGCTTAGAAGTTAGAAGAACACAAAATGACATGAGAGGCAGCTGTATGAAATAAAGGGCTTTGCAAACTAATCTGCACTCAGTGAGCAAAGTGGGAATATAATATTTGGACCAAATCTTCACTGGGAATCAGTATTTGGGTTCTAGAACAGTTGACAAGCCACTCACTTCAACGCCTCCCAGTGGTAAGTTGTTTTACGGATGACATTCATAACCTTCTTCTGTAACTTCTTCTCATCAGCTTCACTCAGTGCATCTGACAGACAGAACATGATGCATTATTTTATTTATTACATCTTCTTCTAAAGAAGTCAGGTTAGCAAGCATTATAACTCTTACTGCACTCTTATAACCACCTCTCAATGGCTGCATCCGCACTGCAGAAATAATTCAGTTTGACAACACTTTAACTGCCATGGTTCAGTGCTAAGCAATCCTGGGAACTGTAGTTCTGTGAGACAATTAACCTTCTTTGGCCTGAAATAGATGGGCTAAATAGAGAAACTTCCAGTCACTTTGGGGGCATGGTGTTTAGACACCTCGTGACCCTGATGCAGCCAGAAGCTGCTCCGAGGCCACCTAAGAAAGCCCAAAGCCACTGGCAAAAGGAGTGGATTTAACCAACTCCTGCCAGCAGTCTGTTCAGGACCATGGCAGCAGCCTGCTTCAGGAGTGGGCTGTCCAGCCTCCACAGTCCCAGGTTGATCAGGACTGGAGCGGCTTCTGGCCACTCCTTTTGGCCCTTCTGCTTCGCCTCTCTGTCAGAGAGCTCTAGTACAACAAGAAACTAGTGTTCCTAGAATTCCACAATATTGTGACATGGCAGTTAAAGCAGTATCAAAATGGATTATTTCTGTAGTCCGTATGCAGGCTACATCAGTTGAGGTTTACAGAATATGGTTGGACCAAGATTACAAAATGTGAGCTTCATGGCTGAGTGTGGTATTTGAACATAAACTGAGTCAAATCCAGTGCTCTAATAGTGCAAATCCTTGAATTCTTTGCTACTGACTATGGTGTGTGGGGCTACTAGTAAGTCACTGAAGTACAATGACTTCTGTTATTATGTATTTTGTAGATTATACACCATTGGCAGGTTTTATATATTTTATTGATTTGATTATTGTATGTACAGCACTGTGTACATTTACAGCGCTATAGAAATAAACTAAATAATAATAATGTACACCTGCATTACTGATTAAAATATCACATCAACTCTCCCTTGGACACAAGCCCTCTTTTAACTGTTGTGATACAAGCCACAATCAGGAAAGATGTTTTTTCATCAGATTTCTAATATAAGCCCCCAACCCACTCCACTAATATAAAAGCACAGCAATCCTCAAATTTGGGCTGGCCTTCGCATGCAGTTTATTCTTTGTGGTTGCAAAAGGCTCCCCAGCAGTCACCATTCTCTAACCTGTGGTTCAACTAGGCCATTTAAAAACCCATTCACTTGCCCTGGGGAGAAATTCAGATGATCACCAACAGTATGTAGACACCTCCCCTAATCATGGAGGGTGTCCTCTCTCCACTTACCCCACAAACCCACACTCACCCTTCTGATGGGCCTGGGCCCTTAGCTGCTGTTCCACCCGCTCTGCTTTCTTGCGCAGGTCCACTGTCTCTATGGGCCGCTTGCGGCTCCATAGATAATTGGTGAGAGTCTTGGTTTGCTTGTCCAAATTACGCAAGGAGGATTCTGGGAGAAGAAATATCAGTCAGATTGGAGGAATCATTACCACTCCCGCTCTGAAACATAACATGCCTTCTTCTTTTAATACTGTGCATGCACTGCCCTCAAACTAAAGATGCTTCATATCTAGGATAGAAAGAAGGTAAGATCCCTTACTGGATGCAGCAGAGCAAAAAGGGTTCTAACCCTCCTAATTGCTTAATAACAGGGCTGGGTAAAAAACAGGTGTTTGGTCATTGTTCATTTAAAAAAAAAACCCTTTTTTGGTTTAAACTTTTTTAAAAAAAGATGAGGAAGTTGCATTAATGTTTTAGTGAAAAAAATGAATCCTATTTATTATATGAATATTATAAAACATTATTTTGTATGTTACAGAGTTTGATCAACCACTTTTTAATGTTTACTAACATTAAAAATCCAACGTTATTAAGTTTTAATATGCTCTACGTCTTTCAATAAAAATGTGGGAATTATATTAACAAGTTGGTAGCCTATATACAGGAATATAGGACTACACCATTATAGGACTACATCAGAAAATTAAGTAGCAAAATACAATTCAGAGTTATGGCCACTAGCTTAAATAAACAATTGTTCTTTAAAAAGTGCTCCTTTAAAGCAAGTTGTTTTGGTTGAACTTATGTAAATAGAACTATTTGTTTCTGAGTGACATTTCTTGTACTATAAAATAAAGTGATTTTTAAAAAGCCATTGCCACTACATATTGGTCTAACAATAAACACCTGCCAATAATCTGTTCAAGTTAAAATGTTTTAAATCAATTATTGCTGCTCCAGTAAGTGTGTAGGAAAACAGTAGTACTAGCCAGACTATCTAATCTTTGAATAATCAATTTAAAAAACAGGAGTGGGTTTTTTAAAGTCATTTAGTTTAAACTAGCCAACCCTACCTAATAATTTCAACAAAAGGGGACAATTATTCATATTTTTGTACAACCCATAATTCCAGAAAAAGAGGGCTTTCAATCTACACAACCCACAACTGCCTGACACCCCAGAGATCCCATATTTCATGAATTTTACTCACGTGCTACCAGAAATTGAGCTGCCTCTACCAACTTGGGTGGAAGACTGACACTATTGAGGTGGACAATGCCTGGGTGCTTGCGGTGTGGAACTTTATCCAAGAAACTGGATGTGTTATCTACCCTGGAGACCTTGGGAACAACTGTAGCCAGGCCCTGAGGGAAGAAAGGTGGAGGGGAAAGTTAGGCATGATATACCAAGTGTATCAAAAAGACATAAACAAAGGCAGGGAGAACTAATAATCATAGGGAACAAGCACGATTTAAGCTTGCACTGAGAGGAATGGGAAGGTCACAACACTGGATTGTCCTCATGGACAACCTGTACTCAGGACAAGAAGTGGCTGTTAGAACAGAATCCAGAGAAACAGAATGGTCCCCAAACAGCAAAGGAGTCAGGCAAGGCTGCATACTATCACCTGTCTATTGAACCTGTATGCAGAAAACATGGGACACAGAGCAGGCTTAGATTCAGAGCTAGGAGTGAAGATAGGAGGAAGGAATATTAACAAGGTAAAATATGCAGATGACACAATACCACCAGAAGAAACAAGTCCTGGAGCAATTATTTACAAAGGTCCAGGAGGAAAGTGCCAAGATAGGATTAATGTTGAACATTGTTTAAAAAACCCAAAATAATGACTATGGAAGATCTATAAGAATTCCCCCTAGATAATTAGAAAACGGAAATAGTCAGAGTTCCCATACCTTGATTTAAATACCGATCAAAATGGAGACTGCAGTAAAAAATAAGATTAGGATTGGGAAGGGAAGGAAAGCTATGAAAGACTACACACTACACTCTTAAAACGCTGCTGGGTCACTTCAGCTGCTCTGCCTCCTGTTGCAGTTTGGGGTTTGTAGTTCAGTGAGGCTTAATGTGAATATTCTAAATGCCCCTTCCTAAACTACAAGTCCCAGAATGCAACGGAAGGCAGCCAGAGCAGTTAAAGCAGATAACAACAACAAGAAGAAGATCTAAGGCGCTGAGAAAATATATTAAAGACTAAAACTGCTAAGCTTTGATTGTGTATTCCTGCATGACATAGCCCTGGTAGTCTCTTCCAGTACTAACCCCATGAATCCACTGAATTCAGATCTGGATACTATCATATGTGATAACTGAGGTTCAAACCAACCCTGGCCTGGTTGAGTCTCCCTTATCCGAAATGCTTGGGTCAAGAAGTGTTTTGGATTTTGGATTTAGGGATATTTGCACATATCAAATGAGTTATCTCAACTCTAAAGTATACATCCCATATAGACCTTAAACACATTGCCCAAAGATAATTTTGTACACAATATTTCTAACAACTTTGTACACTGAACCATCAGAAAGCAAAAGTGTCACTAAGTCAGCCCTTCATGATTAAAAGTATGCAAGGGGACCTTGTACCAGCTTTGAGATTAACCGGGGTCACACTGCAGAAATAATCCAGTTTGAGACCACTTTAACTGCCCTGGCTCAGTGCTAGGGAATTCTGGGGATTGTAGTTTATTGAGGCACCAGAGCTCCCTGAGAGAGGCTAAATGTCTCACAAAACTACAGTTCCCAGAATTCCCTAGCATTGAGCCAGAGCAGTTAAAGAGGTCTCAAACTGGATTATTTCTGCAGTGTGTTTTGGACCCTAAACCAACGCTCAAACCATTATGCCACACTGTCAGAGAGTTCAAGAATTGCATTTATCCAATCTTCATGACAAGATTAAGGAGCGAAAACCACAGAATATCTTAACGAAGAGGAACAGACAGCCTGAGATCCTCTAGAGCAGTGGTCCCCAAATTGTAGCCTTCAAGAGGTTTTGGACTTCATCTCCCAGAAGCCTCAGCCATGTTGGCTAATGGTGTGGGATTCTGGGAACCGAAGTCCAAAATCTCTTAAAGAGCACACTTTAATAACACACAACTTTAACAACGAGACACACAAAAAATGAGGGCAATACTGGAAGAAAGCTTCACCCTGAAAGCCAAAGAAACATCAGGAAAGGCGCCTCTCTTCAAGCCCCTGGCCGCCGCCATCTTGGAAAGGACGGTTTTTCCTCACCGCGCAGGCGCAGAAGCGATCGCAAGTCGTCCCTAGGGGCTTCCAAGCCGCCATCTTGGGAAGGGATTGCGCGGCGAAACAGCAGCGCGCATGCGCGGTTTCTCTGCGGCGCCAAGGTTCTTTCGTCCATTCCCTTCGCGTCTTCTCGAGTTTGGCGGGTGGGCGGGGCTTGAGTGAAAGACAGCAGTAGCGATCGCCATCTTGTTTACCCATAATGCATCATTTCAAAATGGAGACTGTTATGCCATGTTAGGAGCCTTGGTTATTTTTTGGAGCTAGTTTATGACTCCCATCATGGCATTATTAGCTCCTCAAGTGGTCACAGAAGCACTGAGATAAGTAACATGAGAGGAAAAGGCTCATGTGGTGCCACAAACACACACAAACTGAAAAAAGGTGGCACTAAGGGGCTATTCAGACAGCCCCAAAGGGGTGGCATGGAGCCGCCCCGTTTCAGCCAGATTGGGGCTGTGGTAGCTGCATGCCACGGCCCCAATCTGGCCTTTCCAGGGCGTAAAAAGGAGCCACAAAAATTGCCTCTTTTTCGCACCCTGGAAAGGGTGTGATAGCTGCCGCACCACAGCTATATGGCACTCCTTTGGCACTGCATTGTGCGGATGTGGCGCCAGAGGAGTGCCATGCCACAGCGCACTATGCGGTGTGGTGCCCTGACTTCAACCCCAGGCCAGCCTTAATGGCCGGTCTCCACAGGGCCTAAGTCTTTACTTCCCCCTTGTCACCATGCATCACAAAACAATACACTCTCTGGTAAGTATGGGGCCACTCCTTATGCAAAATCCTTGTCTTTTCTACTTTTTTTGGGAGGGAGGGTCCAAAAATAATTTTTTCTCATGCAAAACTATTTGTTTTGTGCACTTTATTTTCTCTGCAAGGTTTTTTTCTGATAAAAGAAGTTTTGGGAACACAGAAACCATTATTTTTCCATGAAAAGGCCACAAAATATGGAACAGCACAAAAAAAAATTGGCCGGGGGCGGCTCTACAAGTATAGCTGGCCTGGAGATAGGTAAAGAAAATATTGAAATTACCTGTTCTTGTATGGAAGGACAAAATTAGTTAAGACTGACAGCCCTACTCCATTATAAATAAATAGGGTGATGAGAAAGTTTCCATTCGTTGCATGATAAGGGGTGTTTCTAATTGTTCATGTTACTAAGACATTGAGAAAATCATGGATCTGTTGGGAAAAGGTGGTGTACTTCTGGTAGAACATGGGTGGACAGGACTTTCAGAGAGTTAAGTACCATTTCCCTTGCAGATTTTCAGTTTTTCCTAATGATTCTCTTCAAAAACCTTTGACAAGTCATCTTTCTTGGCATTTCTCCCAGGCTTTCCCAAGGCTACTGTGTATTAGCCCTACATATCTGGAGGGCTACATGTTGCAGAAGTTTTGGGAAGGCCCAGGAATGGGGAAGGCAGAGGGTGGGAACATCATGTGTGACTGAGAGATGCCCAGCTGGTTTGGCAGTATTTGACCAAGTACAGCAGTAGCAAATCTCCTGGTGTTCTCTAATACTTTGAAGTACATCTGCAGTACTAAAGACTGAACAATTCTGAGAACTGACTTCTGTTGTGAAGATGTCACACAGCATGTGTTTCCCCATAGATCTGTTTGGGAGTATTAAGCTGTTCTGGCGCGCTGAAAAGGTAGAAACTTCAAGAGGTCCTGGGTATTTTTCTGAAGGTCACAAGTGTGAACAGACATTTGTGGGATAGATAAATTTTGTGTGTGAATATAACACAAAGTAGTGATACGTTAATGGAGCATGGTTGTCAGAAAATTGTTTACAGTGCATTGGGGGGAAGGAAATATTGCCACCTCCCTTAGGTTCCACATAGGGATGTAAATATTTTGAGTGCTTCATCCTCACAAATGAGGACAACTATTTTTAACTAATTTTCTCCCAGACCCAGAGAAAAGAAATATTCTCATCCAGTATTCTCACCTGTTATTTACATATCCCAAAGTGTTTCCAGAAATTGTTCTGTGCAGAAATCCAAGCGGGAGTTTAATGCAAAAATTCCACTTTTTTCAGATATCCATTGTGTGTGTTTGTGTGTGTTTGTGTTAAAAAAAGCAGACTGTCTTGGACACATAAAAACACTATTGCCTTTGGTGCGTGATGGCTTATTAGTGGACAGAACAATGCAGTCTTACACAAAAAGGTGGCTTTTTGTGCAAGATTGCTGGTTGTTGTGCAAAAACCAGTATTCTAGCACACACACACACACAAACCACACACACACCACACACAAGAAACTATGATTATTGGAAACACTTTTGCACAAACAACTCAACATTTTAACGCAAAGAGCCCATGTGGATTTCTGTGCAGAATTGCCGAAATCTAATTAGTTTAAGATTGGACTGAAACATAAACATCCAGAAATTATTTTAAAATATAATTTTAATATAAAGATGCCAGTTTTTTTAAAAAAAAAAAACAATGTGGGGAAAAACTAACTGAATCCAGGCAAAAGGCTTGGCTCTGAAACGCCTGAGTTTGAATCCCTTTGAATTCCATCATTTTTAATGTACTTGGTTAATTTAATTTTTATTGTTTTTGTGGGGTTTTCAGGCTATGTGGCCATGTTCTAGAAGAGTTTTTTCCTCATGTTTCACCAGCATCTGTGATGAAACATCAGGAAGAAATTCTTCTAGAACATGGCCACATAGCCCAAAAACCACACAAAAAACTGGATGCCGGCCATGAAAGCCTTCGACCCCACATTAATTTTTATTCTTTTGCAATCTTTTCTTTTAGAGCAGCTTCACATCCTTGGAATCCCTGTACCTTTTGGATATGGTCATTCAATTAGCTTTTTTATTTTTTTAAAGAACTTGCCAAATTTGCAAATTTCTTCATCGGTGCAAAATAAGATATTTGTTTATTTATTTATTTAAAAATTCATACTGAAGTATAAGGATATTTAATTTGTCCAACCCTATAACTCACTGACATGATTTGAATGTGAAACCTGCAAACATTCTTCACGCACCTTTGCTGGAGGACAGAATTTTAGTGAACCTGTTGCAGAAATATCTGTTATCAATGATTTGTATGACTATTTTATGCTGTAGTTGCAAACGGGACAGAAAGCCATGCTACATGAAATTGCTCTCTTCAAATCGGATAGGCCATCCTGATGGGTCACAACCAATATGAATCTGTCTTTGGCCTGTGTGCGACCAATAGCGGCATTGGCCCCGTGAAGTCCCCTGCAGCTTGCAGGTGGTGACAGACAGTTGCTCCTTGCTGAGTCTCAAAGCCCGGCGGTAGTGGGTTCCAGCCCAGCCACAGATATCCTTCAGTTGGTTCTTAGGTGCATGAACAAAGCTGTTGGTGTCTTTGCAAGGCCTCGCCATCCTCCTGCGTAGCATCATGGTCCCACAGTAGTCCTGCCCTGCTACTTTGGTCCGGGGGAAGTCTTGGTGCTCTCTCCAGAATTTCTCGTGCCGAGGATTTTGAGAAGAGACCTGGCTTGTGATCAGGCAGGTGAGCAACAGGGTGAGCATCAGCACTTCACCTCCGCTCAAGGTGAGCATCGTGTCTGAATTCAGAGGAGAAAAGTGGTGTTACACCAGATTTGTACAGACTCTGGCATATCAAACTCAGCATGTCTACTAGCAGTGTCTTCTGATCTGCTAGTAGCCTGAACAAACTGTTGTTTGGGCTTCCTTAGGCAAAACTGGGAAATATTTTCAAGGCCACCATGTTCCATTTATGTTAACAAGAGATGAAAGATAAAAATTAATGAGGATGACAGCTGGGTTGCAATTTGACACATGGAACAATTGTGTGAGAAGCCTCCAGCCCAGATCTTACTTTCAATGCTGCTACTGCTGGAAAAAATTATACAATTGCCTTAGTGATTAGGAGTGGCGCTTTATCAGTGACTCGGGGTGCATCCGCACTGCAGAAATAATCCAGTTTGAAACCACTTTAACTGCCATGCTTCAAAGCTATGGAATTCTGAGATTGGTAGAGCTCTGCTCCACTCTGGTGCCACAATAAACTACCAATTCCCAAATTCCATAGCCTTAAACCATGGCAGTTAAAGTCAAATGTGGGCTGGTTCTAGCTTCCTTGAATACCAGATTTGGAGGTCATCCCAGCATTTAAAGTTTTTTTGTTCTATGTTGTTGGTAAGCTACGTCTGATTAAAGCCCCTCTTCCCCTTTTTCTACTGAAGATTTAATTGCAGGAGAAGCTCTGTACTTACTCCCATTTGTCCTGGGAAAGTGGGATATATCAGCTTGACCAAATGGATTTTCAGTGAAACAAGGCAATGACTTCTTTGCCTAAATACCCTAAAGACACCAGATCCTGTCTCATCTTGGAAGCTAAGCTAGCTCAGCCCTGGTTAGTACTTAGATGGGAGCCTATCAAAGAATAGCAGATACTGTTGGCTATATTTCAAGGGAAATGCCAAAACCTGCTCTGAATGTTTCCTGCCTAAGAAGTATGAAATTCATGAGGTTGTCATATGGCGTACACACACACACAGCTGCCAATTCAATGCCATGCACCAGCACTAGATGGTGACAGAAGACAAGAACTGGACAGCAAGGAACCAAAAAGGTTATTCTTGGATTTGCGTAATAGGGAGGCCCTTAGGGTGAAAAAAGCTTTCACCAGGCCAATGGTGTGGAGGGAAGAACCACTAATGCTGGAATGTCTTCTTTTATAATGCTTTGAAAAACACGAAGATTGAATCTTCCTTTGCATAGATCCCCTTAGAGCTAATTCTTCGGGTATTCTCTTTCGAATTCTCTCCCCCCCCCCCACTTTTTTGTGGTTTTTTGTTTGATTGATTGATTGATTGATTTCTACTCCTTCCTCTCATAAAAATCCCTGGGACACCAGAAAGCTAATAATAAACAAAATGATTACGAGTGAAAACCTCAAACAATGTAACTGCAGATCGGCACAGCTGGATGGCATGCAACAGGCTGCTATCCTCCTTGTAACTAAGAGACTGTTGTTGTGGTGTGCCTTCAAGCATTTCTGATTTATGGCAAACCTAAAGGGAACCTATCACAGGGTTTTCTTGGCAGGATTTGTTCAAAAAGGGTTTGCCCTTGCCTTCCTCTGACTTTACCAGAGTGGGACTAGGTCATCAACTCGGTCACCAACTCAGTAATCATGGCAAAGTGGCAATCTGAACCCTGGTCTCTAAGAGTCCTAGTCCAGCATTCAGATCACTGTACCACATTGACTCTTAACTAAAGGATAGCATAGGTAACACTTTTTCCCAGTGAGTCCCATGAGGCTTTGTCTGCATGGGCCAAAAGGCCAATTTTGCCCCCCCCCCCCCCCCACCACCACCACCTTTCTGACATTGTCCTATTTGGATGATACATGGCTCAAACTCTGATTCTGATGCAAGCAATCCAGGCATTAGACCACTTAACATGGTTTAAAATTAGTTACCTGTTTCTCTGGAGCTTCTGGGAAGATCCGGAGCCCTCTATTCCCACACTACTAGGCCACCCAGCATATCCACTGCCCAGCACATCTACCATCACCATGGGTTGCTTGTTCTGAGGTCAGAATGAGGCATCCAGCATGTGATCATCACTGTTTGCAAAAGCGAGAGACCTGCGGTGGCAGCAGGTAACCCAGCAAGACACCCATGCAATAGCTTTAGCAGTAATATTTACATTTCTATACCACTTCATAGTGAACTGAGCACTCTCTTAGCAGTTTACAATGTTTAAGCCAATGGCCCCCAACAAGCTGGGTACTCATTTTACCGACCTATAAAAGGATGGAAGGCTGAGTAAACCTGGAGTTCTGCAGGGATTGAACGCACAACATTGTGGCTGCAGTACTGGCATTTAACTACTGCACCACCAGGGTTGCTTACTTCTTCCCATGCAAACTGCTTCCACAGCATGGAAATGGAGGGACAGGTAATGTGGACTGGTTGGGGCAGCTGAGAAACTAGGATACTTCGGGAAACTCCCAAGTATCCTGGCCAGTGCAGACAAGAACTAGGTCCATCTAAGGAGGAGGCATTGCATCCTAGAGAACAGCAGTGCTTCTGGATTGAACCCCTGCCTGCCAGCTGCAACATGAAATCCAGATGCATCCTTACTCTTATAGCCTTTCCACAACCTGCTGCTATCCAGGTGGTTTGGATTTATTTTCTTTCTTTCTATTTTGAGATCTCAGGGCAGTGTACAACAAAGCCCTTCTCTTCAATTTAAATCCATGTGAGTAACTGACATGATTTGAAAAAGCTAAAACAAAGCAGACTAAACAACTTAAGAAATTAAAGACAGCTTTAAATAGTTTAAATGATTTAAAAGGAATTAAAATCATGGACACACAGGGGGTTCTATAAAACCAATTAGACCCAAAAAAGCTTTTATGAATTACCATGTTTTATCATGTCTTCATTGCAGATTCTCATCATTCCTGACAATAATCATCATTAGTATTGGTAATAGTATTAATATATATCTCAACTTTTGCCTTGTATAGAATCCAGGGCAGCTTTCTACTGATTAAAAACAAGGTACTACACACACACACACATATGCAAAACCCCACAATTGAACTACAGTTGTGTTTAGAACACAACAGCTGCCTCTCCACTGCAGAATCAATGCTGTCTGAGACTGCTTTAACTGCCATGCCTCAATGCTATGGAATTCTGGTAACTGTAGTTTTGTGAGATATTTAGCCTTCTCTATCAGAGACCTCTGGTGCCATAACAAACTACAGATCCCAGGTCTCCACAGGCTGGAGACATGACAGTTAAAGTGGTGTCAAACTGTTTTATTTCTGCGAGCCGCCTGTTTCTCCTTTTCATCTTGAACCATCTATGCAGCCAAAATTTCCTAGGAAAACATCCTTCTTACCAAGATGCCTATTAAAGCAGTGAATGCAGTTTCCACACAGAGCCAAAAGTCTTCCTCATTTCCCTTCATTTCCCTGGGGACTCTTTATACACAACCCAGCTGGTCACTAGGCAAGGATCGGCAGCCCTGATCACATGGAACTGGACAATGCCTGTTCACAATCCATGGATAAATGTAAAGCAATGTTGGGATTATGAAGAACAATTGAATAAAAGCTCACAAATCCCTTGACCCCATGCATGGAGGTCTCTCTCTGTTAAACAGTAAATGCTCTTCTCCAAGTCATGGCTTCTCATGAATTTCTCTTGAGTAGAGGTGCGATACTTATATTCTTCCATATCTCATCAGGATAAAATCATGATCAATTTATTCCCTTCTCCTTTCTGGTGAATGTTCATGTATGACTAGGGTTGTGGTGAGTTTTTAAAGGATTTGGCTCTGGTTCTTTTTTAATGCTCCTGCCAACACAGGCACGAAGCGGCATGCCACTACCGATGGTAGGCTTAGGGAGTGCACAGTAACCCTAGTTCGTGTGGGTGCCACCATGATTGCGCAGCCCTGTCCACCCAGGGCATGCATCCATGACGTGTCCTGTGCAATGCATCCAAATGGCACGTATCACAGGACATGTCACCGCACCGCTGGAGGGCATTTATGGCACCTTACCAGCTGCGCAGAAAGGAGCTGCATTTTGCAGCTCTTTTCTGCACGTACATCACTGGTGTGGCAACCACACAGCCGCACCAACGATGCAAAGGAGAAAGGGGTTACCCCTTTCTCCTCCTTAGGGTCAGGGTGCCGGCGGGCATGAAGCTGCAAGGGCACCCCTTTTCCGGGCTCTTTTGCCTGGAAAAACACCAGTTTGTGGCCACAGCGCTGTGTGTGCAGTTACTGTGGCCCCAATTCTGCACTTACAGGGGCGCACAGACCCACCCCTTTTGGGCTGGTTTGTACAGCTGCTGAGTTCTCTTCTCTATAACTTGATTCTGAGTATCATGGTTAGCATACATCAGTTCCATATAACTTGGTGGGCATATCTTAATTCTACAAAGAGCATGGCTCTGTAAGCATAAATGCTGTATTTCTTCAGCAATATTATTCATATTCTTGAATGGGTAATCTTAGTGCTGCTCCTAGGCCTTGTCCAGTGATGGGAATATATTGTCTCTTGGGTCAGTTTCAGGTGAGCTGGGCAATGTTTGGCTACTGATAAAGGATCAGCAAACAGAAACAATCTGGTATAGTCTCTGTTTGTTGTCCATTGTTCATCATACCTTTGACCTGGCTCTTGTCTCTATTTCTTCCTTGTTCCCTAGCGCCCCCCCCCCCCTTCTTCTTCAAAGGACAGCAGTGGACAATCTGCAGCCTTACAGATGTTATTGTATCACAATCTCATCATATTGGCTAGGACAGTCCAACATTATGAGGAGCAGGGGGTTTCCCTCGTGCTACCAAAAGTGGTAGTGAAGGAACTCACCAAGCTGGTTGCAAATCCTTTCTTTAGATTCTCCTTAGCCAAATCAGGCTATAAACCATTTCTTCATGGGCTTATGGGTTGCCACATACTCAAAGGGAAGTTCCTTCAAAGAAGTAGAAACCAGTTGTTTCTTAATAGCCAAGAGAACATCTGATGGCCTTCATGCCAATTCTGAGTATCCATGGCTATGTGAATGTCCATGTACTGCAAATATCAGAAATTTACTAGCTGAATAAGAAAAATTACTATCAACACCAGACACTTTTCCCTATTTATAACTGGAACAGTCCTTAAATAACAGTCACGTCTTCAACGTTACCTCTTAGCCGGTGTAAGAATCCTGTAATGCTGACAGTCACTGGAATTATAGATCACTGTGCAACCTTACCAAAATTTCAGCACAATGATAATGGTACTGAAAAATGCACCATGACCCCACACCAGATGGATGGGTGAGGTTTGGAGTATTATTGTTTTGTGGAGGCAACAGTTATCACCGAATCAGACACTAATGGAAAACATTCTTATCTTAAAAGCCAAATTCTCAAACTTTAAATCAGGAGTGTGTCAAGCCAAGAAATTCACAAGAGAATATTGTGCCCCTGGTGTAAGATCTACATGGACTGCTGAAACAACAAAAGTAAAAAGCTGGGAGCCTACTAGAAGGCCATTTCTGACTTTAAAAAATAAATTTCTTTATATTAAATGGGTTGGGGGAGATCAGAGAGTCTGCAACCAATTTAAAAGGTGAATTGATACTTACAAGCAGGTAGGATTTGGAAGTCCTTGTTGGCATCATGGCCAAACATTAACAGCTGTCTAGTAGCATGAAAGAGTTAACCTGTATGAGTGATGTTAGTGATTAATGGATGCTTTTTGCATTTGCTTTGCAGTTTGAGGCTGGGCAAAGATATGAAGGTTGAGAACCAACTGGAGGAGTGGATATTTCTCTTATGCTAATATGCTTCCATGGTTCTCATATCTTTTGAGGAAGAAGAAGGGTCACACTTGCACACTCTGATTTCCTTAATTGCTTCTAAGCTATATAACCCATAGGAGCTCATCTTCCATTGTCCTTGATCTGAAAGAGTATACCCAAATCCAGTTGTCCCATATATGTCCCAGCGATGGGTATTCAATTTGATTGCCTGTTGAGGGATATTTCCGAATAGAATTAGTTGTGGGGGGAGCAATTCTACCATTGTCTGTGAGGGAATGGTGGATCCCATCAGCCAAAAAGCTTCAATGCTCCTCTGCAGACTATTGGCTGTATCATTTACCACCAATAAAGCTTGTGCTACAACAGTAATGTGTGTCAATGTCTGGAACCTTAGGAGAGGCTTGGAGCTATACCCAGTTCTGGCGCAAGGCTCTGTTCTTTGGGGCTTCCAAAATAGGCAATTCACTCTTTCGGGGGACAGAAAATCAGTAATCCTGGAAATTTTGCAGGTTGCAAAAACAGCCTGGTTACTCTGCAAGCAGCCTCAGGGGCTGCACATTGGCCTCCCCAATTTAAACAAAAACACCTAAGTCACAAATTTCAAGGGCTGTATTTTTTTTTTTAATTGCTTAGGTGAGTTCCATGTGATTCAAATTTCAAACTCTCCCATTGCCTATGGTTCCTTTTTCTCAAGAAGCTTCCATGCCATGTGTTGTGTCTGTTATTTGCTATAGCATATGGTGATCATCTCCATAGGGTATGAACAGCAACTTTCTTTTAAGATGCCACCTGCCTTGTTCCATGCATTGATATGGGCACAAGATTCAACTTTCATATCAAAGACAGCTTATGAAATTTGTGTTCCCTTGTGTAGAGCAAACAGGTGTCTTCTGTCCTATCTACTGTTGTAAGTCCTATTATACCAAGATACCTACAAATGGGAATGTTCTAACTTAATACGGCACCCCTTTCATTTTTGGAAAAGCTAATAATTTGGACACTGGCCTGTTTCTAAACACCCAATCTACTTCTGTGGTCAAATGTAGGAATCTTGTCTGAAGAAAGATGTGTAGACACTGAAACCACAGGACGTGAATTTCACAAGTTGGTGCAATGGGTTGTGATATCTTGCAATTTACTGTGTCTACATTATCAGCACTGAGAGGCATTTTGAAAACTTTGGATATTGGCAAATTGAAGGAGCGAAACTACTGTCAAAAGATTTCTACAAAGTAGGAAATTATCACAAAACCCACAAAGCAGCCATTCGGTTTCATCACAGCCATGGCACGCAGTGGAAGCAATTCTGTTGACTTTGTTAGGAAGCAAGCTGGCAAACAGCTTTCATCCAGGAAACAGTATTTGACGATCTAGTCAATTTTGGAACCTGTAGTTTGGTGAGGCACAGGAACTTTCTAGAAGGAATTTGAAACATCTCATAAAACTGCAAATCCAAGGCTTCCATGGAATGGAGACCTGGCAATTCAAATGATATCCAAGTGCTATGAGAGTGTTGAGTTATAGAGACTTCAGACAGAGGTCTTTGCCATCACTATAGTTGTTGGTATCTGCCTCTGAGGTGACCACAATTCATGGTGACCCTGTGAGTGAAACACTTCCAAGATCACTTGTCCTCAACTGTTCTGTTCAGGTTCCACAGGCTCATGGCCGTACCCTCCTTGAATGAGTCTATCCATCGAATATGCAATCTTCCTCTCTTTCTAATACCCTCCACCTATCCTAGCATTATTGTCTTTTCTAGTGAGTCTTGTCTTCTTATAATGGGCCATCATTGCTACTAAAAACAAAATGAAAGACAACAGCTCCAGAGATACCTAGTACTGGACATGGGACTTTCTGAGGAAAGGAGCATGCTGTAAAATGAAGTATAACTAGTACTAAATTTTTCTCCTCTCCTCTGGGGAACTGATTCTCTCTCCTCTAAAAGACAACTGGCACTATTTGATACTATACTGCAGTGATGACAAACCTATGGCACGCATGCCAGAGGTGGCACTCAGAACCCTCTCTGTGGGCACATGTGCCATCGTCCCAGCACAGAGTTTGCCAGAGTTTGTTACTAGAAAGCCAGAGGGACATGGCACTTTGCAATAAATAAGTGGGTTTTGGATTGTAGTTTGGGCACTCGGCCTCGAAAAGGTTCACCATCATTGCTATACTGTGTAGTACAATTGTATCTTATTCCTCAACAGTCTTGAGGGAGGTCAAGGGTAGTAAAAATATCATGAAAACTTATGGGAAAGAAGGGGAGGGGGAGATCCATAATGCAGCCCTGTAACAACTGAGCATTGAAGTAGGCATGGAATACTTGCTGTTCCCAAGGGATGGAAAGAAGTGCAACCAATTTGACTGGAACAGTGGATGAGTACTCCTATAGGTAATAGTAATGGTGGTGGTGATATAATGGTAATTCAGTTCTACATGCACAAGAAAGATTTTATTGCATGACACTGCAAGTGAAGGTATTTTATTGCATGAAGCTGCAAGAGCAAAGAATTCAGGCACAGTTCCCACTTTTCATCCAGAGAGGAAAAATACATTTTAGTGTCAGCATTTTCCATCTGCAGTGCCCTATTCAATTTTCAGCCAAAAATCAATGGCACACATGCAAATCAAAAGGATTTGACAGCATCAGTGCAAGATCTGGTGGTCGTACAACACCTCCAACCACTCAGAGCTCAACGGTATAACAAATGCTATGCTCTTAGAAGTTCAGTTTATCTCTGGTCCTTCATGAAATTAACATGCATCTTTTACATTGACAATCAGATTCCAGTTATGCCATGTTACCATTTGTGACAGCAAAGGACAGAGTTGGTAACAAATTTGTAAATGGTTTACACCACTATCAGCATCGTAGTTTCTTCCCCAAATCCATGGAACTGTTGTACTGTAGTTTGTTGTCTGTAGTATCAGTTCTTAACTAGCAGTCCTTTCCCATGCTCTCCACCTACCCTATACCTGAGTTCCCTGGAAGCAAATAATTACATTTTTATATCATTTAAAGGATGGGTTATCTTGGAGGAAAGGTTAAGGTTGATATTTTAAGAAAATATATGAATAGGTAGCTGTTACATTACTTGATGGGACAATACAAACCATCGAAGTGCAACCTTAAGAAAGAATGTCATGAGAGAGAGAAGCAATAATTTGGTAGTACCAAAATGCAACTGAAATGCTCATGTATACTACAGGTGTGCATGGAAACTTTACTCCTGATGGACTCTAATATGGCAGAAAGTATAGTATCCCAAATTGATTACATGGGAAAACAATGGTTTCATAGACACTCTCTTCTAAAGAGGTGTTTTGAAGTGAACTGGCTCCCCATTAAGACAGGCAACTCGAATGCGCTGGGTGCTGACTCTGCCTCGGTAGTTACAGGGGGGGCTCTGGGAACCTCCTCCAATAATGCGGCAAGCAGTGAGGAAGAAAGGGATGTTGCTGTCATAGTAATTCTCATTGTAGTAGGTCCCCCCATCTCTGCAGATGGCATGCACATCTGGGTGGGCTGCATGGATGAAGGTGTTGGAGGGTTTGCAAAAAAGTGGCAGTCATCCCTCTTCTCTGCATCATCAGGTTGCAGTAGCGCCGAACATCCAGTTCACTGCTGGTCTTGGGGAAGTCGATGTGCTGCCGGAGGAACTTGTCATGACGGGATTCCCTCTGAGTGAGAGCTGGCATAGGTCCCAGCAAGACAATCAGGAGTAGTAACACTGAGCTGGTGGTCCTTTGATCCATGGTACCAGCAATGCCTGTGGGAAAAGAAAAGGTAAAGATTTATTATAAAACAGCGAGAAAGAAATTTGGAGGAAGAGGAATGAGGAAATTTTCCTGCAATTGTTTGCACTGCTTGCAGTGATTTCACTTATGCGCTGAATGAAACCGAAGCTTCAGTAATAGCATCCACAGTCCTTAAAAATTCTTCAATACTCTGCCCTCTTTCATAGTTAACTGTGATTTCACTTTAACTGCCAGAGACCCATCCTATGGGTGGGATTTGTAGCTTCCTGAGTGACTTAGAATTCTCTGCTAGAGCACTCTACTGCTTCACTAAACGACAAATCATAGGATTCCATGACAGTTAAAGTGGTATCAAAGTGCTTTAATTGTGTAGTGTGAGTAGCTCTATGACATGGAACTTAGCTAGCAATTTAGCAAGAAAAGGCCGATGTTTGCTGACTGGTCCTGAGCTTGCACAAAAATATTCAAGTTGTCAGCCTATCAAGTTTGGTTGGGCTAACATTATCAATGGTGTCATTAGAGGGGTGCGAGGGTTCACAATGCACTGAGTGACTCCATCAGAGGGGGTGATACCTGGTGAAGTGGTCACTCACCATCTGCTGCCATCCATCTGATGCAGTGGCTGGTGGAAATGAGGTGCTGCTGCCTCCTGGCAGACCCTTCTGGCAGCCCCTTCCTGCTGGTCCTGGCAGGAAAAGGATGCTCTGGTGGTACAGGCAACAGCAGTGGCTACCACAGACTCCATCTCTTCACCAGAAGAAAACACAGATTGGAGCAACAGGAGGGAATGGAGGCCAAGCCAGGCAGCGGTGTGCCAGATAGCTAGGATGGGATGTAGGAGGGTGTCGAGGCAGGCAGGAGAAGGGTCAATGGTGAGCAGCCTCTCTGCCACCTGTTGCTGCCACTTCTCCTTCCACCACCCCATCCCTTCCTGCTCTCTCCCCAGGGTTGCACAACCTGACTTGTGGAGTGGAGGGAGGATTCAGCCTCTGGCACTGCCTGATGGATTTGCTGAAAGATTGGTGATGGCATCCTCCTCGTCCTCCTCCACACCCTCCCTCTCCCCTTTTGCAGGACCAAAGGTATCACCGGGGACCCTGGTCCAGACCCACTCCCACCCATCTTTGCTTCAGGGACAGGAGGAGACAACAAAACCAGGGTCCTCCCTCCTCTGGTGACTCCCACTTACTAGGGCTGTGGGGTGATTGCCTGCTTAGGGGTGACACTATGAGTTGGTAACATCAACTCTAGTGA
Source organism: Sceloporus undulatus (assembly GCF_019175285.1). Lineage (NCBI taxonomy): Eukaryota > Metazoa > Chordata > Lepidosauria > Squamata > Phrynosomatidae > Sceloporus > Sceloporus undulatus. The sequence goes on from NC_056527.1 coordinate 110,758,193, forward strand.
CACCACTGACAGTACTTCATAGATGTGTGTTCTAACATTTGTAGAAATTTGAAATGCTTGTTCAGGAGGTACCCAAAGTAGTTGATTGGTTGGGTCCCAAACCCTACTATGATCTGTTTTCCCCCTCTGGTTTCATTAGATAGCAAACCAAGTTCAATGAGTTTATGATCAAATGTGTGCATTTATATATCAGAATAGATACACAAATAATGACTTTGTGTCCTCGTATAGATACGTAGGCAAAAAGGCTAACCACAGTTATTTAGTAGTGATTCTTGGTGTACACAAAAACAAAACAAATGAATGAACAATCCGTTGGTTATGGCCTTTGCTCTAGTGCTTCCCCTCTTTCCAGATATCGGTTGAGCTGCTGTGATGCCATGGATCAACACATGAATATTTCAAGAGCTCACATAAGTGGTGTCAATTTGGGCAAGTGCACAACTCCTGGAAAGGAAGTCAAAGTTCTTCTTAGTATTTCTTCTGGGAATAGAAATGATTGTTAACTAATTGAAAGAAGAAGGAATTGACATAGACAAGAAAAGCCAAGAGCAAAGATGATAACAAAAAGAGTACTGGGAAAGAATATTTACCAGCCATTCTTTTCCAGTAATTTGTTTATTTCCAGGATTTATATCCATCCTTTCTCCCACAATGGGATTCAAGCACCAGAACAAGGAGATATAATCTAGAGAGACTATTTGGGAGATCACGAGCTGTTTTACTGACCCTGATCCCATCATTTAGATAAGTGGATTGTTTTCTTACATCCAGTCATAACTGGAAGGGAGTTGTTGATGAATCTTTGGAGGTGAACTGGAAGAAGGAGCTGAGAAGACAGCAGGCTAAGAAACAGGGACCTTAGGAAAGGACTGCCAATTGATTTATTCATCTGTTTTCATATAACGTTTTGGCTCTTCACATGGCAAAATCAACTTGCAGTGGAAATTCCTTATGAAATGCTTTGTTTCTTAATGCCCACAAAATATTTTAAGCAAAGGCAACAAAACAAAGCAGCTGATTGTTGGACAAAGAAGTAATCAGTCATCCACTAAAAGCATACCTTCCAACTGCCCTGTTTTGACAGGGACAGTCCTGATTAATACTCCAGTCATCCCACTTTTTCAACTGTTTTTAAAATATCAGTTTCTTTCTCTTCCTTCCACTTCCCTCCCTTTGCCCTCAGATTACTTCATTTACTGCAAGCTGAGTTCAAAGCAAAAAACTGATTTCCCGTCATCTAACTCAACAGGAGGAGCGAGGAGGAGAGGCAGAATTTTGCCCTTCCCAGAAGGTTCAGAAAAAAGCAACCTGCTGCAGCATCTTCTATGTTGTAAGCCGCCTGAGTGCCAACCTTGGGAGAAGAGCAGATATATATATATATATATATATATATATGCTTGTTTGTGCTCCCTCATTAATGTTTTGTTCCATTTTGAGCACACTTTAATGTTGCTTGGCCACATTAATGATTTAATATTCTGACTAAGGAATACAAGTGTCAGCAGCCAACCAGCAGCAGAAATAATTCTCAAACTCAGGGCACCACAACTGAAACTCTCAAAAGCAGGGCACCACAACTTTCACCTGCTATCATCGACCCAACTGTCACTGGAAGGAGGGTTAAAATATCCAGAATCCCCCAACAAGCATGGCCAGTACACTGCATCTGACCTGTATCCTGTGGTATGATGCTTGGAAGAGAACCTTTGAAACAGATTGCAAATCAGGGTTGCATAGGAGGGTTAGGAGAGACGGGAGATATATGATAGATAATGAGAGTACAAGAAAGAACTAGAGAACATCTCACACAGGGCCTAGTCTCAAGGAAAAGTATGTTGTTTGCTCCAGACAGAGGTTGGAAATTGTAAGAAAGTAGATTCAGATAAACATCAGGAGAAACGTTCTAATGATAAGAGCTGTTTGACAGTGGAACAGATTCCTACAGGGTATCAAAGCTTTCCTTCAGTGGAGGAAGTTAAGCAGAAGCCGGCTGAATTATGTGACAGGTATCCCATAATTGCACCCTGCATGGATCCTGCATTGGTTGCAGTAGATGACCTCCAATGTCCTTTCCAACTCTTCAGTGTTATGCTCCTCCTGCCCATCTCCTCACATGCCAATAGTGTGTTGCCCACACATTCATTGCAACAACTTACCTGAATCCTAGGATCCTGATCTTTTCACTTGCAATAGATCCTACCAGATTTGCAGAGCAAAAATGCCAAGCTTTTCTGTTTTGCTGAGCTGCCTTCCCTCATCTGACAAGCTTGCTTGGTTGAGACTGTGAAACAGGAGATCCAATTCCCAGAAAATCCAAAATAGCCAAAATATTTTGCAATTCAGACCTCCTGGGGGGGAAATGAGAGGCCGTATTGCAAAGAAGGGAAAGTATAATAAACAGTGAAGCACAGAGAGACAAATTGGCTGGCTGTTGGAGTTATTGTTTTTAACCAGGAGAATCTGGTTCAGATGTTTTTTTAAAGCCACCTCTCCCTTTGCCATTTCAGAAGTGATAACTGTGTTTTACACACTGACAAAACTCTGGATTTTATAAATCTAGAATAGTCAAAACTTCTAGTAAGTGTTACTAAGTGAAGAAAAGAACATCTGGAATCAATGAAATTGTGTGAGAGAGAGTAAACATCGCTAGCCACTTTCTGAAGTTACTTTGGCTTTCATTCCAGCCAAGATAGGAGGATCTGGGTCAGACAGAACAGGACAGAGTGATAATTGCTGCACAGAAAATCACTCTATTACCTTGGCATTGGATCAAGATGAGAACAATTTAACCCAGCCAACTCTCATGCTGAGTAGGAAACTTGTTTCTTGTTGCCTCCATTCTTCCTCAATGAAATCTGAATCCCATGACTGCTGCCTGGGCTATTGCCAGTTTCTCCTTCTCTGTGGTTTCCTAGGCAATGTAATTACTGGAATCTATACAACATGCCTCTTTAGGACAAGGACAGGACTTGCTGGCCTTGCAGATATCAGCCTTGTTATATATTCCATAGGCCCTGTCTGCATGGGCCAGGATATTCTGGGGCCAGTCTCCCTAGAACACAGTTGTGAAAAGGTGGTGCAGGAGGAGGTTCGGGTTGAGCGGGCGAGGGAGCAGGCAGGCAGACAGGAGGGACCAGGGGGGCGCCAGAAGGAGGAAGAAGAGGGAGGAGACAAGGCGACACAGGTGGAGAAACAAAGAGGGAAGGGGAGGTACCCGGGGCCCTTATAAGGAAGGAGGGTGAGGCGTTCGGGGGAAGGAGAGCATGCGAAAGACGGGGGCGTGGTGTGGCAGAAGGACAAGGGAGAGCACAGGTAACAAGAAGCTCCCTTCGGGTGGGGAGTCCCATCAGCCTACAAGCTGCTCATGGGCATCTTCGAGTCGGACCTCACGAAGCAGTCAAATTAGTCGACCCACGGTGGGAAGGTATCTTGGGAGACGACTACAGGAATCCCAGTTGGGGCCGAGCGGGCTGAAGTCAACCTAACCTAGAAGGGACCTGGTGGGATCTACAAGGAGAAAAGTGGGAGCATGGGCCACAGCCGATGGAAAGGGAGAAAGCTGAGCTCGAACTATCGGAGAAGGCATTTTGCTCATGCCATTGAGAAATAAACCAGTAGAGACTGGGTGCAGGAACCTAGACACTCTGGCTTGTTGTTGAGGGACCAGGAGTTGTTGAAGGACCAGGAGTCAAGTCAGTGCCCAATATCTATCTGTAAAGGGAAGTGAAACTAACTACCTTATTAAAGTTTGTTTGAAGTGCACAGCATCCCAAAGGTCTACGTGTTTATTTGTGTCCAACAGAAGATTATTATGGAACCCAAAAACCCTACCCTTACGGCTGGAACACCGACCCAGCCCACACCAGTCATTTGTCCAAAACCCCAGGCCTGTGTAGCCCAAAGATGGAACTGAATCCTAGAATTATAGGGTTGGAAGGGGCCCCATGGGCGATCAAATCCAACCCACTGTATCAAAAGCAGACACAGCAAGATAAAGTGTTCGGGGGGGGGTGAACGTAGGAGAAAAATCAGTTAATTTAATAAAAGGTCAAGAGCCTTTTTAAAAATTCAGAGGAGAAATGTCATGGTGACAGATGTTATCCTTTTCTCTTTTAAAAAATAAACCTTATTTTAATGCATCTGCTTAAAAACTTAATTTGACAGATAACGCAAACAACACCAGCAGCTGCCATTGTGTTAACCTATAGTCCCTTGCTTGGAAAACTGTCATGGCATGACTCATGATGGAGAGACATTCCTGAAATATTGTTTAGTTTAAAAAATTTTGGCCCTCATTTATGGTCCCTCATGTAACTGTAAGCAAGCAGATAAGGAAACATTTTCTGCTGCTCCAGAGCCTAGGACGTGGCACAATTAATTCAAACTACAGGAAAAGAAATTCCACCTCAACATTAGGAAGAGCTTCCTGACTGCAAGAACTGTTCAACAGTGGAACACACTCCCTCAAAGTGTGATAGAGGCCTGTTACAGACTGCCAAAATAAAGCTGCTTCGGGTCTCTTTGGAGGTATGCTATTTAAATGATGCATGGGTCCTAAGAGTCCGGAGTTCGCACCAAAGCCACACTCCATTCCTAAGCACCGGAGTGCAGCTTTTGGTGCAGCTTCCGGATTCTTAGGATGCATGCATCATTTAAATAGCATACCCCCAAAGAGACCCGAAGCAGCTTTATTTTGGCAGTCTGTAACAGGCCAGAGTCTCCTTCTTCAGAGGTCTTTAAACAGAGGTTGGCTGGCCATCCATTGGGAATTGTTTGATTGTGTGTTTCTGATATGGCAGAATGGGGTTGGTTTGGATGTCCCTGGTGTTCTCTTAAGATTCTATGTTCTCTCTGTATTTACATGGTGCTCACATTGAGCCCTCTTTGTGATTGCAGTTGGTGACAGAGAAGCAGTTGAGGTTACATCATGCACCATTGCCATAACTCTTCCCTCTTGTTTTGGTTCTTTTTGGCATTGGATGAAGGAATTCACTCCTGTGCACTCTGGCCTCATCATATCACACCTTTGCATCTTGGTATTGCAGTAATTGTTTCTGACACTGCTTTTGGTTTTAAGAACACTGCCTTAGGAATAGGTTATTGGCAGAGGCATAGGAATCAACTGGAACCAAACCAGGAGAAGAAGAAGAACTGGTCAGGTAACTGGTCATGTGCTTAAGGGGGTGGGTGGGGGATAATTTCAAAATAATTTCAAACATAGGCTCAGCAACCTCAGTTGCTCATTTCAAATATGGAATTAAGCCCAGAGCAGATTCATTGCACCCCTGACATGGAAGCTACACAGATCTTCTGAGCATAATAGCATAGCATATTTATTCAAGTCCTGTGTGATGCTCTTTTTTTAAACACACACACACACACACGTACACATACACAATGTATTTCCATCAGGGTCTCATGTCATTTTCTCTCTTACATTTCTTTAATTATGCCACCAGCCCGGCCAAAAAGTGTTCTTGTTCTACATGGGTTCTTCTTTGTTGGTTAATAATAGATAAACCTCCACTTCTAACCCTATTCTACTTATGAAGAATCCAAGTTATAATTGTTCAAAGACTGGTCAGAATTGTTTGACTGTATCTGGAGTGGAATGTTGAAGAGATCACTGAAATCCTCCTGAAACCATGTGACATTTGAAACCTAAGTAAACTGAATGCTGTGGGTTTCAAAGCACCTCTTATCTTGGATTGAAATCCCCCCCTCCTTCTCTATAGTCATTAAAGTCACTGAGGGATGCATCCAAACTATACAGTTACTGCACTTTAACTCACATGGCTCCATCCTATGGAATCCTGGGGTTTGTTCGGAGGGGAGGGTTGCCATTGCCTTTTTCTGAGGCTGAGAGTGCGTGATTTGGCCAAAGTTATCCAGTGGGTTTCCATGGCTGACAATTTAAACCCAGAATTGTAGTCTGAAGTTCAAATCATTACACCACACTGGCTGGTTGTATGGCTTACTTACTAAAATAATGTATTTAAAACCCTAAATACCATGGACACTCATTATATCCTTTTGAACCCATGAATAAAAATTGGTTTTTAACATGACTTTGTGTAATTGTTTGTTTGTTTGTTTGTTTGTTTGTTTTTAAATAATGTTTTTACACATCTTATCAACCTTTGTTTCCGGAGATCTGATGGTTAGTTAAAAAACAACGGATAAATAGTTTTAATAAACAGAAGTAATAATATACATCATTGTATATTCTTCTTTCCATATCCAGTTTTCTATAATATGAGGACAAAACATTTTTTAAAATCCCATACACATTCCTATATAAATGTGTCGTTGGTAATAGTATTTCTGTTACTTAGCAGCACTTATATGGTGTTTTTCAATAAGCATGAATTTTGTCTTCCTGTTGGGATCCATTTCCACTAAACCAGTTTCTCCATTCGAAAGTGATTCCTACATCCCTGGCCGCTCAAGAGTTGTGAAAATCAGTCTTGCAGGGCATAAGGCTTGCACAGATATTTGTTACTTAACCACAGGCTCAAGGAGGGAATGTCACTACATGAGCCAATATCCAAACCACCAATTGCTTTGTCGTGACTCAGCCATACCCAAGGAGAAATATTTCTATTTCAGTTTGGGTATGATTCAAATTTACCACACTTCACAAATTTATTCAGGATGGGAGAGGTTTGAGATAAGTAAAATAAAATTTGGGAGAAGCTAGGACTCAGAAATTCTTCCTATCCATAGGGCTTTGGATACTTGCATAGTCTGGGTCTGAATGCTTGTATGTCAAGGTGTAGCTACCAGGCAGGGGACAAAATGAGAGTTTTGCTCTCAAATAAGTATTCTGTCCCCAATTACAGAATAATAATAATAATAAATTTTTAATTAAATACCGCCCTGCGGCGAACCAATCCAGGCGGTTTACAACATTAAAATAACATACAGCATAAAAACAATGTATTTCCCTCCCCCCTTAAAAAGAACACTTTCTCATCAAAGAGAGCCAGTGTGAGCTAGTGGTTTCAATGTTGGACTAGGACAGTGGTGTCGAACCTATGGCATGTGTGCCAGAGATGGCACTCAGAGCCTTCTCTGTGGGCACATGTGCTGTTACCCCAACACAGAGTTTGCCAGAGTTTGTTACTGGAAAGTGAGAGGGACTTGGCACTTCACGATAAATAAGTGGGTTTTGGGTTGCAGTTTGGGCACTTGGTATCTAAAAGGTTCACCATCACTAGACTAGGACACTGGGAGATAAGTGGTATAGAAATGTATATGATAACCTCAGCTAGGATACTTTGGGCAAAGTATTGGAAATCGGAAAAAGTACCACTGGTTGGCAAATGGTTGCTGAAATTAGTTGAAATGTGTGAAATGGACAAATTAACAGCTAGATTAAATAACAAAGACTTGAATATTATTGGAAAAGAATGGAACCCCATTGTAGATTTTTTTAAAAAAAGAAATGGGAAACTTAAACAAATGAAAATACTGTATAAGAAAAGATCTACAACTCTGAGAGCTGTGCTAAACAGATTTCAAACTTTTAAGGTTATGAAAAGTTAGAAGAATAAGAAGTTGTGAATATAGAGCTAAACAATTGTTCTATGAAACCAGATATAACAGAAACTTAGAAGTAGATTAAGTGGAAGTGGAAGTGGAAGCTTCTAGTCCCCCCCCCCCCCGCACAGAGTCAACTTTTAGATATGTATATCAATTTATATCTGTGTAGATTAGTTTTATTAATATATATATATATAGGAACTCAGATTTTTGGGATATCTTGGGTCACCTTGGCCAGCCTCTCACCTTCAGATGGCTTGAACCATAACTTCCATCCCCTGCAGTTCATCGTAACTGAATAGGTGGCGTGATGCAAGTTCTAGTCCAAAGCATTTCAATAATCCAAGGTTGAGAAAAACTATTTGGGGGGCATTTAAACTGCAAAAGGTGCTCTGAGCTGTTAGGATCTTGTGTCATCTGTGTGGTTTTCTGTTCTGAAATTGATCCTGTATGTCCACTACTTCTTCTTTTGTGGTGAGATGGGGGTCTCCACTTCCTCTTACCAGTATCTACCCTTCCCCATATTAGAAAAGTATTTATACAGCAGGGTGCTTTAGTTAAGAGTGGAAGGACTCCAAGAACGGCTTCCCACTTCATCTCAACTCTGAATTCATCTTCTTTTGGAAACCAGATCTGTGTGAGTAAAGGAAAATGGATAATGCAGTCATCTTTCCTACTGTATTGAGTAGACTTTACTTTGGTTTGTAATGAATGAAACCTAGGGCTGGATCCGCACTGCAGAAATAATCTGGTTTGACAACACTTTAACTGCCAGGGCTCAATGCTATGGAATTCTGGGAAATGTCATTTGTTGCAGCGCCAGAGCTCTGCTTCCCAGAATTCCATAGCACTGAGCCCTGGCAGTTAAAGTGGTGTCAAACAGGATCATTTCGGCAATTTGGATGCAGCCTAGGTAAGAGACATTAAACATGGAGTTCAGAGAGGCCTCTGAGGGTGCATCTGCACTATAGAAATAATTCAATTTCATGTTGCTTTCAACAGCCATGGCTCCATCCTACAGAATCCTGGAATTAGTAGTTTTGTGTGGCAGTGAAGCCTAAAGACCTTGTAAAACTATAAATCCCACGATTCCATAGGATGGAGCTACAGCACTTAAAATGGTGTTAAACTGCATTATTTCTACTGTGTAGATGCACCCTGAATCTGCACTTATTCGGCTCTCCTGTGCTAGAAAGAATGGTGTCCAGTGGTAAATAATTGTGAGTGATTTTGCACATTCTTGATGATTTGGCGCACTTTAGGACCATTTTAAAAATACATTATCTGTACAAAAAAGTTTCTTTTTCTGCAGAAACATTTTTAAAGGCAAAAATGTCAAGGGGAGGTTGTGCTCTCTCTCCCCATACAAACTAGTACCTAAATGGAAACATTCTTACTGTGGTAAACCATTTTCTCAATTGGGCAACATGATATATCAAGACCCCCTTTACATCAAGGACAAGAATATTTATGAGCATTCTTTACCTCCCCCGAATAAAATTTAGGGGTCCATTTGAGCATTTTCATGTAAAGAACTATAACGGGTTAGAACAGTTCCTTCTGTGTCGCTTGTGTTGCAAAGCCATGAAATCTATTGTTAATATCTTGCTGTTGACTGTGGACTGGACCCATAAATAGTGGCTAACTGTAGGGGTTGTGAATCCATAATTGATTTTATTGTCACTCTTTGCATTGAACAAGAGCTCTACTGATTGTTGGAACTTAGTAGCTTATCGAGGATGTGATGGGGCACAACAAAAGGGAGCGGGATGGGAACGGAAGGGTCAAGGGATGCATTTTACTGCTCACTGGAATGCCGTCGCCACTGGAAGTTCCCATTCTGTTCCTGCTCCGCCACAGAGGAGGCGATTTACAGGAATTGTTCAGAAGCGTTCCTAAAAATCGCCACCTCTGGGACTGACCGGGAACAGAATGGGAACTTTTGGTGGTGGTGGCAGCATTCCAGTGTGCGGTAAAATACATCCCTTGCCCCCTTCCGTTCTCATCCCGCTCCCTTTCATTCCACGCACAGCATGTCCCTGGGGGCAATGTGATAAGCTTATTCGATTTGGAACCAAAAGAGCTCCTGCTGAACTCAAGTCTAATCTGCACTGCAGAAATAATCCAGTTCGACACCATTTTAACTGTCATGGCTCAATGATATGGAATTCTGGGATTTGTAGTTTTGTGAGAGATTTAGCCTTCTCTGTCAGAGAGCTCTGGTACCACAGCAAACTACAAATCCTAGGTTCTGTAGGATGGAGCCATGACAGTTAAAATGATGTCAACTATGTCAATGCCTATAACAGGACTGAAGACAAGTGTGGTGCAAGGTTTCCCAGCATTTGAGGCAGGAGGATCCATACTCCCTCCTTCCCTAAGCCCCAACCTTCTTCTTCCATCACTTTCTTGTTGTGTGCCTGCAAGTCACTCTCATGACAGTCCTAAGATGGACCTATCATAGGTTTTTCTTGACTAATTTCATCAGAGGGAGTTTGCCATTGCCATCCTCTGAGGCTGGGAGAGTGGGATAAATCTCATTATTGTACGCCGCCTTGATCCCTGGAAAGGTGGGATAGAAATAAAATTTTTATTATTTATTTTATTATTTAACTATTACTTCCTTCACTTCAATTGCTGATTCTTAGGGGACCACTAAGGGGGGTAATCAATTTAAAAATGCAACAGATAGAATATTGCACCAAATGTTTTCAGCTGTGGACTGATGCTGCCGATCAGCAATGAGGTGTATACAAATGCTGAGATAATGTACAGTAAGTCTTTGGTAGCCACAGAGATTTGGTTCCAGGACCCCACTTGGATACAAAAATCCATGGATGCTCAAGCCCCATTAAGTAGAATTGATAGTAAAGTTGTATAACTTTATATTATACAACTTATATAACATGACAAAGACAAAGTGTGCTTTTTGGAATTTATATATTTTTTAAATATTTTCAAACTGTAGATGCTTGAATTAAAAGCCCGTGGATAAGGAGAAGTGACTGCATCAAATAATACCAAAGAAGTCAGATAATCTCTAGTTATGCCAATATTGAGAGAATCTGTCCCAGAATATGCAGCCAAGAACTTGAAAGGAGAAACGCATTTTATTTCTAAACTATTTCCAGAAGTATAGCTCCTTCTGGTGGCAGTTCCTATTATAAGCTTTTCAACCGTCCTCTTGGGTTTTCCTTCTCTCTCCAGGTACCTCTTTGGCCTGGCAAAACTGACCATGCAGTTCAAGGGATCTGGCCCCATTCTCTTTGTGCTCCTGGTAGTGGTGTTTATAGTTGGAACCTATGCTGCCGACTACAACACATTCCTAAGGCAGCACTACGACAACCCCAGGAGCAATGTGGGAAACCGTTATTGTAATACTATGATGCAAAGACGTGGGATGACCAAACCTCAGTGCAAGGCTGTGAACTCCTTCATCCATGGCAGCAAGAAGCAAATCATTGCTGTGTGTGGCAATGGAGGGAAGCCTTACGGCAACGGGTTGCGGCGTAGCAATAAACAGTTCTCTGTCACCACCTGCAAGCTCAGTGGAGGCTCTCCCCGTCCACCTTGTAACTATCGAGAGAACAGATCAAATAGATTTATTGTTGTCGCTTGTAATGGTGGGAAACCTGTACACTTCGATGAAGGTCAGATCTAAGATGCATACAGAATTGTACTCGATGTGCCCCATAGGAGAATAATGAACCCATTTCCTTTGTCTCATCCATGGAAAAGTTATCTATGGTTTGTAAATCTATGGAGCCAATTTGTCTAACTTTCCATTCCCAGTTGCTTTTTGCTTCTCCACTTCTGTACTTTTCATGCCTTCGCAAATGTCAGAAAAAGCTGAGACGAAACAAAAGAAAGTCCTCATTTTGAAATTTGTTTAATTTAGCTAGCCACATGTATTCTTCCAAGCACAGATAAAAATATAAACTCTGCAAATGCATTTTCAACTGAGCAGTGTTTCATTCCATTGTTGTGGAGTTCTTGTTTTTCTCTCTATTTTTCTGTGTTTTGTTTTGTTCATTATCTGTGTATGAGATAGCAGGCATGGCACTACTTGAGGTTTTCTGCTCCTGTTAACCCTAACCCATCACACCCCACATACAAAATAGGGTTTGTAAAATGGCATTGCAGATCCTATTTTGAAGTGAGGCAATATGGATGAACAACAACATGGCAGAGGCTATTGCTTGTGACAACAGCAAAACTGTATGTAAGGACAAAAACGTGTGTGTGTGTGTGTGTGTGTGTGTGTGTGTGTGTGTGTGTGTGTAAGGAATAAACAATGTCATCATGAGTACGTCTGATTATAAGAACCCCACTCCCATTTTCTTTCCTCCTTCCTTCTGGCCTTGTTCTCATTTGAAAAAGCTCATTACGGAGATTCGGAATAAGTATGCTTATTTATGAAGCAGAGAAAACAATCAACCTAAGGCTGGTGGGGGGAGGGGGGCAGCAGGGAGGCCAGGATACTTCCAGCTTCCCCTGGAGTATCCTTGGCAGTGCAGACAAGACCTTAGTCTAGATCAGTGGTCCTCAAACTATTTTGGGCCACTGCCTCCTTTCCTCTTGGGCAACAATCCTAGCACACACACCCCTGGCATATTTTTTTATATTAGATCTACTATTTTACTGCAAATTCAAAACAGCCAATCTCAGTTGCTGCTCCCTTTGCACCCAGTCACCTCTAGAGCAGCTGACTGAGCAGTGACTAAAAGCTTCTTGCTTGTGCCAATCTTGCAGCAAAGGCTGGCACAGGTGAGAGTCTTTTGGGTTGCTGTTTGCCTGGCTGCTCAGCTGCTGTTCCCTTTGCGTCCTGTCATCCTGGAAGCAGCAACTGATCAGCTGGCTAAGCAGCAACTGAGAAGCCTCTCCCCGTGCCACCTTTGCAACAAAGGCCGATGTGGACAAGAGGCCTCATGGTGGCTGCTCAGTCAGCTGTTCAGTTGCTGCTTCCAGGATAACTAGGTGCAAGAGAAGCTTCTTCCCAGAGAGGAAGGACTGTCAATCCTTTATCGGGGTAGAAAAAGGTACAGCTAGTGCATATGTAGGAGGTTTACAAAGGCCGCATGCACTGGATTGCAGACTTACAAAGGCCGCATGCACTGGATTGCAGACTGGTGTCAACTGGGAAAGGGAAAGATTTTAAGTACAGGAGCCACTCCAAGACAAATGACTCTTTCCAACAATCAAGCACAGATACCCCTTCCCCAGATGATGATGGTGATGATGATGGTTATGATTTGTACCCCATTCTTTAAAAATGCTCTCCGAGCAGAAGACATGTCTTTCCCACACAGCTTCAAGGGGCCATTCTCCCACAGAAAAATGTTTTCTTCTACTGCCTCTTCTTTCGCTCCGTCTGATGAAAGAAAGCAGGACCAGCAGTGCAACTCCAACCTGCTAGCCAAGTCCCAGCAAAGCTCCAAAGCTTAAGCAGGGTTCCAAATTTGAAAGCTCTTTTTTGCCACCACTTCTCTCCCACCACCATGTGCTTTAACTCTTTGCTCCAGCCTGTCCCAAAATGGTGCCACTCTGAGCCACAGAAGCAAAGCCCTGTGTGCAAGCCTTGAACAAGCTTCCCAATGGCCACTACACTAGTAAGGGAGTGAACTCACATAGGCAGGCAATTTTGATAATGTGTTTATTTGAGAAATGAGGATAAGATATTGGCAGTAAGCTGAAGCCTGGGATGGACATTGGTAACAATGAGTGTGTGAGTGGAAAGTGAAATATAAATGGAACAACAACAACAACAAAGATAAACTGCATTTACAGATGCTAGACAGCAACACTAATGATGACTTTCCACATTTTGAACACTGCTGCTTATTAATAATAATAATAATAATAATAATAATAGGTTTTATTTATAGACCGCTATTCCGCAATGATCATAGCGGTGTACAATAAAAATTGAAATACAAAATTAGCCCCTACCCGCCCCCTCACTCCCTCCAGGCTTGGAGATGACAGTTGGCCGTGGAGGGAGGGCTCTGTCTCTTCAGGGCGGTCCCGATGGTGTTGGACCCGCCCCCTCACTCCCTCCAGGCTGGACAATGACAGTTGGCCGTGGAGGGAGGGCTCTGTCTCTTCAGGGCGGTCCCGATGGTGTTGGACCCGCCCCCTCACTCCCTCCAGGCTGGACGATGACAGTTGGCCGTGGAGGGAGGGCTCTGTCTTCAGGCGGTCCCGATGGTGTTGGACCCGCCCCCTCACTCCCTCCAGGCTGGACATGACAGTTGGCCGTGGAGGGAGGGCTCTGTCCCTTCAGGGCGGTCCCGTGGTGGTGGACCCGCCCCCTCACTCCCTCCAGGCTGGACGATGACAGTTTGGCATAGAGGGAGGGCTCTGTCCCTTCAGGGCGGTCCCGATGGTGTTGGACCCGCCCCCTCACTCCCTCCAGGCTGGACGATGACAGTTGGCCAGTTACATTTCCACATCCTCTAAAACTTCACAGATGAAAAGAAGAAGACATCTGGCAGGCAACATCAGCAAGTTATCAAGATGGCAAAAGTTAATTATCAAAAAGGGAGAATTCAGACTGATTAAAAAGATCAGAAAGTCCCTGGTTTTGTTCCTGTTCTCTGTGGTTTTGTTTTCAGATATCTATACTGTACATATTTTGTGTCCCCTGCAATATTTTCTGTCAGCTACTGGTACACTCTGATACTTTTTTTTAATGAGCTCTCCAGATCAGATTATTTTAACTCAGTATAATATTAAGGGAAAGATTGAGACAAAAATCTGGCACTTTTCAATCTGTCTATATGTTCACAAAAGCTCAGGTACAGTGCAGCAGTTTGCTTCTGCCTGGGTTTCCTGGGAAGGGCAAGATTCTGCCCCTTCCTTGCTTCTTCCCCTCAGTAAATTTACTGAGAGCAAACTATTTTGCACTTTGAACTTGGTTTACATCAGCTGGAGAAAGCTGAGGACAAAGGGGGAAAGTGGGAGGAAGAGAGACCAACCAACCCATTTCAAAAGCAACAGAGGATTGACTGAGGCTATTCCTGCCAGTTCAGGACAGTTGGAGGCTATGGCCCAGAACAGATGAGCCAAATGCACTGTGTCGGTGTCGCTTTTAGGGTTAGGGACCACACACCAACCGCAGGGTCCCTAAACCTAGCACAGCTTGGCAGTGTAGTAAAACAAAAAACAAACAAGCTTCATTTATATACCGCTTCATACTGCCTAAGCAGTGTCTAAGCGGTTTACAACTGTAAGCTAATTTGCCCCCAACAATCTGGGTACTCATTTTATCGACCTCGGAAGGATGCAAGCCTGAGTCAAGCTTGAGCCCTTTGCTGGTCTTGAACTTGCATCCTTGTGGTTTTGAGTGAGTGGCTGCAGTACAGGCATTTAACCACTACGCCACCAGGGCAGTGACGGCCACCATCTTTATGTAATGGACTCATAGCGTCCGCACGTTGTGGCATGTCCGTTACATCACAAGTGCGCCATTGGCACACTCGCCACATAACCAGGGCACCGGGGGAAAATCCCGGAAAAACTGGGTCCTTTTAACTCTGGATGGATATAGCGCAGTCTAGCGACTGCGGCATCCCTCCGGAGTTAATATGGGCGCCTGCAGACCACCATTTTTGGGCGGAATGTACTGTGCCTAAGTCACTCCTGACTTCTGAGCATTTGCCTAACGAAACTATCACATGGGAGAAAATCAAGCATTTTCCCAGAAAAGTCATGCCATCATGGAGAAGATTTTCAGACAAAGTCGTGATCTGAGAGAACCTATCCCAGGAATAATTTAGAAACACACTAGCAACAAACCAGTCATAGGACTTCCCCATGACTGGTTTGTTGCTGGAGCATTCCTCATTCTTCTTGGGATAAGTCCTTTCAGATTGCAACTTCATCTGAAAATCTTCATCACGATTGCACAACTTTGTGTATACTCTATCATCTTTATATTAATTTATCTAAATATGTGTATAGCTTAACATATTCTTATCTTTGATGTACTGTATATACTTTTTCTTTAAAAAAACTTATTTCCTTTCTACTGTTCTTTCATATATTAAGCAAGCATCTGAATTTAATAATATTGTTATTATGCATATGTTAAACCAATTATCATATCACTTCGGTAGTAACTGCCCAACTTAACATCAGTTTAAAACCAGCCAAGCCAGCAATGATATTAAGAAAGACATAATTATTATAGTTTACACATTATATTCTTTCAGTTATTTTTTTCTATTAGTCTTTATTCTTATAGAAATTCATTAGTGAGTTCCAGTCTTTGTTTCAACCTTCTTTCTATGTTCCTTTTATTAACAATGTTAGTTTGTCTAAATCTATCATTTCAATACTTTTTTGTAACCATTCATCTTGTGTTGGTATTTCTTTTTGTTTCAGTTTTTTGTGTATGTAATTCTTGTGGCCGTGATCAAATATTAAATAATTTTTAAATGTGTTCTTTCATCTTTTTCCTTTATTATATTTAACAAAAAACTTTCTGGTTTAAATTTAATTTGAATTTGTAAATTTCATTGTATAGAATTATGTGTTATTTTCCAATATTTAATTGAGGTTGGGCACGTCCACCAAATATGATATAATGTTCCTTCTTGGTTCTAACATTTCCAACAATTACTGTTACTATTGTTCCCCATTTTTGCAAGTCTGTTTGGTGACAATTATTATTATTATTATTATTATTTATATAGCACTGTAGATTTGCACAGCACTGTTCATAAAAACAATAAATATGTAAGAGTAAACCTGCCTATGGTGTATAATCTAAGAAATAATTGGATAAAACATATAAAATACAGGAACTGGTTCAATAAAACAGGCAACAAAAAAAGAACATCAAATAGCAAGTGACAATTATGCAATGCCTGGGAAAGCTTCTCTGAACAGGATGGTCTTCAACTCCGTTTTGAAGCTGGTTAAAGAAGTGATGGCCCTTGCTTGCGGGGGAAGAAGGTTCCAGGCGTGAGGGGCAGCAAGTGAAAAGGGGCAAATCCAAAATGGGGCAGAGAAAATCCTGGGCTGGGACAGCAGACCTTGACTACTAGAACGGAGGGCCCGAGTGGGAAGGTGAGGAGAAAGAAGGTCTGATAAGTAAGGAGGGGCCAGTCTATGGAGGGCTTTAAATGTTGACAGCAGGAGCTTATACTGAATGCGGATAGGGAGTGGGAACCAGTGAAGGGATGCCAGCAAAGGAGAGATATGGTCAGAGCGGTGGGTGGAAGTGATAATGCGTGCAGCTGAATGCTGGACAGAGATTAAAGGACAGAGGTGAGAAAGAGGAAGCCGAGCCAGGAGGACATTACAGTAATCAAGTCGTGAGATCACTAGGGCATGGACCAGGATCTTGGCAGTAGAGGCGGAGAAATATGGTCGGATTTTGGCAATATTGTACAAAAAGAATCTACAAGCCTTGGCTGTGGTCTGGATCTGAGGGATACACGACAGAGAAGAGTCAAAGATAAAACCAAGACTGCGGGCTTGCTGGACTGGTTGAATAGAAATGTTGTCCACAGAGACAGAAAAGGAGTGTTGAAGGGTGGACTTAGGAGGAAAGACAAGAAGCTCCGTCTTGGACATGTTGAGCTTCAAACGCCGATGGCGCATCCACTGCGTGACAGCTTTGAGGCAAGACAAAATTTGCTGTTCAAGCCTTGGAGAAAGGTCAGGGGTGGAAAGATATAACTGGGTGTCATCGGCATAGAGATGGTAGGAAAAACCAAAAGAGCTAATGAGTTTACCTAAGGATAGTACCATCTGTGTAACATTTTATAATAGTTTTCTTTCAAGTCCATTGACAGTGTAAATTTTAAGTCTTGACCCCAGGCTCTTTCCCATTTTTCAAGGGGTATCGGATGACCTAAATTTCTAGACCAACTTATCATACTTTCTTTAATTGTTTCTTGTTCTAACTCTCTCTTTAAAAGTAGTTTATATAATTTAGAGATTGTTGATTTTTCTGAATATAACAAAATCTTATCTAATTCATTTTCCTCTTTTTGAAAACCTTCTGTTTGTAAATCCGTCTTATATCTTCCCCTTAATTGTTTATATGGGAACCAATGGCAAATATAACCTTTATTTTTTTAAGTCTTCATTACTTTTTATCCTCGGTGTTTTATCTTCCCAGTTGATTAGCTCTTTATATGTTAGAAATTCTTTTGAATCTGTGGCCAGATTAATTTTCCAGGCTTCTTATGGTGAAATCCAAATTGGAAATTGTGTATAAAATTTGATTTTTATCCTATTCCATATTGTTAACAGTGATCTTCGGATAATATGATTTTTGAATTCTTTATTTACCTCAATTCTCTTATACCACAAGTAGCCATACCATCCATATACTATGTTGAAGTCTTCTAGAGTGAATGGTTTTTTTATCATCAAGTTTTATCCATGTTCTAATCCAATCTAATGTACATGCATAATAATATATTTTCAAATCCAGAGTCCGCAAACCTCCTCTTTCCTTAGAGTCTTTCATTGTTTTGGTTTTTTCTTCTGCCAGGTGATATTAGAGTAGGCCTCTCACTCTAATATCATCTTTTTTCCCCTTATCCTAAATGATTTTAAATATCTTTGTCTGATCAAGAAGCCAGTGGAGTTTCAAATGCTTACTTGATGTACTTTCTGTTTGCCAAATTTGGAATTGGTTGTACAATGAGAAAATAATAATAATAATAATAATAATAATAATAATAATAATAATAATAATACCTTTGGTGTAATAGTGGGGAAGGTGTCATAAAAGTTAAAGGAGGCTTGTTGGAATCAATTTGGGGAAAGACAGGTGAGGCTGAACTGCGACTGCTAAAATGGGCGAGTTGGATACAATTATTAACCCAGGAATTTGGAGAAGAAGATTCAGGGGCTTGACAGACCTCACAAAGAGGTGGCCTGCAGCCACCCTTTTTAACACAGGATCAATGCCGCGGCAACTACATGCCATGGCCCTTTTTTGTACCGTGGAAAAGGCACCGTAGCTGCTGGCACCATGGCTTTGCAGTGCTCTTTTGGCGCTGCATAATCTGGACATAGCACGAGAGGAGCACCGTGACACCACCCACCATGTGGTGCAGCACATGCTGTCACAACAGCATGGGGATGGAGTCAGTGCTCCCACTCCGCCCGCATGCGCGCCTTTGATGCCAGTTTATACAGCCCCTTACTCTCTTATTACAAATTTACAAGATCCTGGAAATTCTCAGTGGTTACACTTACTGGATAAATAGAATGAAAGCTATAGGAAACTCATTTCTGGGGCAAAATAGCAAGTGTGCTGTTTGGGGATTTTTGTTTGTTCACTTGAGAAAAGGAGGGAAAAGTCACACTATATTTAAGTCTGAAATGAACATTATTTTATTTCCACCCACCTAATTTCTTGTACATGCTCCCAGTGTTGAAATGCATACTACAGTGGAAAGTAATATTACAGAAAGTAGTTATTTGGTGAAAAGAGAACTCTAGAAATCTCCTCCACAAAGACCCTCTTTTTTCATGAGCCCTTCAGGTCACTCTTTCAGAGGTTCATCAGTAACCAAAACCAAAAGGCAAGTCCGATGCTTAAAGAGAGAAAATATTTATTGAACTCAGAAGTCACTTTAAACTGAACATAGAAGAACACCACCACCTCATGCACAAAATCAAAGTTAAGGAAAGACTATTCAAATCAAAGGACATTATTTTTTGTGGGGAGGGAATGACAGAGATTCTGTTTTCTTGATTCAAATTCAAAGTCTACGCTGACAGTAACAATCATTTTCCTATGTCCTGTGAGCTCTTGCGCTTGGTGATGTTCATGTTTCATTATTATTCTTGCCCCCTTTCAAAATCGGCGGGCAGAACGTGGTTGGGGGACAGTTTGTAGTTTCACGGTGGCAAAGGTGGCTTTTTCCTGTGCAATAACACTCTTTCAAACCCGTTCCCAGCTCATGCCCGGATCAGGCAAAAATTGATGTGCGATAATCTCCATAGAATTACATGCATGCCTGTTCAAGCCTTTCTCTGTATTTTAGACTCTCATCTGCACAGTAATGTATTTAATGCTGCTCAAAAACAAACAAGCCCTCCAAAAACATCAGTTTTCAAACACAGTATATGAAAAGGGAGAGCTACTGACCAGAAACTGTCAGACAGCTCTGATGCCATCACAAACTGCAAATCCCAGGATTCCATAGCATTGAACCATGGCCATTAAGGTCGTGTCAAACTGCATTATTTCTACAGTGCAGTTTAGATCTAAAAATGTAATAAAAGACCTTAATCCATTTTGCCGTGGCAATTTCTTTACCTGAAGTCCTGGAAGTTCCAACCTGACAGTACACAGTAATGTCTTTAATGCTACTGAAACCAACCAGCCAGCCAACCAACAAAAACACCACCAATTTTTGAACAACAACAACAACATAAAAATGGATGAAAGGGGGGGAGGTACTTTGCCATTGCCCAGAAACTGGTTGCCCAGAAGAGGTTCGGCAGATGGTTTTCAGCTCAGAGTCTGAAGCATGTAAATAAATGTTTGCACATGAGTAAAGGCCCAAGGCAGCCCCAGTGAAAGGGTACCTTGAAATTTCATGCTTCTTTTATCCAAAGAATCCTGCAGCCAATGAAGAACAAAATGCAATTTGGAAAGACAGAGGGTTAAAAATGATCTTTCATTTGTGGTTACACCATTATAAAATCATGTAAAATTCCAGATTACTTAGGCACAATGTCTATATTTTTTATTATAATCCTAGGAGATGGAGGCATTGATCCATTTAACTGCAGCCACTTATTTACTTAAGGGTTAACAATTCTGAATTCAATTGGGACTCCATTCCTACAGTATACAGATATTTTACGATTTGCACTAAAACCATAAAATTCGTTGTTAAGTTCATAACAATAAGTGTATGAAAAGGGAACTTTGCTTGCCATTTGACCAGAAACCTGCAGCCCATAGATTGTTTTACAGATGGCTTTAAGGTCAGAATCTGAGGCATGTATGAAAATATTGCCATGTTTGTAACTTAAATGTCTATGATACATAATATTTCTGCAGTAGCTATCATCATTTGGAGCTGGAGTCTTTGGGAAGTCTACACTCTCATGTTTGAAGGCTTGAAAAGACTGGACTGCCACATTCTCCACTGCCATCCAGGCAAAGGCCCAAAGCAGCCACATCTGAAGGAGTGTTTTTGTAGCCATCCTTTGCTGTTTCCTTTGGTCTTCCACTCTTTAAAAACAACAGGCAAAAGAGAACAAAAATCACAGAAGGATCAGCATTGCATTCCCATGATTAGCTCTCCTCTAGTGTTCATAGTGGGGTTGAGGTGTATGGGATGCCATTCCCTTTCTTTCCAAGTAGCCATTTTCTGGGTAACTGACTTGGGCTCAATCAACTCTTTTCTGTTTTCTTCTATCGAGTAGGATTTTTTCTTCTTCTACTATTATTATTATGTAGTCTTTCTCTTTTCTTGCACTATGCAGAATATTTCAGTTTGTGACCATTTAAAACTCCCTAACTGGGCATAGGGCGATAAAACCTGGAAATGAAGCTCTCATAGGCGCAGCTACCAATCGCTGAACAATGTGGGGGCAAGTCATCTTTCCTAATGCAGTGCTGTGAAATCTATCATGTCTGTCCCCTTTTGGGAGGAATTCTGTGTAAAAAGAATATATTTATTAACTAATTCATCCTTCAGTGATAAACATGTATACTTGGAAAGGGCAGGTGTGAGAATCCTATACCACTCTTGTTATATGATGGACTCTAGCTCCATCTTTAATCTTGGGAAATAGGAGGTGAAATCTAGCAAGATCTAGGGGACCACAGGTTGCCCATCAACTGTAGTTGAAGCTAAGAACCATTTAAGAGAATAGGATGTATAACAAAATAAATATCTATAAAAGTACTCTGACACCATATTTTTCTGCAGACAGTTAAACGGGGGGGGGGGGGGGGGATATCAGGATTCCAAAACAAAGAGAATATTTGTTGTAGTGTGTCTTGTTTTGTTTGTCAAGAGTCTTTTGGTTGAAAGGGCTGGAAACTATGATCTTAGTTCACACTTTTGTAAGCAAGCCAGTGGCTTTTGTGGTAAAGAGGATTTCTGCACAGGGCCAAGAGAAAGCATGGGAAGCAAAATTAATCCTATTTCATATAGTGCATTACCTGGAGCTTTCCACATTTCTGTTAGCATAGCTGCCTAGAATATAGCCCATATCATGCCCTTTCTTATTCCCAGATTGGGTATTGGAAATGCCTTTACATCTGACCACAGTGAGACCTTCTCTTACCTGGTGCAATAGGCACTTGAAGCTTAGATCCAAAGATCTCTCTATAACTGCCTCTCTACACATAAAAATGAGATTTACCTGTGATATTGAAAGGCTAGTTTCACAGTGTGTTATCTTATGCAAAATTATCCAAAGATAAAATAACAAGTAGCAAAATCTCCCAGGAAGGTATGGAAACCAAGCAGATTCAGCAGAGTAACTTGAGGTCTGACTTGCTAAACATAGTGGGTTCTCCAAAATAGCCATCTCCTACTGGTCCACCGGAAAAGGACAAAAGTTCCACTGTCATAAAGAGGAATTTATAAATGTAATGACATTTCCTTTGGGAGTCTTTCATCAGTAAGGGCAGAAAACTAATGTCTCTACTTCAGGTTTCCAATGCTCTTGCTATCTGCATGGCCCCATGAATTCCTACAGAATGAGAACAGGCGTCCTCCTTCTAAAATAGGAGTGAGTGGCTTTAGACATCCATCTCCTACATCTAGTTCTTCTATTAATATATCCCAATGGGAAGGGATTCTGAGGCCTCCAAAAACAGTGCACCCCAGAGCACCTCTTGCATGCAAGTGTGCATCATGAAATAGTCATTATATAAAAATAGAGAATAATAATATATCTTACATAGAGCAGAAAGTTTCCAACCTGAGCCCAAAGAAACCTTTGTCTTCGTGGATGAGGTACAGATTTGTCACTCAGTGAACCCAGATGTACTTCTCTGGTGCGTTGCTCACTGAGACTCCTGAAATCACCAGTGCCTTATATACAAAGCAAAGGGGAATCTTCTGTACTGTTGATGTAGCACTTGTACAGGAAAATCTAGGAGAAATGCCAGGCAATATTTCCTGGTAGAAGGTGGAACTTCTACCTGAAATTTTGTTTTTCTGACGTGACTGGCTGTTCTTCCCAGAAGTCTAGGGCTTCTTACCAGAAGGTCCATGATGTAGGCGAGATATTCAAATTGAATGAAGGTACTCTTTGTATATCTCAGAAATCTCCATCTTGCTTTTTTTATATGAATATTCCTTACACTGTATTCCTTCCTACTCCCTTATGAATTATCTCTTTCCTTAGCTTCTGACACTTTGAATCATAGAATCATCAAGTTGGAAGAGACCACAAGGGACCCCCCCCCTTGCCATGGCCATCCCCTTGCCATGCAGGAATCAAAGCACCCTGAACAGATGGCCATCCAATTTCTGTTGAAAGACCCCCAATGAAGGAGACTCCACCACCCTCCAAGGGAGTGTGTTCCATGTCGAACAGTTCTTACTGTCAGGAAGTTCCTCCTAATGTTGAGCTGGAATCTCTTTTCCTGTAACTTGCATCCTTCCAGTTTCAGATACATGGGGCAGGTCAAAGAAAAGATTAAAAAATAATAAGTAACTCTTAGTAATGTGTTGCAAAAATGCCAAAAAATGCCCCAGTTAACATGGACCAGTATAAACTTTGTGAAGACAGAGTCTAAGGAGCTTATCGCTTGGGCAAATAAGCCGGCTTACCTCTTCCGGCTTCAATTCTGGATCCAGGATGCCCTCGGGTATTATCATAGCTAAATCGCCACTGATCTAAGCAGGATGATGCGGCCACCTGGATGCATCCCAGGTTGAAGCCTTCCTCAGCCAGCACTTTTTTGAAGTCGGGAACGTCCGACTTAAAAAATTGGCCGGCTGAGCAAGGCTTCAACTCAGGATGCATCCGGGCAGCAGCATCCCACCTAAACCAGTGGCGGTTTAGCTAAGACAACACCCAAGGGCATCCTGGATCCCGAATTGAAGCTGGAAGAGGTAAACTGGCTTACTTGCCCAAGTCCCTAGAAAAATTTATATTTCATATGACATTATGCTACTATAGAATGGAGCAAAATTCCATATTATGTTGAGTCTATGTCTATTTGTTTTATTAAAAACCTACGAAATGAAGGCATTCCTCCATTTAGCTGCAGATTCTTTTTATGCAATATTCAATAAATTCAATTTGGAATCAATCCTCACAGAAAACAATGGTTTTATCCTTGTCACTGTGGCCAGAAAAATTATGTTCAACTCCCAAACACTGAGTATATGATAAGAACCAGTTGCTTCAAATGAACCATCTTCTAGCCCCCCATCTGGTCTGTAGAAGGCTATAAGGTCATTTCCTGGGGTTGGTATGTAAATATTGATGTGTAAGTAGATGTCATGCATACACTTCATAATATTTCTACAGTAGATAGTACTAGTTGCAGCTGTAGTCTTTGGGTAAACTACTATATACAGAATAATGGAATCTTCTGTACCATGCACTCAACACTTGTACTGGAAATCCTGGGAGAGATGCCAGGCAGTATTCTGAGAAGAAGGTGGAAATGAGGCAGAAATAGGAGGACGACCTGAAATTCTGGTTGTGAAATAGATGAATTCTCTGAAGTGACTACCTAGGGCTGTTGTATCCAGAAGTCAAGGGCTATTTTCCAGAAGATCCATGATGTGGGTGATGTATCATGGGTTGCAAGTGGTGGGATCATTAGGTGGAAATGACCATGTTCTCCCAGAGATTATTATACAGTGGAAAGGAGAAGCCAAGCATAGTCAGACTTTCTAGACTTTAGGAGAACTGATTTCAGTAAAATTAGAGAAGTATTGGGGGTGATCCCATGGTCAGGAATACTAAAAGAGAATGGAGTTGAAGACGGATGGGAGTTTCTTAAAAGGGAGATACTGAAGACACAATTTCAAACTATTCAATGAGGAAGAAAAATGGGAGGTGTCTCAAGAAACCAGGATGGATGACTAAGGAACTTTCAACTGAGCTAAGTTTTAAATGGGACATGTAGAAGAAATGGGAAAAGGGGGAAATCACCAAAAAGGAATTCAATCAAATAGCGAGCACATGTAGAAAAGGTAAAGCACAGAATGAACTCTGGATTGCTAGATTTTAAGAACAATAAAAAGGCCTTTTTTGGATACGTCTGAAGCAAAAGGAAAAAGAAGGAAACGGTAGGGCTACTGCGTGGAGAAGATGGAAAATGCTAACAGAGGACAGAGAAAAGGCAGAATTACTCAACGCCTTCTTTGCTTCAGTCTTCTCAGAAAAGGCAAAGGGTGCTCAACCTGAGGAAAATGGAACAGAGGACAGAATAGGGGAAATTCAGCACAGAATAAGCAAAGAGATAGTACAGGAATACCTGGTTAATCTAAATGAATTTATGTCTTCAGGACCTGAGGAACTACATCCAAGAATATTAAAAGAACTGGCTCATGTAATATCGGAGCCATTGGCAATAATCTTTGAGAACTCCTGGAGAACAGGAGAAGTCCCAGCAGACTGGAGGAGGGCAAACGTTGTTTCCATCTTCAAAAAGGGGGAAAAAGAGGATCCCAACAATTATCATCCAGTTAGTCTGACATCAATACCAGGAAAGATTCTGGAGCAGATCATTAAACAGAGAGTCTGTGAACATCTAGAAAGCAATGCCATAATCACAAAAAGTCAACATGGGTTTCAGAGAAAGAAGTCATGCCAATCAAACCTGATCTCTTTCTTTGATAAAATTGCCAGCTTGGTAGATGAAGGGAATGCTGTGGATATCGTATATCTTGATTTCAGTAAGGTCTTTGATAAGGTTCCCCATGACATTCTTGCAAACAAACTTGTAACATGTGGACTAGACTAGGTAACTGTTACATGGATTTGTAACTGGTTGACCGGCCGAAGCCAAAGGGTGCTCAACAATGGCACCTTTTCATCCTGGAGAGAAGTGACCAGTGGGGTCCCACAGGGCTCTGTCCTGGGCCCAGTGATATTCAACATCTTTATCAATGACCTGGATGACAGAATTGGGAACATACTTATCAAATTTGCAGATGACACCAAATTAGGGGGAGTAGCTAATACTCCAGAGGACAGGACCAAAATTCAAAATGACCTGAATAGACTAGAAAGCTGGGCCAAAGCTAGCAAAATGAATTTCAACACAAAGAAATGTAAGATACTGCACTTAGGGCAGAAAAATCAAATGTACAGATATAGGATGGGGGACACCTGGATGAATGAAATTATGTGTGAAAGAGATCTAGGAGTCCAAGTAGACCACAAGTTGAACATGAGTCAACAGAGTGATGTGGCAGCTAAAAAGGCCAATGCAATTTTAGGCTGCATCAATTAAAGTATAGTGTCTAGATCAAGAAACGTAATAGTGCCACTATACTCTGCTTTGGTCAGGCCCCACCTGGAATATTGTGTCCAATTCAGGGCACCACAATTTAAAAAGGACATTGAGAAACTGGAGCATGTCCAAAGGAGGGTGACTAAAATGGTGAAGCATCTGGAATCCATGAACTATGAGGAACGACTTAGGGAGCTGGGGATGTTCAGCCTGGAGAAGAGAATGTTGAGGTGATATGATAACACTGTTTAAATATTTGAAGGGATGTCATATTGAGGAGGGAGCAAGCTTGTTTTCTGCTGCTCCAGAGAACAGGACCCGGAACAATGGATGCAAACTACAGGAAAAGAGATTCCACCTCAACATTAGGAGGAACTTCCTGACAGTAAGGGCTGTTCGACAGTGGAATGCACTCCCTCGGAGGGTGATAGAGTCTCCTTCCTTGGAGGTCTTTAAACAGAGGCTGGATGGCCATCTGTCAGGGATGGTTTGATTGAGATTTCCTACATGGCAGGGGGTTGGACTGGATGGCCCTTGCGGTCTCTTCCAACTCTACGATTCTATGATTCTATGGTTCTAAGTACATGTGACCTCTATGCTGCAAAACATTTCTACAGTAAGTCTTATTTTTTGAAGCTGGAATCTTTGGGTAGTCTACGTTCTGCTGTTTGAAATCTTGAAAAGACTGGTCTCCATCACACAAAAGTTGCAGAAATGGCAATGTGCTCTTCTCATCTTTGACTACTCCCTATTGACTTTTTCTCATGTCGTGACCTCCTTTGCATCATGGCAGTTGGGAAATGTTTGTCTAAAGTTCACCCACAGATTTTTCAATCAAGAGCAGGGGTGATCCTGCCATTGGGCAAACTAAAGAGATTAGCGCAATGGGTTTTATTCCCTCACTAGGCATGGGATGTAAACACACCGGTATGGATTATATTTCACAGCTCCAGGCAGTATCCAGCCTGTACCCAACCCAGGCTTCTCCTGTACCTTTTAAAGAACTGGATTTTCCCATTCTTTAAAAGGTCTGGAAGAAGCCCTGTTCAGGTACAAGACGAGTACTGCCTGGGGATAGAGCTGTGCAATAGAGTCCATCCCTATGTGTTTACATCCTATGCCTAGCGCAAGAATAGAAGCCGGTGTGCTAATCTCCTAAAACAGTTGGCTCAGGCACCAAATTGGGTGGCAGCCATTGACAGAGGTTGTGGCATCTTGTATGGTACACAACATTTCTTTTTAATGTGAAATTACTTCTAGTATGGCAAAACAAATGTATCAAGTGAGTCATTTTGGGCAGAGACCATTGCAGGAGAGTCAGCTGATTATGGCAATCTAAAACTGGGTGTCAGCAAGGAAAGAAGGGGAAGATAATTCAAGACATCCCTACATCTAGAAAAATCCATCCCAAAGCTGTTCATTTAAAATATATATTTCTATCCCTCCTGCAAATGTAAGATTTAATCTCCTTTTTCACCTTTAAATGTCCTTTCTTTTATATATTTTTAAAATGTTTTTAAGACCTTTTGATGATGTGTTTATCTGAGAAATAAGGAAAAGACATTGGCAGTATATTGAAGTCTGGGATTAACATATGTAACAATGTGCTGATTTAATAACCTAAATACAAGGTTTGTGTGAGAGAATGTGAGATATAAATTGAACAAAAAAAGAAAGAAAAAGAAAAAAAAAGAAAAATGCATTTACAGATGCCAGAAGACAACACTAATGATACTCTGCTACACTTTAAACTCCTTCTCTTAACCCCACTGCTTGTTAGTACTAAAGCAGTGATTTCCATATTTGGTCTTCCAGATGCTTTCCACTTCTGTTCCCAGATTTCCTGGGAGAAGGAAAGAGAGAAACCAGCTAATTTGAAAAGCAAATGAGAAGTGGAAAAACAAACAATAACTGAAGGTATCTCTCCCAAATTAGGATAGTTCGGTGCAGTGGGGTCCGACACTGGGGTGTCACCCAGTGTGCAGGATGGGTCCTGGGGAAGAGCCAAAGGAGATCCTTTCCTCCTTGCCCTGCATGACTGTACTCTAAAGTCAAGCCACGTGGGGCTGGACAGGGTCCTTCTCTCTCTGCCCTGTGAGGTTTTAAAGCCAAGCCTCGCTGGGCAGGGATGGGGGGCACCAGCCCCCCCCCTTAGTCCATGCTGCATGCCACAGCACATGACAGGGAGGTGGGGGTGCTCACTGGATGTCACCCCCTTTTGGCAGTGTCACCCAGTATGGTCCACACACACCTCGCATTCCCCTAGTGAAGCTACTGGTTGGGGGGAGGGTATGTTATCCTGGTTTTGGGGTATTTCTTTACCTCTAACAAAGGTGACATGTTTTCACTGGGGCTTCATTTGTCAAGTTTTACCTATACAGTACCTAAATGTTTTTTTCCAGATACAACAATACAGAGGCTTCTTGAAAAATTCAATGTTCTTTGCCTAAGAAAGGTGCAGGTAACCTCACACAAAACAGATACAGCCTGTGTCTCAAGAAAATTTGCCTTTTCTGTTGCTAATGAAGATGAGATTGTATTCCTTATATTTCTCACATGGCCCAAGAGAGGATGGCCTCTGCCTGCATTGCTATCCGTCCAGAACATCTTAACTGACAACATAAGTCACATCTTAAGGCAAAATGTAGGCATGTGATTCTAGCATCATAATTTTTATCCTGTATGATTTTTAACCATCTTTCTCTGGTGGAGAAGTCTGTGGAACCTCAGAAGCTTTCATGGTGTATTTTGTTCTTTTTAGTTGACCCAATAAATGTATCACTGTTTTGTGGATTTTGTCACTAATTCTTCAGTGTAAGGAAAATGATCACAACTTCTTTATAAACACAGCAAGGAAGGTGCCATGAAATTTCAGGGAGGCTCCTTGAATCAGTTTAGCACAAGACAGATGTGGTTAATCCTAAATTGGTCATCATGTTGGATGTTACGTTTACTGCTGGAGTCAGTTATTACCCCAGGAATTAAGAAGAAAAGATTCCCTCTCCTA
The DNA here is from genome assembly GCF_019175285.1 of Sceloporus undulatus. Lineage (NCBI taxonomy): Eukaryota > Metazoa > Chordata > Lepidosauria > Squamata > Phrynosomatidae > Sceloporus > Sceloporus undulatus. The sequence continues at coordinate 110,787,175 of NC_056527.1, forward strand.
TTACAAATTTACAATATCCTGCATATATGAACTGAAGTCCCAGTGGTTTTACTCACTGGCTAAACAGAATGAGGACTATAGCAAACTCATTTGTGGTGCCAAATGGTAACTGTGTTCTTTGGGAACATATGACTGGATTTGTTCATATGAGAAAAGGAACAGCAATATCTCAATTTCAGTCTGAAAAGAACATTAGTTTCTTCCTGTCGAGCTAAATTCTTCTGCCCTTCTGGCCCTCTTTCTTCCAATACAAAAGCCTTCCCAACTATCATTCCATGCTCTGAACTTTGAGATTTATATTACAGTGGAAAGTAATATTACAGAAAGTAGATTTTTAATGAAAACAGAAATCTAGAACACAAGTGATCCCCAGCTAGTCTCCCCCACAAAGACCTACTTTTTCCATTAGCACTACAGCCCACTCTTGCAGGGTTTCATCATTTGTACTGGAATGAACAACCAAAGCCAAGGGAAAGTCTGATGCTTAAAGAGAGAAACATTTATTGAACACGGGAGGCACTTTAAATCGGACAGAAGAAAGGAAATCACAAAATCAAAGTTAAGAAAAAGCAAGCAGAACAAAAGGTTGTGTGGCAGGAAGGGGAGGGAAATGGCAGGTATTTGGCCATCTGCATCGTGGAGATCATTTTCCTCTGAGCTCTCATGCTATCAGCACTTTAAATTGGACACTGAAGAAAACAAATAAAATAAAACTTAAGAAGAAATTAGCTCTCATACTATCAGCACTTGATGTTTCATTATTATTCCTCCCCTTTTTCTTCAGCCATATAAAGACCATGGCTCCATCCATACTGCAGGAATAATCCAGTTTGACACGTCCTCAACTGCCATGGCTCAATACTAAATCAAAACTGAAGAAACTATATCACACACATATAAAAAAGAGCCCAGGTATGGGAAGCTTCCAAAGTATTACACATTGATGTGCTTAATGCTGATGAAAGGAAAATATAGATTTTTAAGCACAAAGACCATGAAAAAGTAGAGTTACTTTGCCAGTGACCAGAAACTGGTCATGTAGATAAATATGGGAAGCTGTCATTTGATGTTTATCTTGATCAAAGATTTCTCAAGACAACATGGGACAAGATGCAGTTTGACAAACAGAGGCTTTCAGCTGAATTTACACCACTCTAGAACTAAAAAATAAGCAAATTCAGGATTACTTGCGGTCAGTGATCCAAAACATACTGCAGAAATCATCCAGTTTGAGACTGTTTTAACTGCCCTGGCTCAGTGCTAGGGAATTTTGGGAACTGTAGTTTTGTGAGACATTTAGTCTTCTGTGTCAGAGAGCTATGAGGCCACAAGAAACATCAACCCCTAGGATTCCCTAGCACTGAGTCATGGCAGTTAAAGCAGTTTCAAACTGAATTATTTCTGCAGTGTGTTTTGGACTAGTGTCTATATTTGTGATTCATAACCTAGGTAATGAAGGCATTGCTTTGTTTAGCTGCAGCCTTTTCTTTACACAAAAGGACTAAAACCTCTACAATCAGTTGGGACTCCATCCTTACAATAAAGAATAATATTCAGCTTGCCACTTATACCGAAAAACCCAGAATCAACACCAGAACAAATGGTGCATGCAAGTGGAGTTATGCTTTGCCATTCACCATCCTCTGGAAGTCCACTTGGTCTGCAGATGTCTTCAAGCTCAGTATCTGAGGCATGTATATAAATATTTTCACGTATGTAGGTCTGATATCTATCATTCATAATATTTCTACAATAGATATGATTATTTGGAGCTGGTGTCTTTGGGTAGTCTACATGCTGCTGTTTGAAGTATTGAAAAGACTGGGCTGCTGTTTCCTTCATCACCATCCAGGCAAAGGCCAAAAGCAGCCACAATTGAATGCTTCTCTTTGTAGACATCCTGGTATTCCTCCCTTTAAAATAAAAATGAAAGAGAACAAAAATTACAGAAGGGTCAATATTACATTCCCATGGTTTTCCTCCTATAGTACTCGTAGTGGCGTCAAAGTGGGTGGGCTGAATCTCCCTTTTCTCCAAGTAGCCAATTCCTTGGTAACTTACTTGGGCTTAACCACCTCTTTTCTGTTTTCATCCCACGAATTAGGATTTTATTTCATCTGCTGTTAAGTACCTTAGGGGCTTGACAGATGGGCAGCTCAACACCACACCTTTCAGCCCTGGAAGCAGGCCACGGCAACCAGATGCCATGGCCTGTGCACAGAGCAAAAAGAAGTCCCGAAAAGAGGCTTTTGCGCCATAGAAGGAGTGCCATAACCACTGTGGTGCAGCTTTATGATGCCCCTTGTGTGCAATGCTGTTTGGTGCCCTGGCAGAGGAGCAAGGGCTTGGAGCAGGGGTAGGCAACCCTTTTGAGCCGGGGGCCAGGTTGCTGTCCCTCAGACAACTGGGGGGCCGAAGCCAAAAAATAAATAATTTTTTTAAAATTAAATAAATAAATAAACCGGGACAAATGTAGGACAAAATTTTCAAATGGAGGGCACTTTTTAAATAAAAATGGACGACATGCCAAAAAAAAATTGCTGATTTTTAAAAAATTTTTAAGATAAATGCATGTTTCTGAGGCTTCTATAGACAATTGCCCCCCAAAGGCCCCGGTGGCAATCGGCGGCAGGACCGGGCGGGGGCCGGTCCCAAGGCCTCGCCGGGCCACATCCGGCCCGCGGGCCGCAGGTTGCCTACCCCGGGCTTGGAGCATATGAACAGACCAGCACAAAGTGTCAGTCTCTTCTGCCTTTGTCTTTATCCTTTTCTGCATAATGAAGAACATTTATGTTCTTAATCATTTGTGGACCGGCTCCCTTACTTAACACAGGGAGAATAACCCATAGAAATAAAGGTCCCATTGGTTTTCCAACCTGCAATTATCAAATGCTGAGCAGAGATGGTGCAAGTAACCTTTCCCAAGACAAATAACCTTTCCTAAGGCAATGCTGTGAAATTTTCCCCAGCTAGGCCATGAAACCCACTGGGTGACCTTTGGAAAGTCGTGTGCTCTCAGCCTCAGAGGAAGGTAATGCAAAACCTTCTCTGAACAGCTCTTGCTGTTCTCGACTGGTTTAGATCTTACTTGTCTGGCAGATCTTTTGCAGTGGTTGCTGGCGGTCAGACTTCTTCTCCTGTTCTCTTATCTGTTGGAGTTCCCCAGGGCTCTGTTCTGGGTCCCCTTCTGTTTTCTCTCTACACACTATCCTTAGGTAAACTCATTAGCTCTTTTGGTTTTTCCTACCATCTCTATGCCGATGACACTCAGTTATATCTTTCCACCCCTGACCTTTCTCCAAGGCTTGAACAGCAAGTTTTGTCTTGCCTCTCAGCCGTCTCGCAGTGGATGCGCCATCGGCGTTTGAAGCTCAACATGTCCAAGACGGAGCTTCTTGTCTTTCCTCCTAAGTCCACCCTTCAACTCTCCTTTTCTGTCTCTGTGGACAACATTTCTATTCAACCAGTCCAGCAAGCCCGCAGTCTTGGTTTTATCTTTGACTCTTCTCTGTCGTGTATCCTTCAGATCCAGACCACAGCCAAGGCTTGTAGATTCTTTTTGTACAATATTGCCAAAATCCGACCATATTTCTCCGTCTCTACTGCCAAGATCCTGGTCCATGCCCTAGTGATCTCACGACTTGATTACTGTAACGTCCTCCTGGCTGGGCTTCCTCTTTCTCACCTCCATCCTTTAATTTCTGTCCAGCATTCAGCTGCACGCATTATCACTTCCGTCCACCGCTCTGACCATATCTCTCCTGTGTTGGCATCCCTTCACTGGTTCCCCCTCCCTTTCCGCATTCAGTACAAGCTCCTGCTGTCCACGTTTAAAGCCCTCCATGGGCTGGCCCGCCCTTACTTATCAGACCTTATTTCTCCTCACCTTCCCTCTAGGGCCCTCTGTTCTGGTAGTCAAGGTCTGCTGTCCCAGCCCAGGATTTTCTCTGCCCCATTTTGGACTTGCCCCTTTTCACTTGCTGCCCCTCACGCCTGGAACCTTCTTCCCCCGCAAGCAAGGGCCATCACTTCTTTAACCAGCTTCAAAACGGAGTTGAAGACCATCCTGTTCAGAGAAGCTTTCCCAGGCATTGCATAATTGTCACTTGCTATTTGATGTTCTTTTCTTCCCTGTTTTATTGAATCATTTCCTGTATTACTATGTATTTTATATGTATTATCCTACTAGAGATGCCCCCTCCCCACCCCCACTCTCTTTGTGTCGTGTCTTTTTAGATTGTAAGCCTGAGGGCAGGGATCCGTCCAATTAAAAAGATTGTATGTACAGCGCTGTGTAAATTTACAGCACTTTATAAATAAAGGTTAATAATAATAATAATAATAAATTGCCAAGAAAATCCCATGATAGGGTCACCTTAGGTTTTCCATAAGTCGGAAATGAATTAAAGGTACACAGCGACCTCAAAGGTGAATTTTATAGGGAGTTATCTTATACAAAATGGCCCTAGGTAAAAATAGCAAGTAGGAAAATCTCCCAGAATTGGATGAAAACAAGTAAATTATTGATGAGAAACCAGGTTTTAGATTATTTTTGATTTTGTTTGTTTTTTATATGGTAATCCATTCAGCTGCTCTTTACTATAATAGAACAAATTTAGAGAAATTTGGCCTGGATCCTACAGTTCCAAAATCTTATGATATACCGCATAGTAGGAAACTTATCAAAGGCCTGGGACAGATTGCCTCAAAAGGGCAGCCTGCTGGCGGCCTATTTCCCTCCAGAGGGAAACCGCAGCCGCCAAACCACACGGCTTCCCCCACGGTGTAAAAAGAACCTGGAAAATCCGGGTTCTCTTTATGGTGCCGGAGTGATGTCATGAGTGCGCCACTGGCCATGCAGATGCTGCATGCCGTTTACATCACAATGGCAGCACCCATGCACATGGGATGCTGCCATTAGTACCCCGCCACTTCGTACTAGGGTTAGGGACCATGAGGTTGGTGCACAGTCCCTAACCCTAGTATCGCCGCCACCACACCACAAATTGCCCATCTGTATCGGACCAAAGAAAGGATACAAGAATATTATGCTTTGCAGGATATTGATGCCACTAGAGCTTCAAAGTTGTCTTCTGGTTTCTCCTTTCTAAAAATATGTTTTGGAGAGGAGAAATATCTATCAGAAATTACTCACTCTCTTCTTTGCAGGGTTTTTATAGCCCCTCAATTCCAGACAATGAAAACCAATTACATTGAAGGGAAATATAAAAAGATTCCCAAGGAGCAGCATGAAAGTCGGTATATTCAAGCCACCATACAGCATACACTATATGCTATATTATAGGATATATTTAATCCCAAGAGATAAGTTTCTGAAGAGAAGTTTAGAACTTGTAGCTAACAAAAATGATTTGGAAAAAATCACTTATTTGTTAGCTAATACAGAAAGTCTGTGATGTTTAATACTGCCAGATTCACTACGAAAGCAGTTAAACTTAGGGCTGGAACAGACCAACCAGTAAAACTGCCTCCTCTGCAGCTTGGGGACGTGGCGTCTTGACGACACATGCTCCCAGGATGCCGAGAAGTCACCCATCCATTCAAACAGGGTTGGCTTCAACAAGGGCGTAGCTTTTTGACACCACATGCCAACCTCTGCACCCGGAAGTTGTTCCAGGGCCACCTAAGGTGGCCCAAAACCAGCCCAGATAGGAGTGGATTTTTCCATTCCTATTTGGCTGCTGACAGAGGGCATGTTCAGGACCGAAACATGTGTTTGTTGTGGTTCTGAGGCGTCTTCGGTGGGGGCAGCTTCAAGCTGCCCCTTTCTGCAGGTCTGTTCCAGCCCTTAGATTAGATTTCAAGGATAACGGCCTGCATGGGTATGTGCGATAAATATATTTATACTAATTTGAATGGATTATGTAACATTGTGATGTGCTTAGTATGAAATATTTTATATAATTTTAGTTTAAATATTTTGTTTTATATTTTACAGAGCCAAATGTGATTGGAAAAGTTTTTAATCATTTTTGTGAGATGATAATTTGTGAGATGATAATTTGATTGGTAGAACCTGTATTTTGTTGTCACCAATAAACTGTACTGTACTGTTATAAAATATTCTGTTCTCAGTTGTATTCTTTTAGATAAATTAAAATACCTATTATTGTCAAAAAGTCAAATGACTGAATGAATAAATAACTCCCCTGCCGGAAAGATTCATCAACAGAAAGCACTCACCCACATACCCACATTTAGGGTTCACAGGTTTCACTGCCTGCCCCTCTCCTCTGAGCCTCATGATGAGAGCGCAGCCTTGAAAATTAAATAGGTGTGCTGTTATTTTATTAAACATTGTACTGTGTCTTGGCCCATGCTGCTCAGCTTCAGAGAAGTTGCTATAAGCTCTCTGGGCCCTTCACTGACCCCCTCTTTCCTGTTTCCCTCTCTGGTTTTCTGATATTTTCTCTGGCAATGAGAAAAGATCTGTGCTTATGAATCTTTTCTTTCACATAAACCTTTAGGGAAGGCTTCTTTATTTTCTGCAGGAACGTAAAGAACAAGACATGGGGATCCATGACCATAATTATGGAGAATGGTGCTAGAATTCCTGTTGAAGAGGAGAAACAAAAAGTGAAACTTAACATTGGCCTGAAAGTTCTGGTCCTTCATCTCTGACCTTGAAAGGATGTCTAGTATTTTCCTGATAAAGAAGAAAGAGAGTCTCCACCAGCATGGAAAAGCACAAAAGAAAGAAAAGTTACAACACACAATCAGAGTCACCAAGAAAAGTAGAACAGCTGCAAAGTTCTTACAGAATGAGAACACCGGAGGTCTGCCATACAAATAGATGTGGGCAGCTGTGGACCACCATCTCCTACAGCTAGTTGTCTTCTGAGTCCTTTCTGACTTAGCCAATGAGGAGGGATTTTGAGACCTCCAAAAGCACCCTAGCCCAGTTGTACGAGAACCTCTTGACTTCAAGTTTGCATCATGAAATAGACATTATCTACATGATGATGATGATGATGATGATGATGATGATGATGATGATGATTCATGAAACAGAGGGTTTCCTACCTGAGCCCAAAGAAACCTGATGGGGTGCAGGTTCGTCACTCAATGAGCCCAGATTTCTGGTCTGTCAGTCACTGAGTCTCCTACAGTCACCAACAGTGCCTTATATACAGGCAACACTTGTGCTGGAAATCCTGGGAGAGATTCCAGACACTCTTTTCCAGTAGGAGATGGAACTGAGGCAGATATAGGAGAACAACCTGAAATTTTGGTTATGAAACAGAGGAATTCTCTGAAGTGACTGTCTATGTCTCATCTACCTGGAAGTCTAGGGCTTTTCTCCAGAACATCCATGATGTAGATGAGATATCCAGATTGAATGAAGTTATTATTTATACATCTCAGGTCCAAAACATGCTGCAGAAATTATCCAGTTTGAGACCAATTTAACTGCCCTGGCTCAGCACGAGGGAATCCTGGGAATTGTAATTTATTGTGGCACCAGAGCTCTCTGACACAGAAGGCTAAATGTCTCACAAAAGCACGCATAAAAGTAGTTCTTCTTCGTGGTCTCTGCGAATCATACAAATGGGGTTTCACTGCGCCTGCGCAGTGCTGCTCGGAACCTACTGGAATCACTAGGCAGAGTTAACTCTGCAACATATTGAAACTTTTTGGCGGTAACTCCGCCCACCCGTTATAAGGCCCCTGCCTTCCCGCTCTTTTCCCCAGTTCCTTTTTTCCGCCGCGCTAGCTGCTTCAGAGGAACTTTCGCTTGCTTTGCTTGCTTGGAATCACTTTCGTTTTTTGACCTCGGACTGTTTCTTGACCATTCTTTGTCTCCCGCCCCTGGTAACTTCGGACTTTCGGACTGTTGACCTCGTTTTTGGACTTTCCCATCGGCTTTGACGACTTCGGAAATGCCTGCGGCTTTCAAGAAGTGCGACATTTGCAAGGGCAAGGTGCCCGTCCAGGACCCGCACTCCTCCTGTCTGCTGTGCCTTGGCCCGAACCACGACCCCAAGGCCTGCCAGCTCTGCAGATCCCTCTCTTCTCAGGCTCGCAAGAACCGTGAGTCCCGGCTCACTTCGGCGATCGCCCTGGGGAAAGTGCAGGAGGGAGGTTCACGGTCCTCTTCTGTCCCGCCCTTGGCGCCCACCGCCTCATCATCTCGGGCGAGTGTCTCCAGCGTGGGATCGGGGAGAGTCGTCGTCCCCAGCGTGGTGTGTGTCCCGGCCGGGACCCGTTCCACCACCTCCGATGTGGCCCGTGGCTCTAAACCGCCCAGTGCCACCGACAAACCCTCCAAGCGCCCCCATAAGCCATCAGGGACTGAGGGTACCGAGCGGGCCTCCAAACCGAGGAAAGGATCGGAGGGCTCCCGTTCGAAGGAGGCGACCGAGCTGGAGGTCCATCTCGCCTCGCCTTCATCCTCCAAGGCGTCCAAGGGATCGCGCCATGCGATACCTAAGGACCGCACCGAGCCGGTGCAAGGGACAAGGTCCCCGAGGCCTTCGTCGTCGGCAGCGGCTGCTGTCCTCCTGGACCTCCCGGACAACCCGTTCTTCCCAACGGAGGAGCCTCCCAGGCATGAGAAGAAGAGGCACCACGACGAGGCGGGTCGTGACTCTGCCTCCAAGAAGGTCAAGCCCTCCAAGGATCGTCCCACCACCGACCCACCGAGGGCGAAGGAGAAGAAGCGCTCCCCCTCCAAAGAGGCTCGCGCTTCGGCTTCGTCTGCTCCCTGTGACCAGGAGCCGACGCCGGTAGACCGGGGGATCCCGGTTCCGGACACACCTCTGCCTCCTCCGACCATGGACTTCATCCA
>NC_056527.1:110796008-110817402 GCF_019175285.1 Sceloporus undulatus
ATTATATTTCTCACATGCCCAAGAGAGGAATGGTGCCCTCTCCTGCATTGCCTATCTCTCAACGAACATCCTTAACTGACAAACATACAAGTCTCACCATCTTAATAGCAAAAATGTAGGCATGTTATTCTCAGCCTATCATAATTTATTATCCTGTATGATTTTTATTACCCATCTTTCTCTGGTAGCAGAAGTTTACGTGAACTCCAGAACGCTTTCAATGGTTATCTTTGTTCTTTTTAGTTGACCCAATAAAATGTCTATTCAAACCTTGTTTTTGTGTGGATTTTTTCAACTTAATTCTTCATGTAATCGAAAATGATCACAACTTCTTTATAAACACAGCCAAGGAAGGTGCCATGAAATTTCAGGAGCTTCCTTGAATCAGTTTAGATTCACAAGACAGATGTGGTTAATCACTAAATTGGTCCATCATGTTGGATGATTACTTTCACTGATCGGAGTCCATTATTTACCCCATGAATTAATGAAGAAAAGATTCCCTCTCCTATTACAAAATTTACCAATATCCTCGTGCCATTCTCACTAGAATACTGAAGTCCCACAGTGGTTTTACTCACTGGTCTAAAACAATGAGGACTATAATGCAAACTCACCTTTGTGGTGCCAAAATGGTAACTGTGTTCTTTGGGAACATCATGACTGGATTTATTCATCATGAGAAAAGGAACAGCAATATCTCAATTTCAGTCTGAAAAGAACATTAGTTTCTTTCCTAGTCGAGCTAAATTCTTCTGCCCTTCTGGCCCTTCTTCTTCCCAATACAAAAGCCTATCCACACTATCATATCCATGCTCTGACAACTTTGAGATTTATATATACAGTGGAAAGTAATATTACAGAATAAGTAGAATTTTTAATGAAAAACAGAAATCTCAAACACAAGTAGATCCCCAGCTATTCCTCCCCACAAAGACCTAACCTTTTTTACCATTATCACCTACAGCCACTACTTGCAGGGCTTTTCATCATTTGTACTGGAATTAACCTAACCAAAGCACCAAGGGACAAGTCTGATGCTTAAAGAGAGAACACATTTAATTGAACACGGGAGGCACTTTAAATCTGACAGAAGAAAGGAAATCACAAAATCAAAGCTTAAGAAAAAGCACAGCAGAACAAAAGGCTAGTGTGGCAGGAAGGGGAGAGGATATAATGACAGGTATTTGGCCATCTGCCATCATGGAGATCATTTTCTCTCGAGACTCTACATTCTATCAGCACTTTCAAATTGGACACTGAAAGAAAACAAAATAAAATAAAAAACTTAAGAAGAAATTTAGCTCTCTACTATCAGCACACTTGATAGTTTCTCATATATTCCTCACCCTTTTTCTTCAGCCATATAATGACCCAATGGCTCCATCCATATGCAGGAAATAATCTCCAGTTTTATACAACGTCCTCAAATCTGACCATGGCCTACATACTAAATACAAAACTGAAGAAACATATATCACACACATATAAAAAAGAGCCCAGGTATTGGGAAGCTTCCACTAAGTATTACCACATGATGTGCTATAATGCTGATGAAAGGAAAACTATAGATTTTTAAGCCACAAAGAAGCACATGAAAAAGTAGAGTTCATCTTTGCCAGTGACCAGAAAACTGTCATTGAGCTACCAACTATCGGGAAGCTGTCATTTGATTTGTTTATCTTGAATCAAAAGATTTCTCAAGACAAACATGGGACAATGATTGCATTTGACCAAACAGAAGCTTTCAGCTGACATAAATTACACTACACTCTAGAACTAAAAAAAAAAAAAATAAGCCAAATTCATATACTTGCGGTCAGTGATTCCAAACACATACTGCAGAACTCATCAACAAATTTGAGACTGTTTTAACTGCCCTGGCTCAGTTAGCTAGGGAAATTTTTGGGAACTGTAGTTTTGTTGAGACCTTTAGTCGGTTTACATACCTCCAAAATAGTACGTATACAATACGTTACTGTACTCAGGGTTAGACGAAGGGCCGGTGCTTCCCGCACCCCCCTCAAACCCTAAGTACATATTGAATACGTACAAGATGGCAGGCGCACCTGTTCTATACGGCGCCCCATCTTTACGTACTGGACGCACAGCGTCCCAGACAGCTTTATTTTACTGTCGCCGCCGTTGTGACGTAGCGAGCGCGCCCATTGCGCCTCGCTACGTCGCAAACGCACGGTTATAAAAGAAGCTACCATCTTTGCTAGCTCTTTTTTCTGTCTCCGCGAGAGTCGGGCCGTCCTGAAGTCTCCGGCTCTCCCGCTGACCTAATCGGCCCTGGCTTGGATCGGCACGACCAGCCGCAAAAGCGGCGGTTCTGTACCCCGCCTTAGTCTTTCTGTGTCAAGAGCTATGAGGCCCACAGAAACATACAACCCCCTCCTATGATTCCTCAAGCACTGAGTCATGGCATTTTAAAGCAGTTTCAAACTAAATTAATTTCTGCAGTGTGTTTTGGAACCTAGTGTCATCATATTTGTGATTCAGAACCTAGGTAATGAAGGCATTGTTTGTTTAGCTGCAGGCCTTTATTCTTTTACACCAAAAGGACTAACAACCTCTACAAATCACGTTGGGACTCCATCCATTACAATAAAGAAATTCAAATCTCAGCTTGCCACTTATACCGAAAAAAAAAAACCCAGAATCAACACCAGAAAACAACATGTGCATGCAAGTGGAGTTATGCTTTGCCATTCACCATCCTCTGGAAGTCCACTTGGTTCTAAGCAGATGTCTTCAAGCCTCAATATCTGACGGCATGTATATAATATTTTTTCACGTATATTAGTCTGATATCTATCATTCATAATATTTCTACAATATATATATTATTTGGAGCTGTGTGTTTTGGGTAGTTCTACCATGCTTGCTGTTTGAAGTATTGACAAAGACTGGTCTGCTTGTTTCTCCTCATCACCATCCAGGCAAAGGCCAAAAAGCAGCCACAAATTGAATGACTTATTCTCTTTGTTAGACCATCCTGGTTATTCCTCCCTTTAAAATAAAAATGAAAGAGAACAACACTTAACAGAAGGGTCAATAATTTACATTCCCATGGTTTTCCTCCTATAGTACATCGTAGTGTCGTCAAAGTGGGTGGGCTGAATACTCCATTTTCTACCAAGTAGCCAATTCCTGTTTAACTTTACTTGGGCTTAACCACCTCTATTTTTCTGTTTTCATCCCAACGAATTAATTGGATTTTAATTTCACTCTGCTGTTAAGTACCTTATAGGGCTCTCTTGACAGATGGGCAGCTCACACACCACCACCTTTCAGCACCTGGAACAATGCCACGGCAAACAGATGCCATGGCACTGTGCACAGAAAGCAAAAAGAAGTCCCGAAAAGAGGCTTTTGCGCCATAGAATGAGTGACCATAACCACTGTGGTCAAGCTTTTATGATGCATCCCCTTGTGTTGCAATGCTGTTTGGTTGCACCTGCAAGGAGCAAGGGATCTGGAGCATTATGAACACAGACCAGCACAAAGTGTCCAGTCTCTCTTCTGCCTTTGTCTTTATCCTTTTCTGCATCATAAGAACATTTTCTATTTTCTTAACCATTTGTGGACCGGCTCCCTTACTTAACACAGGGAGAATATACCCATAGAAATAAATGTCCCCATTGGTTTTCCAACCTGCAATTCATCAACTATGCTGAGCAGCAGCATGATGCAAGTATACCTTTTCCCACAGACAAAATAACCTTTCCTACTAGGCAATGCTGTGACAATTTTCCCCCACTAGGTCCATGAACCCACGGGTGACCTTTGGAAAGTCGTGTTCTCTCAGCCTCAGAGGAATGTTCATGCAAAAACCTTCTCTGAAAACAGCTCTTGCTGTTTCTCGACTGGTTTTTAGATCTTACTTGTCCTGGCAGACTTTCTTTTTGCCATGGTTGCTGGCGGTCCAGATTCTTCTCTCCTGTTCCCTTATCTTTGGAGTTTTTCCCCAGGGCTCTGTTCTGGGTAACCCTTCTGTTTTCTCTTCTACACACCCATCCTTAGTAAACCTCGTTAGCTCTTTTTGGTTTTTCCTACCATCTCTATCCGATGAACACCCAGTCTATAATCCTTTCCAACCCCTGACCTTTCTCCAAGGCTTGAACACCAACAGTTTTTGTCTTGCCTCTCAGCCGTCTCGCAGTGGATGCTCCATCCGGCGTTTTGAAGCCTCAACATGTGACAAGACGGAGCTTCTGTCTTTCCTCCATAGCCCAAACCCTTCAACATCTCCTTTTACCTGTCATCGTGGACAACATTTCCATTTCAAACCAGTCCAGCAAGCCACAGTCTCTGCTTTTATCTTGACTCTTCTCTGTCGTGTATCCCTCCAGATTCCAGACCACACCCACAGGCTTGTAGATTCTTTTTGTGCACATTCATTGCCCAAAATTCCGACCCATATCTCTCCGCACTCTACTGCCAAGATCCTGGTCCGTGCCCTAGTGATCCTCACTACTTATTACTGTAACGTCCTCCTGCATGGGCTTCCTTCTTTCTCACCCTCTCGTCCTTTAAATTTCTGTCCAGCATTCACTGCACGCATTATCACTTCCGCCCACCGTTCTGACCATATACTCCTCCTGTGTTGCATCCCTTCAACTGGCCTACCCCCTCCCTTTCGCATTTCAGTAACAGCTCCTGCTTGTCCACGTTTAAAAGCACCTCCATGGCTGGCCCGCCCTCTACTTATCAGACCTTATTTCTCCTCACACTTCCCTCTCTTTTAAGGGCCCTTCTGTGTTCTGTCAGTCAAGGTCCTGCTGTCACAGCCACCAGGATTTCCTCTGCCCCATTCCCGATTCGCCCCCCTTTCTACTCGCTGCCCTCACTCCTGGAACCTTCTTCCCCCCGCGAGCAAGAGCTCACTCAATCTTTAAACCAGCTTCAAAACGGAGTTGAAGACCATCCTGTTCAGGGCCCAGCATTCACCGGCATTGCATAATTGTCACTTGCTATTTGATGTCTTTTCTTCCCTGTTTTAATTAATCATTTCCTGTCATACTATGTATTTATATATTATATACCTAACTAGCAGATGCACCCTCCCCTCCCCACCCACTCTCTTTGTGTCGTGTCTTTTTATGATTGTAAAGCCTAGTGCAGAGATCCGCTCCAATTAAAAAGATTGTATGTACAGCGCATGTGTAAATATTACAGCACTTTATAAATACAAGGTTAATAATAAATAATAATACATAAAATTGCCAATAAAATCCCATGATAGGGTTCAACCTTTAGGTTTTTCCATAAGTCGGAAATGACTTAACAGGTACACCGCGACCTCAAAGGATAATTTTATCGAGGAGTATTATCTTATACAAACATGGCCCTAGTAAAAATACAAGTAGCGAACAATCTCCCAGAATTGGATGGAAACAAAGTAAATTATGCATGAGAAACCAGTTTTTAGATTTATTTTTGATTTTGTTTGTTTTTTATCATGGTAATCCATTCAGCTGCTCTTTATCTAAATAGAAACAAATTTTAAGAAAGAAATTTGGCCCTGGATCCTACAGTTCCAAAATCTTATGATATACCGCATAGTAGGAAACTTATCAAAGGCCTGGGACAGATTTTGCCTCAAAAGGGCAGCCTGCTGGCGGACCTATTTTCCCTCCAGAGGGAAACCAGCAGCCCGCCAACACCACACGGCTCTTCCCCACAGGTGTAAAACCAAACCTGGAAAAAAACACGGTTCTCTTTATGGTAGTCCGTGAGTGTCTATGTCAGATGCGCCACTGGCACCATGCATATCATGCTGCATGACCGTTTACATCACAAATGGCAGCCACCACATGTACATGGGCATTCTGCCAATTAGTACCACAGCCAACTTCGTACTAGGCGTTAGGGACCATGAGGTTGGTGCACGGTCCCTAACCCTCAGTATCGCCGCCAACCATACACCACAAAATTGCCCATCTGTATCGGACCAAAGAAAAGGATACAGAATATTATGCTTTGCAGATATAATATGCCACTTAGAGCTTCAAAGTTGTCTTCTGGTTTCTCCTTTCTAAAAACTATGTTTGGAAGAGAGGCAGAATAATCTATCAAAAAAAGAAATTACTCACAACCTCTTCTTCGCAGGGTTTTTTATAGCCCCTTCACTATTCCAGACAATGAAAACCATAATTATCATTGTCAAGGGAACATAATAACACGATTTCCCAAGGAGCACAATGAAAGTTGTTATATTCAAGCCAACCATACCAGCATTACACTTCAATATGACTTCATATTATAGGATTACAGTGTGTTCACTCGGGTTACGAAACATATATCGTTTCCGCGGCCTAGCTTTCGAACCCGAAAACCATTCGTAAGCCGAATATGCCATAGCATAACGCGCTAATGGGAAAAACACGCGGCTCTGCCGCCGGCTCCATTTAACAATAGCGCCGAAGTTTTTCGTAACCCGACAAACAACATTCGTTAACCCGGAGCACATTATTTCTATTGCATTTTTTCGTATCCCGAAAATTTCGTAACCTGGTCAATTCGTTTTAATCCCGACCGGTTTCACCACTGTATATTATAATTCCCAAGAGATAAGTTTCTGAAGATAAAGTTTAAGAAGTTTTAACCTTGTAGCTAACAAAAATATATCTTGTAAAACAATCACTTATTTGTTAGCTAATACAGAAAAGTCTTGATGTTTTTAATAACTGCAAGATTCACTGCGAAACAGTTAACACTATAGGCGTCTGGAAACAGACCCACACCAGTAAAAACTGCCTCCTCTGCAGCTTGGGGACGTGGCGTCCTTGATGACACATCCTCCCAGGATGCCGAGAAGTACACCCAATTCCATTCAGACAGGGTTGGCTTCAAACAAGGGCGTAGCTTTTTGACACACATGCCAACCTCTGCACCCGGAAGTTGTTCCAGGGCCACTCCTATGGGCTGGCCCAATACCACC
Organism: Sceloporus undulatus; assembly: GCF_019175285.1. Taxonomy (NCBI): domain Eukaryota; kingdom Metazoa; phylum Chordata; class Lepidosauria; order Squamata; family Phrynosomatidae; genus Sceloporus; species Sceloporus undulatus. Next base: position 110,802,958 of record NC_056527.1, read on the forward strand.
AGATCGAGTGGATTTTTCCATTCTATTTGTCTGCTGACAGGTCATGTCATCGACCGCAACATGTGTTTTTGGGTTCTGAGGCGGTCTTCGGTGGGGGCAGCTTCAAGCTGCCCCTTTTGCAGGTTTGTTCCAGCCCTTGATTGATTTCAGTAACGGCTGCATGGTTTGCGATAAATATATTTATACTAATTTGAATGGATTATGTACATTGTTATGGCTTAGTATGAAACTATTTTTATTAATTTTAGTTTTTAAACATTTTGTTTTATATTTTAGAGCCAATGTAATTGGAAAAGTTTTTAATCATTTTGTGAGATTGATAATTTGATTGGTAGAATCCTGTATGTTTGTTGTCACCACATAAATCGTACTGTTACTGTTATAAAATATTCTGTTCTCAGTTGTATCTTTTAGATAAATTAAAATACCTATTATTGTCAAAAAAGTTCAAATGGACTGACTCCGAATAAATAACTGCCACTGCCGGAACAGATTCATCAACAGAAAGCAACTCACCACATACCCCACATTTAGGGTTCACAGGTCTACTGACTGCCCCCTACTCTGAGCCTCATGATGATGAGCGCAGCCTTGAAATTAAATAGGTGTGCTGTTTATTTCTATTACAACAATTTACGTGTCTTGGCCATTGCTGCTCAGCTCGAGAAGTTGCTATAAGCTCTACTGGGCTTCACTGACCCCCTCTTCTGTTTTCCCTCTCTGTTTTCTGATATTTCTCTTGGCAATGAGAAAAGATCTGTGCTATGAATCTTTTCTTCACCTAAAACCTTTAGGGAGGCTTCTTTTTCTGCAGCAACGTAAAGAACAGACATGGGGCTCATGACCATATTATGGAGAACTGTGCTAGAATTCCTGTGACAGAGGAGAGAAAACAAAAGTGAACTTAAACCTTGGCCTGAAAGTCTGGTCCTTCATCTCTGACCTTGAAAGGATGTCTAGTATTTCCTGAATAAAGAAGAAAGGAGTCTCCACCCCAGCATGGAAAAGCACAAAAGAGAAAAGTTACAACACACAATCAGAGTCACCAAGAAAAGTAGAAACAGCTGCAAAGTTCTTACAGAAATTGAGACACACCGAGGTCTGCCATACAAATAGTCTTATGGCAGCTGCTGGACCCACCATCTCCTTACAGCTAGTTGTCTTCTGAGTCCTTTCTCGACTTAGCCAATGAGGAGGGAATTTTGAGACCTCCAAAAGCACCCTAGCCCAGATTGTACGACAACCTCTTGACTTCACTAATTTGCATCATAAATAAGACATTATCTACATGAATGATGATGATGATGATTGACTGATTTGATGATGCTGATGATTCATGAAAACAGAGGGTTTCCTTACCCTGAGCCCAAAGAAACCTGAAATGATGTGCAGGTTCGTCACTCACAATGAGCCCCAGATTTTCTGGTCTAGTCAGTCACTGAAGTCTCCTACCACGTCCACCAACAGTGCCCTTATATACAGGCAACACTTGTGCTAGGAAATCCTGGAGAGACGATTTTCCAGACACTCTTTTCCAGTAGGAGAATGGAACTGAGGCAGATATAGGAGAACAACCTTGAAATTTTGGTTATGAAAACAAGGAAAATATACTAAGTGACTGTCTAATGTCTCATCTACCTGGAAGTCTAGGCTTTTCTCCAGAACATCCATGATTGTAGATGGCATATCCAGATTGAATGAAGTTATTATTTATAACATCTCAGGTCCAAAAACATTGCTGCAAAATTATCCAGTTTGAGACCAAATTTAACTGCCCTGCATCAGCACGAGGGAATCCTGTGAATTGTAATTTATTGTGGCACCAGAGCTCTCTGACACAGAAGGCTAAATTGTCTCACAAAACACGCATAACGTAGTTCCCCAAAACTCCCTAGCAGGAAATGAAATGCTGTGGATATTCTGTAACATACCTTGATTTCAGTAAGGCCTTGGACAAGGTCCTCCATGATATTCTTGAAAACAAGCTAGTAAAATGTGGGCCAAACAATGCAACTATTAGATGGATTTGTAATTATTATTTTTTTGACCAGCCAAACCCACAGGGTGCTCAGCAATGGCTCCTCTTCATCCTGGAGAGAAGTGACTAGTCAGGTGCCTCAGGATTCTGTCCTTGGCTCAGTGCTATTCACCATTTTTACAAGTGACTTATAAGTGACTTTTATAAGTGACTTAGATGAAAGAATAAAGGACATGCTTATCAATTTTGACACTAAATTAGGAGACATAGCTAATACCCCAGAGGAGAGGATCAAAATTCAAAATAACTTTAATAGATCAGACAGCTGGGCCAAAATAAATTTCAATAGGGAGAAATGAAAGGTACTGCACTTAGGCAAAAAAAATTTTAAAAAATGAAATGCATAGATATAGGATGGAGGACACCTGGCATAATAAGACTGCATGTGAAAGGGATCTAGGAGTCCTCATAGTCCAAATGTTAAAGATGAGTCAACAGAGTGACGTGGCAGCTAAAAAGGCCAATGCAATTCTAGTCTGCATCAGTAGAAATATAGTGTCTAGATCAAGAGAAGTAATAGTGCCACTCCATTCTGCTTTGGTCAGTCCTCACTTGGAATACTCTGTCCAGTTCTGGACACCACAATTCAAAAAGGATGTTGGCAAGCTAAAGCGTGTCCAAAAGAGGGCAGCCAAAATGGTGAAGGTTCTGGAAACTATGCCTTATGAGGAGAGACTTAGGGAGCTGGGGATGTTCAGCCTGGAGAAAGAAGGTTAAGAGGTGGTATGATAGCCCTGTTTAAATATTTGAAGGGATGTCATAATGAGGCTGGAGGAGGCTTGCTTTCTGCTGCTGCAGCAAATAGGACCTGGAGCAAGCTACAAGAAAAGAGATTCCATGTCAACATTACGAAGAACTTCATGACAGTAAGAACTGTCCCTCAGAGTGTGGTGGAGTCTCCTTCTTAGGAATTTTTTAAACAGGCTGGATGGCCATCTATCGGGGTGCTTTGATTGTGTGTTCTTGCATGGCAGAGGTTTGGATTGGATGGATCTTGGGGTCACTTCCAACTTTTTGATGTTAAAATTCTATAATTCAAAGTGGACTGTTTCCACAGTATGTTTTGGACCTCAGAAACCCTATCTTGCATTGTTTATATGGTCATTATTCACTCTGTCTTCCTTCTTGTTGTTTGTTACCTGCCTTTGAGTCGATCCCGATTCATCGCAGCCCTGTGGATGAGACAGCTCCAAGACTCCCTATCCTCTTCTGCTCTGCTTAGTTCCTGCAAATTCATACCTGTGGCCTCCTTTATCCATCCATCTAGCATGTGGTCTTACTCTCTTTGTACACTGTGCCACCTTTTCTAGCATTATTGTTTTTTCCAATGAGTCATGCCTTCTCTGATGGAGAAAGCAGTGGAACCTCAGAAGCTTGCATGATGTATTGGCCCAATAAATGTCTTGCTGTTTTGTGGATTTTGTAATTGGTTTTGCAATGTGACTAAAAATAATGGCACCTTTAATTTCTCAATTTCTCCTTTAACCCTACAGCCCACCCTTGCAGATATGCATCATTTGCACCAGAATGAACAGCCAAAGCCAAATTAAAGTCTAATCCTTAAAGAGAGAAAAATTTATTGAACTCAGAAGGCACTTCAACTTGGACACAAGAAAGGAAATCACAAAATCAAAGTTAAGAAAAAGCAAGCTGAACAGGAGGCTGAACCCACCCACATTTAGTGTTGACAGGCCTCAGTACCTGCTCTTCTCCTCAAATCCTCAGGATGATATCCCTGGTGACACAGTGGTTAAATGCCTGTACTGCAGCCACTCACTCACAAACCATAAGGCTGTGAGTTTAGTACCAGCCAGGGGCAAAGGCTTGACTCATGCTTGCGTCCTTCCAAGGTCGCTAAAATGAATACCTAGCTTGTTGGAGGCAATTAGTTTACAGTTGTAAACCACTTAGAGACTGTTTAGGTGGTATGAAGCAGGACATAAATGAAGCTGTAATAATAATAACAAGAGTCCAGCACTGAAAATTGAAAATTAAATTTATTACATTTTGTACTGTGTCCTGGCCCATGCTGCTCCAGGGAACTTCAGAGAAGCTGCAATAGACTCTTTGGAATCTTTCCTGATCCACTCTTCCCTCTTCCCCCCAATGTTTCTCCAGAGGGAGTTGGCAGCTAGATCCTCTTCTTCCACTGTAGGAGCAACCAATCAGCCTATTTGGTTTTCTGCTATTCCCTCTGGCCCTGAGAAAAGACTGTTGCCTATGAGTCTTTTTCCCCCCACATAAACCTTTAAGGAAGGCTTGTTCATTTTCTGCAGCAATTTAAAGAACAAGACACAAGGACCCACATCCATAATTATGGAGAAGGTGTGAGAATTCCTTCAGAAAGGAGGAAATGAAGACTGGACTTAACATTGGACTGAAAGCCGTGGCCTTTTACCTCTGACCTTGAAAAGATACCTTGTATTTTCCTAGTAATGAGGAAAGAGAGTCTCCACCTACAAGAAAAAAGCACAAAAGAAAGAAAGGTTACAGAGTCACCAAGAAAAGAGTAACTGCACAATTTTTACAAAATGACAACAACAGGGGCCTGCCATACTAATAGGGGTGGGCAGTTGTGGACTTCCATCTCCTATAGCTAGTTCTCCTATGAGTCATCTCAGATGTAGCCATTATGGATGGATTCTGAGACCTGCAAAGACAGCCTAGGCCAGTTTGTAGAAGCACATCTTGCATGCAAGTGTGCATCAGGAGATAGACGTTATCTAAAAAAACAGAGAGTAATAATATTTCTTCCATAAAGGAGAAGGTTTCCTACCTAAAACCTTTCTCTTCTTTGATGAGGTGCAGATTTCTCATTCAGTGAATCCAGATCTCTTCTCCTACAGTCACCACTGTCCTATATACAGAGAAAGGGAAATTTTACGTATGATTGAGGCAACACTAATACAAGAAATCTTAGGAGAGATTCCAGACACTTTGCCTTGGAGGTCGCCACTAAGAATCACTAAGAATCACACAAGTCATAGCTGGAAGAAAGGCCACAATTTTATTAGCAACAGCAAACAATTACAGTAGTAGGGTTGGTCCCAAACCAGTGCTCTGTAGCCCTGGTACCACACCAACCAAATCCATGGCCTATGCTGCCACTCCTGAAGTTGTGACTTGAACCACCAACCCAAGGGAGGGAGGGTAGGAGATCCGAGAAGCGAATGGCACTGGGGCCTGTCCGCGTGGCCTATATATAGGCCCAGGCCCTGGCCCAACCAAAACCAAAAGGCAAGTCGATTTTGCTTAAAGAGAGAAAATATTTATTGAACTCAGAAGTCACTTTAAACTGACATAGAAGAACACCACCATCTCATGCCCAAAATCAAAGTTAAGCAAAGCTATTCAAATCAAGGACATTATTTTTTATGGAGAGGGAATGACAGAGATCTCTGTTCTTGATTCAAATTCAAAGTCTACGCTGACAGAACAATCATTTTCCTTGTCCTGTGAGCTCTTGCGCTTGGTGAGTTCATGTTTCATTATTATTCTTGCCCCTTTCAAAATCGGCGGCAGAACGTGGTTTGGGACAGTTTGTAGTTTCACGGTGGCAAAGGTGGCTTTTTCTGTGCAATACACTCTTTCAAACCCGTTCCCAGTCATGCCCGGATCAGGCAAAAATTGATGTGCGATAATCTCCATAGAATTACACTGCATGCCTGTTCAAGCCTTTCTCTGTATTTTAGACTCTCATCTGCACAGTAATGTATTTAATGCTGCCAAAAACAACAAGCCCCCCAAAAACATCAGTTTTCAAACACAGTATATGAAAAGGGAGAGCTACTGACCAGAACTGTCAAAAAGCTTGATGCCCATCAAACTGCAAATCCCAGGATCCATAGCATTGAGCCATGGCCATTAAGGTCGTGTCAAACTGCATTATTTCTACAGTGCAGTTTAGATCTAAAATATAAGAAAAGACCTTGATCCATTTTGCTTGGCAATCTCTTTACCTGAAGCCCTGGAAGTCCAACCAGACAATAGACAGTAATGTCTTTAATGCTACTGAACCAACCAACCAGACAACCAACAAAAACACCACAATTTTTGAACAACAACCAATATAATATATATATAATATATAAAATTATATATTATAGGGGGAGTTGCCCAGAAGAGGTTCTGCAGATGGTTTTCAGCTCGAGTCTGAAGCATGTAGATAAATGTTTGCAGATGAGGAAAGGCCCAAAGCTGCCCAGTTAAAGGGTACCTTGAAATCTCATGCTTCTTTTAATCCTGCAGCCATGAAGAACAAGATTAGTTTGGAAAAACTGAGGCTTAAAAAAATCTTTCATTGTGGTTACACCATTATAAAATCATTTAAAATTCCAGATGACTTGGATCAATGTCTATATTTTTTATTATAATCCTCGGCGATGGAGCCATTGATCCATTTAACTGCAGCCTCTTATTTACTTAAAGGTTAACAATTGAGATTCAGTTGGGACTCCATCCCTACGGATACAGATTATTTTACGATCGCAAAAAACCATACATTTGATTCTACTTTCAAAACAATAAGTGTATGAAAGGGAACATCGCTTTGCACTTGCCAGATAAGGCAGCCCATAGGATGTTCTACAGATGGCTTTAAGCTCAGAATCTGAGGCATTTACGAAAGTATTGACATGTTTGATACATAATATTTCTACAGTTATTATCATCATTTGGAGATGGAGTCTTTGGGTTGTCTACATTGTTATGTTTGAAGGTTTGAAAGACTGGGCTGCCACATTCTCCATTGTCATCCAGGCGAAGATACAAAACAGCCACAGTGATGAGTTCTTTGGAGCCATCCTTTGCTGCTTCTCTTGGTCTTCCTCCCTGCTTGCTCCCTGCTTTTCCCCAGTCCCTGTGGCTTGCAGAGGCTGGAGAACAACAGAGCGGGAAACCTGCCGCCTCTCATCTTCAGATGGCTTGACCATAACTCCCATCCCCGCAAACACCATAACTGAATAGGTGGCATGATGGAAGTTCTAGTCCAAAGCATTTCAATAATCCAGGTTGAGAAAGACTAGGGGGGGGGGGCATTTAAACTGCAAAAGGTGCTCTGAGCTGTTAGGCTCTGTGTCCTCTGTGTGGTTTTCTGTTCTGAAACTGATCTGTCCGTTCATTACTTCTTCTTTTGGGTGAGATGGGGGTCTCCGCTTCCTCTTACCAGTATCTACCCCTTCCCCATATTAGAAAAGTATTTATACAGCAGGGGTGCTTTACTTAAGGTGGAAAGACTCCAAGAACGGCTTCCCACTTCATCTCAACTCTGAATTCATCTTCTTTTGGAAACAGATCTGTGTGAGTAAAGGAAAATGGATAATGCAGTCATCTTTCCTACTGTATTGAGTAGACTTTACTTGGTTTGTAATGAATAAAACCTAGGGCTGGATCCGCACTGCAGAATAATCTGGTTGACAACATTTAACTGCCAGGGCTCAATGCTGTGGAATTCTGGGAAATATCATTTGTTGCAGCACCAGAGCTCTGCTTCCCAGAATTCCATAGCACTGAGCCCTGGCAGTTAAAGTGGTGTCAAAAACAGGATCATTTCGGCAATTTGGATGCAGCCTAGGTAAGAGACATTAACATGGAGTTCAGAGAGGCCTCTGGGGTGCATCTGCACTATAGAAATAATTCAATTTCATGTTGCTTTCAACAGCCATGGCTCCATCCTACAGAATCCTGGAATTAGTGTTTTGTGTGGCAGAGAAGCCTAAGACCTTGTTAAACTATAAATCCCAGGATTCCATGGATGGAGCTACAGCACTTAAAGTGGTATTAACTGCATTATTCTACAGTGTAAATGCACCCTGAATCTGCACTTATTCGGCTCTCCTGTGCTAGAAAGAATGGTGTCCAGTGGTAATAATTGTGAGTGATTTTGCACATTCTTGATGATTTGGCGCACTTAGACCATTTTAAAATACATTATCTGTACAAAAAGTTTCTTTTTCTGCAGAACATTTTTAAAGGCAAAAATGTCAAGGGGAGGTTGTGCTCTCTCTCCCCATACAAACTAGTACCTAAATGGAAACCTTCTTACTGTGGTAAACCATTTTCTCAATTGGGCAACATGATAATCAAAGCCCCTTTACATCAAGGACAAGAATATTTATGGCATTCTTTACCTCCCCCGAATAAAATTTAGGGGTCCATTTGCGATTTTCATGTAAAGAACTATAAGGGTTTGAACAGTTCCTCTGTGTCGCTTGTGTTTGCAAAGCCATGAAATCTATTGTATATATCTTGCTGTGACTGTGGACTGGACCCATAAATAGTGGCTAACTGTAGGGGTTTGAATCCATAATTTATTTTATGTCACTCTTTGCATTGAACAAGAGCTCTACTGATTGTTGGAACTAGAACTTAGTAGCTTATCGAGGATGTGATGGGGCACAACAAAAGGGAGCGGGATGGGAACGGAAGGGTCAAGGGATGCATCTTTTACTGCTCACTGGATGCCGTCGCCACTGGAAGTTCCCCTTCTGTTCCTGCTCCGCCACAGAGGAGGCGATTTACAGGAATTGTTCAGAAGCGGTCCTAAAAATCGCCACCTCTGGGACTGACCAGGAACAGAATGGGAACTTTTGGTGGTGGTGGCAGCATTCCAGTGTGCGGTAAAATACATCCTTGCCCCCTTTCGTTCTATCCCACTCCCTTTCATTCCCCCACAGCATGTCCCTGGGGCAATGTGATAAGCTTATTCGATTGGAACCAAAGAGCTCTGCTGAACTCAGTCTAATCTGCACGCAGAATAATCCAGTTCGACACCATTTTAACTGTCTGTCTCATGATATGGAATCTGGGATTGTAGTTTTGTGAGAGATTTAGCCTTCTCTGTCAGAGAGTCTCTGGTACCAAGCAAAACTACAAATCCTAGGTGGATGGAGCCATGACAGTTAAAATGATGTCAACTATGTCAATACCTATAACAGGACTGAAGACAAGTGTGGTGCAAGGTTTCCCAGCATTTGAGGCAGGAGGATCCATACTCCCTCCTTCCCTAAGCCCCAACCTTCTTCTTCCATCACTTTCTTGTTGTGTGCCTGCAAGTCACTCTCATGACAGTCCTAAGATGGACCTATCATAGGTTTTTCTTGACTAATTTCATCAGAGGGAGTTTACCATTGCCATCCTCTGAGGCTGCGAGAGTGTAACTATTACTTCCTTCACTTCAATTTCTGATTCTTAGGGGACCACTGAGGGGGGAATTAATTTTAAAATGCAACAGATAAAACATTGCACCAAATACTTTCAAGCTGTGGACTGATGCTGCAAATCAGCAATGGACTCCACTTGGATACAAAAATCCATGGATGCTCAAGCCCAATTAAGTACAAATGATAGTAAAGTTGTATAACTTTATATTATACAACTTATATAACATGGCAAAGCTAAAGTTTGCTTTTAGGAATGTATATATTTTTAAAACATTGACAAACTGTGGATACTTGAATCCATAGATTAAAAGCCCGTGGATAAGGAGGGCTGACTGCATCAAATAATACCAAAGAAGTCAGATAATCTCTAGTTATGCCAATACTGAGAGGATCTGTTCCAGAGTGTGCAGCCAAGAACTTGAAAACTTCCAAACTATTTCCAGAAGAATGGCTCCTTCTGGTGGCACTTCCTATTACAAGCTTTTAAACCATCCTCTTGGGTTTTACCTTCTTTCTCCAGGTATCTCTTTTGGCTGCAAAGCTGACCATGCAGTTCAAGGGATCTGGCCCCATTCTCTTTGTGCTCCTGGCAATGGTGTTTATAGTTGGAACCTATGCTGCTGACTATCCGTCATTCCTAAGCCATCACTACGACAACCCCAGAAGCAACGTGGGAAAACGTTACTGCAATACCATGATGCAAAGACGTGGGATGACCAAACCTCAGTGCAAGGCTGTGAACTCCTTCATCCACGGCAGCAAGAAGCAAATCATTGCTGTGTGTAGCAAGGGGGGGAAGCCTTATGGCAACGGGTTGCGGCGTAGCAATAAGCAGTTCTCTGTCACCACCTGCAAGCTCAGTGGAGGCTCTCCCCGTCCACCTTGTAACTATCGAGAGAACAGATCAAATAGATTTATTGTTGTTGCTTGTAGAGGTGGGAAACCTGTACACTTCGATGAAGGTCAGATCTAAGATGCATACAGAATTGTGTTCAATGTGCCCCATAGGAGAATAATGAACCCATTTCCTTTGTCTAATCCATGGAAAAATTATCTATGGTTTGTAAATCTATGGAGCCAATTTATCTAACTTTCTATTCCCAGTTGCTTTTTGCTTCTTCACTTCAGTACTTTTCATGCCTTCGTTTTGTCTTGTCAGAAAAAGCTGGGAACAAGCAAAAGAAAGTCCTCATTTTGAATGTTGTTTAATTTAGCTAGCCACATGTATTCTTCCAAGCACAGATAAATATATAAACTTTGCAAATGCATTTTCAATTGAGCAGTGTTTCATTCCATTGTTGTGGAGTTCTTGTTTTTCTCTCTATTTTTCTGTGTTTTGTTTTGTTCATTATCTGTGTATGAGATAGCAGGCATGGCACTACTTGAGGTTTTCTGCTCCTGTTAACCCTATCCCAGTAATGGTGAACCTTTTTGAGGCCGAGTGCCCAAACTACAACCCAAAACCCACTTATTTATTGCCAAGTGCCATGTCCCTCTGGTTTTCTAGTAACAAACTCTGGCAAATTCTGTGCTGGGGCAACAGCACATGTGCCCACATAGAGGGCTCTGAGTGCCACCTCTGGCATGCGTGCCATAGGTTCGCCATCACTGCCCTATCCCATCACACCCCACGTACAAAATAGGGTTTGTAGAATGGCATTGCAGATCCTATTTTGAAGTGAGGCATTATGGATGAACAACAACATGGCAGTGGCTACTGCTTGTGACAACAGCAAAACTGGGTGTAAGGGAAAAAAACAAGTGTGTGTGTGTGTGTGTGTGTGTGAGAGTGTGTGTGTGTGTAAGGAATAAACAATGTCATCATCACTACAGTGGTACCTCGGGATACGAAATACCCAGGTTACGAAATTTTCGGGATACGAAAAAATCCCATTGGAAATAATTGTTCCGGGTTACGAATGTTTTTTCGGGTTACGAAAAAAAATCGGCGCTTTTTTACACGGAACCGCGGCTTTTCCCCATTAGCGCCTATGGCAATTCGGCTTACGAAGGCTTTTCGGGTTACGAAAGCGGCCGCGGAACGAATTAATTTCATAACCCGAGGCACCACTGTACTTCTGATCATAAGAGCCCCACTCCCATTTTCTTTCCTTTCTCCAGAAATAAAGATCTCCTCCTTCCTTCTGGCCTTGTTCTCATTTGAAAAAGCTCATTATGGAGATTCAGAATAAGTATGCTTATTTATGAAGCAGAGAAAACAATCAACTTAAGGCTGGAAAGGGGGGGGGAGGCAGCTGGGAGGCCAGGATACTTCCAGCTTCCCCTGGAGTATCCTTGCCAGTGCAGACAAGACCTTAGTCTAGATCAGTGGTCCTCAAACTTTTTTGGGCCACTACCCCCTTTCCTCTTGGGCAACAATCCTAGCACACACACCCCGGGCATTTTTTTTTATATTAGGTCTACTGTTTTACTGCAAATTCAAAACAGCCATTCTCAGTCGCTGCTCCCTTTTCACCCAATCACCTCTAGAGCAGCAACTGAGCAGCTGGCTGAGCAGTGACTAAGAAGCTTCTTCCTTATGCCAATCTTGCATCAAAGGCCGGAAAAGGCGAGAGTCTTTTGGGTCACTGTTTGCCTGGCTGCCCAATTGCTGTTCCCTTTGCGTCCTGTCATCCTGGAAGCAGCAACTGATCAGCTGGCTAAGCAGCAACTGAGAAGCCTCTCCCCCATGCCAGCCTTGCAGCAAAGGCTGATGTGGACAAGAGGCCTCATGGTGGCTGCTCAGTCAGCTGCTCAGTTGCTGCTTCCAGGATAACTAGGTGCAAGAGAAGCTTCTCCCCAGAGAGGAAGGACTGACAATCCTTTATCGGGGTAGAAAAAGGTACAGCTAGTGCATATGTAGGAGGTTTACAAAGGCCGCATGAACTGGATTGCAGACTGGTGTCAACTGGGAAAGGGAAAGATTTTAAGTACAGGAGCCACTCCAAGACAAATGACTCTTTCCAACAATCAAGCACAGATACTCCTTCCCCAGATGATGATGGTGATGATGATGATGATTTGTACCCCATTCTTCTAAAATGCTCTCAGAGCAGAAGACATGTCTTCCTCACACAGCTTCAAGGGGCCATTCTCCCACAGAAAAATGGTTTCTTCTGCTACTTCTTCTTTTGTTCTGTCTGATGAAAGAATGCAGGACCAGCAGCGCATCTCCAACCTGCTAGCCAAGTCCCACCAAAGCTCCAAAGCTTAAGCAGGGTTCCAAATTTGAAAGCCCTTTTTTGCCACCACTTCTCTCCCACCACCATGTGCTTTAACTCTTTGCTCCAGCCTGTCCCAAAATGGTGCCACTCTGAGCCACAGAAGCAAAGCCCTGTGTGCAAGCCTTGCACAAACTTCACAATTGCCACTACTAGTGACAGACACTAGTAAGGGAGTGAACTCACATGGGCAGGCAATTTTGACAATGTGTTCATTTGAGAAATGAGGATAAAATATTGGCAGTAAGCTGAAGCCTGGGATGAACATTGGTAACAATGAGTGTGTGAGTGGAATGTGAGATATAAATGGAACAAAACAAGAAAAACTGCAACACTAATAACGACTTTCCGCATTTTAAACACTTTCTCTTAACCCTGCTGCTGTTTATTACATTTCCACATCCTCTAAAGTTTCACAGATGAAAAGAAGTAGACATCTGGCCAGGCAACATCAGCAAGTTTTCAAGATGGGAAAAGTTACTTATGAAGAAGGGAGAATTCAGACTGATTAAAAAGATCAAAAAGTCCCTGGTTTTGTTCCTGTTCTCTGTGGTTTTGTTTTCAGATATCTATACACATTTTGTGTATCCTGCAATATTTTCTGTCAGCTACTGGTACAATCAGATACTTTTTTTTTAATGAGCTCTCCAGATCAGATTATTTTAACTCAGTATAATATTAAGGGAAAGAATGAGACAAAAATCTGGCACTTTTCAATCTGTCTGTATGTTCCCAAAAGCTCAGGTACAGTGCAGCATTTTGCTTCTGCCTGAGTTTCCTGGGAAGGGCAAGATTCTGCCTCTTCCTTTCTTCTTCCCCTCAGTAAATTTACAGACAGCAGTCTATTTTGCACTTTGAACTCAGTTTACATCAGCTGGAGAAAGCTGAGGACAAAGGAGGAAAGTGGGAAGAAGAGAGACCAACCAGCCCATTTGAAAAGCAACAGAGGATTGACTGTGGCTACTCTTCCCAGTTCAGGACTGTTGGAGGCTATGGCCCAGAACAGATGAGCCAAATGTGCCGTGTCGGTGTCAATTTTAGGGTTCGGGACCAAGGACCAACCACACGGTCCCTAAACCTAGCACAGCTTGGCGGTGTAGTAGTTGTGCCCTCATCTCCACATGGGGGCTGCCAGCTTTATGTAATGGATGCATAGTGTCCACACGTTGTGGCGTGTTCGTTACATCACGAGTGCACCATTGGCGCACTCACCATGTAACCAGGGCACTGGGGGGGAAACCTGGAAAAACCGGGTCCTTTTAACTCTAGATGGATGTTGCGCTGTCTAGCGACTGCGGCATCCCTCCAGAGTTAAAATGGGCGCCTGCAGACCACAGTTTTCAGACAGTCTGTACTGTGCCTATGTCACCCCTGACTTCTGAGCATTTGCCTAACAAAACTATCACATGGGAGAAAATCAGGCATTTGCCCAGAAAAGTCACGCCATCATGGAGAAGATTTTCAGACAAACTTGCAATCTGAGAGGACCTATCCCAGGAATAACTAGAACTACACTAGCAACAAACCAGTAATAGGACTTCCGCATGACTGGTTTGTTGCTGGAACATTCCTGGTGCTTCCTGGGATAAGTCCTTTCAGATCACGACTTCGTCTAAAAATCTTCGCCACGATTGCACAACTTTGTGTATACTCTATCTTCTTTATATTAATTTATCTAAATCCATGTATAGCTTAACATATTCTTATCTTTGATGTAGATACGTTTTCTTTAAAAAACGTATTTCCTTTCTACTGTTCTTTCATATATTAAGCAAGCATCTGAATTTAATAATATTGTTATTATGCATATGTTAAACCAATTATCATATCACTTCGGTGGTATCTGCCCAACTTAACATCAGTTTAAAATCAACCAAGCCAGCAATGATTTAAGAAAGACATAATTATAGTTTATACATTATATTATTTCCAATTATTTTTGTTCTATTAGTCTTTATTCTTATAGAACTTCATTAGTAAGTTCCAGTCTTTGTTCCAACCTTCTTTCCATGTTCCTTTTATTAAC
>NC_056527.1:110817427-110831742 GCF_019175285.1 Sceloporus undulatus
CTTATGTCATTCTCCATACTTTTTTTGTAATCATTCATCTTGTGTTGGTATTTCCTTTTGTTTCATTTTTGTGTATGTAATTCTTGTGGCCGTGATCAAATATAAAATAAATTTTAAATGTGTTCTTTCATCTTTTTCCTCTATTATATTTTAACAAAATCTTTCTGGTTTAAATTTATTTGAGTTTGCAAATTCTTTGTATAGAGTTATGTGTTATTCCATATTTAATTGCAGGTTGGGCACGTCCCCAAATTGTTAATGTTCCTTCTTGGTTCTAATAAGTATATCTATTCTTGGTTACCACCTTTCCAACAATTTTGTTACTATTTTCCCCCCTTTTTGCTAATCTGTTTGTGTGACAAGTACCATCTGTGTAGCATTTTATAATAGTGTTCTTTCAAGTCCATTTACAATGTAAATTTACATCTTGACCCCAGGCCTTTCCCTTTATCAAGGGTATCAGGGACTAAAATTTCTAGACCACCTATCATACTTTCTTTAATTGTTTCTTGTTCTAACTCTCTCTTTAAAAGTAGTTATATCATTTAGAGATTGTTGATTTTCCTGAATATAACACAATCTTAACTAATTCATTTTCTCTTTTTCAAAACCTTCTGTTTGTAATCCATCTTATATCTTTCCCTAATTGTCTATATGGAATCAATGGCAAATATGACTTTTATTTTTTAAAGTCTTCATTTGATTTTTATCCTCATGTTTTATCTTCCCCAATTGATTAGCTCTTTATGTTAGAAATTCTTTGAATCTGTGGCCAGATTAATTTTCCAGGCTTTGTGGTGAATCCAAATTGGAAATTGTGTATCAAATTTGTTTTTATCTTATTCCATATGTTAACAGTGATCTTCGGAATATATGATTTATTCATTATATATATATGGATGAAGGGAGAGGTACTTTGCAATGCCAGAAACTGGTTGCCCAGAAGAGGGTCTGCAGATGGTTTCCGCTCAGAATCTGAAGCTGTAGATAAATGTTTGCGCAGATGAGTAAAGGCCCACAAGCAGCCCCAGTGAAAGGGTCCCTTGAAATGTCATGCTTCTTTTAATCCTGCAACAATGAAGAACATGTAGCAGTTTGGAAAGACAGATACTTAAAAAGAATATTTTCATGGTGGTACACCATTATAAAATCGTGGTAAATTTCAGTTTACGTAGGATCAATGTCTATTTTTATTATAATGCTAGGAGATGAAGGCATTGATCCATTTAACTGAACCTTTTATTTCCTTAAGCGTTAGCAACTCCAAATTCAATTGGGACTCCATCTCTACAATTCAGATTTTTAAAGATTATCCCTTATAACCATAAAAATTCATCATTCATTTCACAAACATAAGTGATGAAAACGTACTCTGCTTGCAATTTCGCCAGAAAGCTGCACCCCATGGGATGATTTACAGATGGCTAAGATCAGAATCTGAGGCATGTACGAAGTATGTTCATTGTTTGTAGTTCATATGTCTATTATACATAATATTTCTACAGTAGGTATCATCATTTGGAGCTGGAGTCATTGGGAGTCTACATGTTATGTTTGAAGGCTTGAAAAATGGGCTGCCACCTTCTCCACTGTCATCCAAGCAAAGATAAAAAACAGCCACAAGTGAATGAGTTCTTTGGAGCCATCCTTTGCTGTTTCTCTTGGTCTTCCTTGCTAAAAATCAAGAGGCTAAAGGAATAAAAATCACGAAGAAAAGGATTGTATTATCATGATCACCATCCCTTTTAGTACTTATAATGGGGTTGAAGTGAGTGGGATGCCAGTTTGACTCAACCATCTGTTTTTTTGTTTTTCATTACTTAGGAATTTTTTCATCTATTTTAATTAACTTTATGTTTCTTGCCAAATTCAGTACACTTAATTTCATGACAAGTGAGGTCTGTTTTGCTAAATGGACACAGGGACAGGTGGCGTACAGTTTTTCACCCGGATTGGGGTTGCAGCAACTGCATGCCACAGCCTCCGGAGGACACAAAAAGAGCCACAAAAAGCAGCTTTTTCCGCATTCTGGAAGGGTGTCATAGTGTCCTGTGTGCCATGATGATGCCCCTCTGTACTGTGCCGTTAGGGCACTGCGCCACCAGTGGCATCCTTATGGCATGCACCGGGTATGACCACACGCCAAAATGGTGCCATGGGGTGGGATCACAGCGTCAGAGTGCAGATGCTATGCCATGTTTTCTCCACAGGCCAGTGAAAAGTGCCAGTTGTATCCCACCTAAGCCATGGAAGAAAGTTCCCATAGATTTTTCTACTGTAGCTATCAAATAGTGAAACAGTGTGGGTACAGATAACCTCCCAGGCAATGCTATGAAATCAACCATGTCTCTTCCTTTTGGGGGGAATTCTCTACAAAATGAATAGATTCATTAACTAATTCCATTCTGCCGCCCTAAACATCAAGCTTAGGACAAGGTGAGTCTGAGAATCTGTCCCTCTCTTACTGAAAGATGCAGTTTGGAAAGACAGTGGCTTAAAAATGATCTTTTATTGTGGTTACACCATTATAAAATCATGTAAAATTCCAAATTATGTAGGATCAATGGTGTGTTACAGACCGCCCGTTTGGGGTGGCCTGCACCGGCCCTTTTCCCACCAGATCGGGGCCTCAGCTGCCACAACGCAGCCCTTGAGCCCCGATCCGCCACTTTCCAGGCCGTGGGGAAGCTGCAAAAGGCCGCTTCCCCGCGGCCTGGAAAGGGGTGTCCTCGGGCTTCAAGCCCCAAGGACACCCGATGGTGGCAGGAGGAGGAGAAAAGGTGCCACTTGGCCCCTTTCTGCTTTGCGTCACTGGCGCAGCCATGTAAAGGCTGCGCCCAGCGACGCAAATCCCAGAAGGAGCTCCATTTCGGACCTCCTACTCACACTGTGGAAAGGCACTCTAGGCGCCCTCGCACAGCACGACGACGTCACAACCGTGCCACCTCGTTTGGAGGCAGCGTGGTGGTGACATCATAATGGTGGCCCCCGTGTGAAACGGGCACCACCATTTTGTACAGACTGGGTCCGTATAGGTTTAGGGGCGTCAAGAAGTGACTCCCCTTTCTAACCCTAGTACAGACCCAGTCCGTACTTTTGCCCATTTGTAATGGGCCAATGTCTATATTTTATTATTAATCCTAGGAGATGAAGGCATTGATCCATTTAACTGCAGCCACTTATTACTTAAGGGTTAACAATTCTGAATTCAATTGGGACTCCATCCCTACAGTATACAGATATTTTACGATTTGCACTAAAACCCATAAAATTCGTTGTTATTTCAAACAATAAGTGTATGAAAAGGGGAACTTGCTTGCACTTGACCAGAAATCTGTAACCCCCATAGGATCTTCTACAGATGGCTTTAAGGTCAGAATCTGAGGCATGTATGAAAGTATTGACATGTTTGTGCTTAAATGTCTATGATACATAATATTTCTACAGTAGGTATCATCATTTGGAGCTGGAGTCATTGGGAAGTCTACCAGCCAGCCACCCAACAAAACACCACCAATTTTGAACAACAACAACAACATAAAATGGATGAAAGGGGGGGGAGGAGGCTAGCTTTTGCCATTGCCCAGAAACTGGTTGCCCAGAGAGGTTCGGCAGATGGTTTTCAGCTCAGAGTCTGAAGCTGTAAATAATGTTTGCACATGAGTAAAGGCCCACGGCAGCCCCCAGTGAAAGGGTACCTTGAAATTTCATGCTGTCTTTTATCCAAAGAATCCTGCAGCCATGAAAGAACAAAATGCAATTTGGAAAGACAGAGGGTTAAATGATCTTTCATTGTGATTACACCATTAAAAATCATGTAAAATTCCAGATTACTTAGGCACAAGTTCTATATTTTTTATTATAATCCTAGGAGGATGAGGCATTGATCCATTTAACTGCAGCCACTTATTTACTTAAGGGTTAACAATTCTGAATTCATTGGGACTCCATCCTACAGTTACAGTCATTTTACGATTTGCACTAAAACCTAATTCGTTGTTAAGTTCATAACAATAAGTGTATGAAAAGGGAACTTTGCTTTGCACTTGACCAGAAATCTCGTACCCCTAGGATCTTCTACAGATGGCTTTAAGGTCAGAATCTGAGGCATGTATGAAAGTATGACCTGTTTTTGCTTAAATGTCTATGATACTAATATTTCTACAGTAGGTATCATCATTTGGAGCTGGAGTCATTGGGAAGTCTACATTGTTATGTTTGAAGGCTTGAAAAGACTGGGCTGCCACTTCTCCATGTCATCAGGCAAGATACCAAACAGCAAAAGTGATTGATCTCTTTGGAGCCATCCTTTGCTGCTTTTCTTGGTCTTCCCTTGCTTTAAATCAGAGGCTAAAGGAATAAAAATCACAGAAGGAAAAGATTGTATTATCATGATCACATCCTTTTAGTACTTTGTAGTGGGTTGAAGTGAGTGGGATGCCAGTTGGTCTCAACCATCTGTTTTTTGTGTTTCTCCCATTACTTAGGAATTGCTTTCATCTATTTTTAAGTAATCTTATTTTCTTGCACAATTCAGTACACTTAATTCATGACAATTTGAGGTCTGGTTACCATAGAAAAGAAAATATATAAAAACCCCTTCGAAAGGTTAACAAACAAGAAAGCATTAACCCAATACCCTGACACACATGCTAATATAGGGTTCACAGTCTCCTCTTCCCTTGTGTCACCACCAGGAAAGGTGGAAAGGCTATCCCGTTCCAACAAATGTGAGCAACAGGAGTCTTGTTAATAGTGGCGGGAAGCTGTGGACCTCCATTCCTACAGCAGGGTAGGCAAGCTTTTTGAGCCGGGGGCTGTCCCTCAGACAACGGGGGAGGGGGGTGGGGTGAAGCCAAAAATGAAATAATTAATTATTTTTTAAAAATTAATTAAATAAAGACCGGGAGAAATGTAGGCAAAATTTTCAAATGGAGGCACTTTGTGATTTTTTTAAAAAATGTTATATAATGCATATTTCGGAGGCTTATAGACAATTGCCCCTTGCCCGCCTCCTCCTGATAGGCCAAAGGCACCAACCCTCATGGGAGAGGCCAAGGCTCCGGTAGCAATCGGCGGCAGGACGGGCGGGGCCGGTCCACACTTGCCGGGCCGCATCCGGCCCGCGGGCCGCAGGTTGCCTACCCTGTCTTACAGGTAGTTCTCCCATGGTTTCTCCAGATCAACCAATGAGGAGGGATTCTGAGAGCACCAAAAGAAATGCACTCCAGTCCTAGCAGGACTTCTTGCATCCAAGTGCCATCATGAAATGACATTTTATATGTCAATTTATAATATTATATCAATAATATTATAAATTTATATTATATATTATAATAATATTTCTTTCAAGAAAGAGAAGCTTCCACCTGGTCCAAAGCAACCTTTGCTTTCTTGATACGCTGAAGTATTTGTCACTCAGTGAGCCCAGATCTCTTCCCTGGTCTGTAGTCATGAGTCTCCTACAGTCACCAGTGCCTTTATACAGAACGAGGGAATCTTATGTACCATTGCTAACCATTGTACCACTTGTACTGGAAATCTTGCCAGCACTATTTCCCAGTAGAATGTGGATCTGAGGCAGACATAGGAGAAAATCCTGAAATTCTTGTGTGAAATAGCTGGATTTTCTGAAGTATCTGCCTATGACTTGTTCTACCCAGACATCTAGGGCTTTTTTCCAGAAGATCCATAATGTACATGAGTATCCAGACTGACTGGATCTTATTTACGCATCTGGAAACCTCTTGCCCTGTTTATGTGGACATTCCTTACTCTGTGCGCCTCCTACTCCCTTGTAATTGATTTTTCTCCTGTTTATGACCTTTGGTTTGTTACTGTTTGCTTTCACTTGCAAGTGAATTGCAAGCATATAAAGGAATTAGTGCTGGTACAGTATGTATACACCAGCTCTGAAATTTACGGCCTCTGTTCTCAATCACAGGTCCAAAAATTTGTAATGATTTTTATTTTAAATTGATCATATTTTTGTGCAGCTTTAATTATCTAATTGACCAAAATACAAGCAAACTGGCTTCTCCCCATCCCTAGTGGGAATTCTACAATTTGATCAATCCAGTCCTCTCTTCAGCTGCTGCCACACTGCAGAACTAATGCCGTATGACACCACTTTAACTGTCATATCTCTATCCTATGGAATCCTGGGTTTTGTGGTTTGTTGTGGTGCCAAAGCTATCATAGATAGAGAGCTTAAATATCTCACCAAGCCACAAATTGTGGAATTTTACAGCCACTGAGCCATGACTGTTAAATTGAATCAAACTGCATTAATTCTGCAGTGACGACCACGCCCATGTCTTATTTCATGTTAAAAGAAGGGAAATGCCAACACACAGCCTCATTGTTGGCAAGTTCAAAAATGCTGCTAATTGTGCTTCGAATCTAAGTGGATACAGCCATTCATTTCCTGTACACTTTTTCTGATGCTACATCAGCACATAGCTCCACATCCAATTGGAAGTGTCTTTTAAGCAGTTTTTCTGTTTGTTAATATCTGCTGCAATTCCTGAGCGTCCAGTAGACCTTCATCATCTGTTGAAATGTCTAAATGTTCAGCTCACTAGAAGAAAATAATAGCATGAAGAGAACTATGGCAAATATTTGTTGTCTTATCCATAGGTGACTCAGCTTTGAGCTGGAAAACATTTTGTGCTGCAGACGTCAATTGCCAACAACTGATCAATCTGTGCTGCAGCAAATGAGACTGAATTGTAGAGACCTAAAGAACTGCTTCAAATTATATTTCGATAAATATTACACACTGTCTGCAGTTGTTCCCATCTGTCCCTACAATAATGGAGGCAGTGCTTACTTTCCAATTGCCTCTTCCACCTTGTACCTTCCCCAAACTAACATGGCCTGAAGAAGTTTAGACTAAACACCAATGCTATGGGAAGCCCTGGGGATGCCCGAAAGAAGAGAAAACTTCCCGAAAGAGATTGGAATGGAATGGAAAGAACCTGAGAAGCTACAGGTGAAATGATACTTAATCTCCAAAATGATTCCTACTTTGAAGTTGAAGCTTCATGGCCGGCATCCATCGTTTTTTTTGTGGGGGTTTTGGGCTATTGGACATGTTCTAGAAGAGTTTCTTCCTGACGTTTCGTCAGCATCTGTATGGCATCTTCATTGCCAGCCACAGATGTGACGAAATGTCAGGAAAAGACGAGACAGAAACCTTCTAGAACATGCCACATAGCCTGAAAAACAACCAAAAAACTATGGATTCCTACGTGTTTCGTAGCAGAAAAAAACTGTTCCCATCAAATGAATATAATGCCTAATACTTAGGCACTGGCTATGAATCAGCATGTTAACTTAGCAATGACTTTATTTCCTAGGATGGAGAGGTTACCTAGGAGAGAGGAGTTACCTTTTGCCAGTCACTCTTCATCTAGCAGAGGAGTACAAAATCATCTGGAAAATTCTAGGTGGGCCGGCGTTTAATGTTTTCCTTCCCTTTGTTCTTCTGGTCTGCACTTTCAGGTTCTCCATTGAAATGCTCACTGTTGGCCTGAAGAAGGCTGATCTCGAAAGGGTCAAATTCCCCCTTCATTACCAATGGGAAACCTTAGAAATAAAGGTCTATTCTCGTTATGTTTCCAGCCATCATGGATATTTGTATGTTTCCTTTCTGTTATCAGTTCAAAGGTGTATTTAGAATGTAGCATGTATCTATAACTTTGCAACTTTCTAAGTATGCATGGAGAAGAAGGCTCCAAGTATGGATACCCACACACTCTCGAATGTGTCTTACTAAAATAAAAAGTTGAAGGTTTTTATGTTGTTGTTATAATTATGTTGCACTGGCCAGATGTTTAACTGTTATCTTCCTCAAATACATTGAATGAAGAAAAAGATAAAGGTTATAAAATTGAATATAAGCATTATAATCTGCATTAGCAGATTACATGTCCACCAGCTAATTTCTATGCTGTCTATAAATGTTCGATTAAAACATGTGTTTGTGTAAAACTGATGACCCAAATAATCATTTCTCAAGCCAACTTATTTCTACTCTACCTTTTTTTTGTAGAATTTGGATCCTTTTTTAAATTCTCCTTTATATATTTAACACTTTTGCTTGATGCAGAAGCCAGTGGAGCTTCAAAAGCTTGCATGATGTATTTTGGCTTTTTTTAGTTGGCCCAGTAAATATTCACTATTTTGTGGGATTTTTAAACTATTTTTCACTAGGTGGGAGTATGAGTCCAGGAATCTTTAAAACTTGGAATCTCAATGTGCAATCTGATTAGCCTATTGGATGCGTACTGTCCTCTCTAAAGTGGTTATCTAAAAATAAAACGGTATTGGCCTTGGAAAATATCAGGTTACACCAAACACAGAGCCAGAGAACAGCATCACTAGAACAGATTTGAACAACTGAACTCCCATGGTGAGAACAAGGTGATTCCAAAAAATACCTTATGAAAGAATAGGTATTTGTGGTTGCTTCGGCTGTAGAGGATATTACACATATCCTGTTCGACTGCTGTTATATGATAAGAGAAATCCCATTACTTCAAAAATTTGGTTACATGACCAACTGGGTCCCACCATCACATTGCCCCATTTCCTTTTTGGAGAGAATTTACACCTAGTGCATGTATTGCAAAATTTATTATAAAAGCTGCTTATTTAAGATATCAATTTATATACCACGGGGTTCTTGTGCCATGGAGAGGTTTATTAATACCCTTTTGATTTCCTCATCTGTTTTAGGTTGTTTGTCTTTCTTGTCTAATGTCTTTGCATCTCTTTTATTATATTTGCTTTTTTTAGCTAGTATTGGTTTCCGTTCTTAACTCTTTGTCTTAATTTATATGAACTCTTTGATGTGTCCAAGTTTTCTTTTTGTGTGTATTTGACATTCTGGATTTCTATTTTGTATTTTGCAATTTGTATGTGTTTTCTGTACGGTCAGCTCTGACTAATCAATAAACTTATTATGTTCCTAAGAGGGCAGAAGCATGCCAAAGCCACATTCTTTGGTGCAGCTTCTGGCCTCTTAAGATGTAGTGTATTTAAAACAGCCATACCCCAATCACCGAAGCAGCTTTATTTTGGGCCGGTCTGTACTGGCCCAGTGTGTGATCCATTTATCAATTAGATGGTGCTACAATTCCATGTTGAAAGAGAAATGAGAAATGAAGTGTGGGATTGAGCCTTGGTCTGAAAGTCCTTGTTCCTTTCTCAGGGTTTAAAAGGATCCTGGTATTTTTATTTGTTGGTAATGAGCAAAGACATTCCTTACAACTCAGCAAAAGCATTCAAAGACAGACAGAAGACAATGTTTGCGAGAAGAAAACAAATGTAGACTTTAGTTGTATCTATCAGACAGGAGAAATTGTCTTTCTCTTTTGGTATTCATTATTTCTGCAGTGCAGATGCAGCCATAGCGATGCCTTGAGCATCTAACAAACTGTCTGTAGATTATCATACTCAGGATGGGGAGAAGTCAGTTTGCTTTGAACTTTAATCAGATTAGATCACTGTGGAATTCACAGAGTAAAACATTTAACATGAAGAATATGTACAATTTTGTTTGAAATATTAAACTTATGTGAAAGTGTAGAGGAATGTTGTGAAGAAATGGTTGCTTAAATTGGTGGTTGCTGATTTGTTGGAAATTTGTACGTATTTAAATTGTATATTGTATATTTGTATGTTGTATGATGGTTATGGTTGTTAGTATGAGTTTTAAGCATCAATAAAATTTATTTTAAAAAAACCTATGTGAAAGGTAGGGAAATTGACATATCCAGTCTCTACAATGGACACTCACCCCTGCAGATTGCTTAGCACTGGCATAACTGAGTATAACCCCCTTTTAAAATTGTACCACATTCATGTTGCTAAATATTCTCCCCTCACAAAAAGAAAAAAAAAGTGGTGGGAAGACAGAATATGAAAATCTATGTGACTGGAATCCCTGAATTTCTTAAAGATGGACATGCATTTATTTCCTTTTCCACCTTTCTTTCTTTCTTTTGTTTCTTTCCTTTTAATTTTTTTTTTTCAAATTAGAAGATTTTGCTATCAGTTGAGAAATGTCCAAAGACTCAAGATTTTATCACATGAACTTCATTCTCACTGCAGCCATGGAAATTAATGAAAATGCAAACATCCCAGTTTAGTGTGCAGCCATTATTGCACATATTTCCAATCATGTGATTTTTTTAAAAACACAATCATGGAGCAGTGGTAATGTGATACAAGTTTTAATTAGGAAGAAAAACCCCAAACCTGACTCAGGTTGCTTGGGATTCGCAAAGATGAAGGGGATGGGGAGAGGAGGGACTGTGACGCCATGTGACGGCCAACCTTGCAACTGGCACAACAGTGATGTTTTCCACTTGAAGAGTCCTGTGGCTGCCATGTGATCGGGAGCTACAGATAAGTTTACCCTGTGAATGCAAACACACAGTAACAAGTCAGGGCTGATGCCATGTGATATGTATCGGCAAAGGCACTATTTTATGAAGTGAAAGTTTAAAGCATGCTTGTAACTTGCAAGCTACAAATCTCACCAGCATGATTTGTAGGCATCCTACAAATATTCCATAAAGTCCTTCTGCGCATTTGCTAGAGGACAGAGGCTTCATGAATTTCAGAGCTGGTGTTATATGCAGCCCCAATTCTCTTTATATATTTAGAGCCCATTTGACTGTGAAAAGGAAAAAAAAAAGAACAAACGAAGATGTCAGGAAGAATCTTGGGAGTGAGTGACTGTCTTAAAAACTGGATCTGCCAATTTCACTTTCTTTCTCATAAGTTTAATAATTTCAATATAAGCTGGACAAGATGGAGGTTTCTGAATTCATTAATAACACCTTCATCTAGTTTGGATTCCACATCCACATTGTGGACCTTCTAGAAAGAAGCCTTAGATTTCTGTGCAGAACAGCTGTGGGCAGTCACTACAGAGAATTCATCTACATCACAACCAAAATTTCAGGTTGTTCTCTTATTTTGGCCTCAGTTCCATCTTCTACTTGGAAATAGTGCTTGGCATTTCCCCAGGATGTCTGGTACAAGTGTTGCATCAATGGTACAGAAGATTCCCCATCCTGTCATCTTCTTCTGTACTGATGGTGACTGTAGGAGACTCAGGCAATATCATTGGGATGTAATGCAGGGCCTTCTCTGATTTTTGTTCCTGTTTGTCTCTTGATTTTAAAGAGAAGAAGACCAAGAGATGCAGCGAAACATGGCTACCAAGAGACACGTCAAGTAGTGGTTGCTTTGAGTTTCTGCATGGATAGCAGTGGAAGTGCAGCAGCCCAGTCTTTTGAAGCCTTCAAAAGGAATCATGTAGCTTACCCAAAGACTCCAGCTCCAAATCTTACTGCCTACTGTAAAAATATGATCAACAGATCTATCCCACATAAGTTTGTTTTCATACAAGCCTCAGATGCTGATCTTGAAGCCATCTGCAGATCAAAGAATGGGAAGCTCCTTTCCCCTTTCAACTACAATTTGCATTAAACATGAGGTACTGATTTTGGGTTTACAGGGTATGAGGAAAATTGATGTTACCTGTAGGGATGGATTCCCAATGAACTTAAGACAATTCATCCTTACAGGAAATAAAAGGGTCTACCTAAATAGATCAATGCCTTCACCTCCCAGGTTTTGAATAAAAAATGTAGACATAAACTCTCATATTTTCCTAAGTTCTATAGTGGTGTTAATTTAGTTGAAAGATAATTTTTTAGCCAATGTCTACCTAAACTGTATCTTACCTCTAGCTAGATGGAGGATTCTTTGGCTAAGAGATCCAGCAAATAATGCCTTCAAGGAGACCCTTCCACTTGGGGTTTCTTTGGGCCTTTGCATTTATGCTGGCAGAGGAAATAGCAGCCCAGTTTTTCAATTTTTTCAAATCCAAATATTATGAATCGTAGATGTCATTCCCACTTATACATCAACACATACATATATGCTTTAGATATTGAGTTTAAAGCCATTTGCTGTTCAAGTTATGAAACAAAAGAAAATGGTCAATGTATGGAGTTTACCAGACAAGGGAAATTGGAAGTATAATTCAATGGCAATCTGAACGCAATCATGGGGTTTCATGTTATTGCATGATAAACTACCACGTGCAAATTCAGGCAATGGGAAGTCAGTCCAAACGCAATCATGGGGTTTCACCTCATTGCGTGATAAAGTACCATACGCAAATTTGGGCAATGGCATGCTATTTTAGGGCAATGGGAAGCCAGTTTGAACACAATTCGCATTCACGTAAATTTGAACTAGCGAATTCACGTGAATGTGTTTTGACCCCACTTTCTTTTCATTCAAAATTAAGAGAAATTCCTCAGGTGTGATAAAGTCCTAAGCTTCTTTCCCTTGTCATATACTGTTTGTTTAAGCTTTATTGGAGATATGTTAGCTGTGAGTGGCAATCTGCCAATTACTGTTTACTGTAAGGATGGATTCTCAATTGAACTTAGAAGGCTTAACCTTTAGTGAATAAAAGACTGCATCTAAATGCATCAATGACTTCATTTCTGAGACTGTTTATCAAAAATTAACAAATTAAAATTTTTAAAAAATGAGAACCTGAACTGCTCGCCTACTCATTGCCTCTCCCTATGACCACTCCTGGATATATTTTTCCGGGCTCCTAATTTTAGCTGCATTTTCTATGCAGCTGGGTGTAATGTGTGATACTGCTATAGTATGATTTTTTATTTGTATTTTAGCAGAAGGCGGGAAGGCTAGGGGATTGGGATCATGTTACTACTGTTTTAAAATGTTATATTGGACTGTTGTTACCCGCCTAGACCCTCAAAAGGGAAAGCAGGATATAAATAATAATAATAATAATAATAATAATAAAAATGTATTCCAAATAATCAAAAATTAGATTCTAAATAATCTGATGTTTTGCTTAATTCTATAATGATGTAACCTCAGCATATATATATATATATATATATATATATATATATATATATATATATCCTCTGTCTGCCCAAACTACATCTTGGCCTTTGTTGGCAGGAGGATTTTTTGCTTTTTTCATCACTATACTAAGGGAGTAACTTATTAATATTCAGTTCCTTCCTGAAGTTACCTTCTGATGGCCAGTCGGAAAGGAAAGCATGGGTAGCTGAAGTTGTGCACTTTTGGGAAACTATGTGCTATGATAAACCGACATCTTTCAAAATCAATACAATGAAGTCCAACAAGTTTGAATCTTCCTTAGTCCAGGAAGGTTACAAATATGCAAATGTTAGTGCCTCAAGCATTGTGACATTGCCAGGCAGGTGCATGGTTTGGACATTTCTATTATAGGAAGTGAGGGAAAGGTTGGACTTGGTACAGGTGTATATGGTGATATAGATCTCTTCACTTTTTTCATTGTTGCATACAGGGACAAATAATTTTAGAAGCCTTCTTCCCTATGGAAAATTTTACAAATATTTGATGGTTTTTTGAATGTTGGGACTTTTTGTGAAAGTTTCCTCTATCAGAAATGTTGGCAAAGATCCTGCACCAAACAAATAGCCCACCCTAAAAGCCAACCAGCTTTTGCCATGATTGCAAATGAGAATACAAAGTCCTTATGATGTCCTAACTCTAACCAAAGATATCATAACTGACTGATGCCTAGCGCTGGTTATTGTGTTCAATGAAAATGTGTGGAAATGCCGGTTGCTTTCTCTGTCTGCACAATAACTTCTTTCTGTGGAAAGCTGCAGTCCCCCCCAAGAGACTAATGCTCCATTAAATTATTGTGGAAAAAGACCCAAAATGCTGCTTCTCCAACAACTTATGGCATTTGACCATTTGGATGTCTTGATGTGTTGAGACCCTTTCTTATCACAGACAATACAAATTGTGAGTGGCTTTTACGTCCTTTGAGATGTGACTTAGCCTCAGTGATGCCACAGTGTACTCATTATAAACCCATCATAGCTGTATGCACAGCTCCTTGGTAAGTTTTATTCACCTTGATCACAAGAAGAGAATCTAGTTTCTTCCTTTGAAACAACAAGAACATGGAAAGGCTGGTGACAGGAATGGGATGGAGAGATTGAAGCCAACAGGATTCTCCACATCCTGTTCCTCACTGTGTGATGTTTGAAGGACTGGAGAGCAGGGTCAAGCAAAGAATTTTTTCTGCCTAAGCAAAGGACAAGATGGCAATCAGAGCAAGATGGGCAAAGATTTACGTTTTGATTTCTTCCATATCCAAATTTTGCAGATTTTCATACATTTCTGTACTAGCCCCCTCCATTCTATGTATGAAATTCAACTAGAATGAGAGTTGAAACTTA
>NC_056527.1:110831842-110839139 GCF_019175285.1 Sceloporus undulatus
TTAACCCTTAAGTAAATAAGTGGCTGCAGTTAAATGGATCAATGCCTTCATCTCCTAGGATTATAATAAAAATATAGACATTGGCCCATTACAAATGGGCATAAAAGTACGGACTGGGTCTGTACTAGGTTTAGAAAGGGGAGTCACTTCTTGACGCCCCTAAACCTAGTACGGACCCAGTCTGTACAAAATGGTGGTGCCCGTTCCACACGGGGGCCACCATTATGATGTCACCACCGCGCTGCCTCCAAACGAGGTGGCACGGTTGTGACGTCGTCGTGCTGTGCGAGGGCGCCTAGAGTGCCCTTTCCACAGTGTGAGTAGGAGGTCCGAAATGGAGCTCCTTCTGGGATTTGCGTCGCTGGGCGCAGCCTTTACATGGCTGCGCCAGTGACGCAAAGCAGAAAGGGGCCAAGTGGCACCTTTCTCCTCCTCCCTGCCACCATCGGGTGTCCTTGGGGCTTGAAGCCCCGAGGACACCCCTTTCCAGGCCGCGGGGAAGCGGCCTTTTGCAGCTTCCCCACGGCCTGGAAAGTGGCGGATCGGGGCCTCAGAGGCTGCCGTTGTGGCAGCTGAGGCCCCGATCTGGTGGGAAAAGGGCCGGTTGCAGGCCACCCCAAACGGGCGGTCTGTAACACACCATTGATCCTACATAATTTGGAATTTTACATGATTTTATAATGGTGTAACCACAAATAAAAGATCATTTTTAAGCCACTGTCTTTCCAAACTGCATCTTTCAGTAAGAGAGGGACATGATTCTCAGACTCACCTTGTCCTAAGCTTGATGTTTAGGGCTGCAGAATGAATTAGTTAATGAATCTATTCATTTTGTAGAGAATTCCTCCCAAAAGGAAAGAGACATGGTTGATTTCATAGCATTGCCTTGGGAGAGGTTATCTGTACCCACACTGTTCACTATTTGATAGCTACAGGTAGAAAAATCTATGGGAACTTTCTTTCCATGGCTTAGGTGGGATACAGACTGGCACTTTTCACTGGCCTGTGGAGAAAATCATGGCATAGCATCTGCACTCTTGACGCTGTGATCCCACCCCCATGGCACCATTTTGGCGTGTGGTCATTACCCGGTGCATGCCATAAGGATGCCACTGTGGCGCAGTGCCCTAACGGCACAGTACAGAAGGGGCATCATCATGGCACACCAGGACACCTATGACACCCCTTCCAGAATGCTGAAAAAAAGCTGCTTTTTGTGGCTTCTTTTTGTGTCCTCCGGAGGCTGTGGCATGCAGTTGCTGCAACCCCAATCCGGGGTGAAAACTGTACGCCACCTGTCCCTGTGTCCATTTAGCAAAACAGACCTCAACTTGTCATGAAATTAAGTGTACTGAATTGTGCAAGAAAACATAAAGATTAATTAAAAATAGATGAAAGAAATTCCTAAGTAATGGGAGAAAAACAAAAAACAGATGGTTGAGACCAACTGGCATCCCACTCACTTCAACCCCATTATAAGTACTAAAAGGGATGGTGATCATGATAATACAATCCTTTTCCTTCTGTGATTTTTATTCCTTTAGCCTCTTGATTTTATAGCAAGGAAGACCAAGAGAAACAGCAAAGGATGGCTCCAAAGAGACTCATTCACTTGTGGCTGTTTTGTATCTTTGCTTGGATGACAGTGGAGAAGGTGGCAGCCCAGTCTTTTCAAGCCTTCAAACATAACAATGTAGACTTCCCAATGACTCCAGCTCCAAATGATGATACCTACTGTAGAAATATTATGTATAATAGACATATGAACTACAAACATGACAATACTTTCGTACATGCCTCAGATTCTGATCTTAAAGCCATCTGTAAATCATCCCATGGGGTGCAGCTTTCTGGCGAAATTGCAAGCAGAGTACCGTTTTCATTCACTTATTGTTTTGAAATGAATGATGAATTTTATGGTATAAGGGATAATCTTAAAATATCTGTATATTGTAGAGATGGAGTCCCAATTGAATTTGGAGTTGCTAACGCTTAAGGAAATAAAAGGTTGCAGTTAAATGGATCAATGCCTTCATCTCCTAGCATTATAATAAAAATATAGACATTGATCCTACGTAAACTGGAAATTTACACGATTTTATAATGGTGTAACCACAAATGAAATATTCTTTTTAAGTATCTGTCTTTCCAAACTGCTACATGTTCTTCATTGGTTGCAGGATTAAAAGAAGCATGACATTTCAAGGGACCCTTTCACTGGGGCTGCTTTGGGCCTTTACTCATCTGCAAACATTTATCTACATGCTTCAGATTCTGAGCTGAAAACCATCTGCAGACCCTCTTCTGGGCAACCAGTTTCTGGGCAATGGCAAAGAACCTCTCCCTTTTCATCCATATATATATATAATGAATAAAATCATATTATCCGAAGATCACTGTTAACAATATGGAATAAGATAAAAATCAAATTTGATACACAATTTCCAATTTGGATTTCACCACAAGAAGCCTGGAAAATTAATCTGGCCACAGATTCAAAAGAATTTCTAACATATAAAGAGCTAATCAATTGAAGCTGGGAACCAAGCAAAAGAAAGTCCTCATTTGAATGTTGTTTAATTAGCTAGCCACATGTATTCTTCCAAGCACAGATAAATATATAAACTTTGCAAATGCATTTTCAATTGAGCAGTGTTTCATTCCATTGTTGTGGAGTTCTTGTTTTTCTCTCTATTTTTCTGTGTTTTGTTTTGTTCATTATCTGTGTATGAGATAGCAGGCATGGCACTACTTGAGGTTTTCTGCTCCTGTTAACCCTATCCCAGAATGGTGAACCTTTTTGAGGCCGGGTGCCCAAACTACAAACCCAAAAACCCACTTATTCATTGCCAAGTGCCATGTCCCTCTGGTTTCTAGTAACAAACTCTGGCAAATTCTGTGCTGGGGCAACGCACATGTGCCCACATAGAGGGCTCTGAGTGCCACCTCTGCATGCGTGCCATAGGTTCGCCATCACTGCCTATTCCCATCACACCCCACGTACAAAATAGGGTTTGTAGAATGGCATTGCAGATCCTATTTTGAAGTGAGCGGCATTATGGATGAACAACACATGGCAGTGGCTACTGCTTGTGACAACAGCAAAACTGGGTGTAAGGGGAAAAAAAACAAGTGTGTGTGTGTGGTGTGTGTGTGTGGGTGTGTGTGAGTGTGTGTGTGTGTAAGGAATAACAATGTCATCATCACTACAGTGGTACCTCGGGATACGAAATACCCAGGTTACGAAATTTTCGGGATACGAAAAAATCCCATTGGAAAATTGTTCCGGGTTACGAATGTTTTTTCGGTTACGAAAAAAAATCGGCGCTTTTTTACACGGAACCGCGGCTTTTTCCCCATTACGCCTATGGCAATTCGGCTTACGAAGGCTTTTTCGGGTTACGAAAGCGGCCGCGGAACGAATTAATTTCGTAACCCGAGGCACCACTGTACTTCTGATCATAAGAGCCCCACTCCCATTTTCTTTCCTTTCTCCAGAAATAAAGATCTCCTCCTTCCTTCTGGCCTTTTTCTCATTTGAAAAGCTCATTATGGAGATTCAGATAAGTATGCTTATTTATGAAGCAGAGAAACAATCAACTTAAGGCTGGAAAGGGGGGGGAGGCAGCTGGGAGGCCAGGATACTTCCAGCTTCCCCTGGAGTATCCTTGCCAGTGCAGCAAGACCTTGTCTAGTCAGTGGTCCTCAAACTTTTTTGGGCCACTACCCCCTTTCCCTCTGGGCAACAATCTAGCACACACCCCGGGCTTTTTTTTATATTAGGTCTACTGTTTTACTGCAATTCAAAACAGCCATTCTCAGTCGCTGCTCCCTTTTCACCCAATCACCTCTAGAGCAGCAACTGAGCAGCTGGCTGAGCAGTGACTAGAAGCTTCTTCCTTATGCCTATCTTGCATCAAAGGCCGGAAAAGGCGAGAGTCTTTTGGTCACTGTTTGCCTGGCTGCCCAATTGCTGTTCCCTTTGCGTCCTGTCATCCTGGAAGCAGCAACTGATCAGCTGGCAGCAGCAACTGAGAGCCTCTCCCCCATGCCAGCCTTGCAGCAAAGGCTGATGTGGACAAGGGCCTCATGGTGGCTGCTCAGTCAGCTGCTCAGTTGCTGCTTCCAGGATACTAGGTGCAAGGAAGCTTCTCCCCAGAGAGGAAGGACTGGACAATCCTTTATCGGGGTAGAAAAAGTACAGCTAGTGCATATGTAGGAGGTTTACAAAGGCCGCATGAACTGGATTGCAGACTGGTGTCAACTGGGAAAGGGAAAGATTTTAAGACAGGAGCCACTCCAAGACAAATGACTCTTTCCACAATCAAGCACAGATACTCCTTCCCCAGATGATGATGGTGTGATGATGATGTTTGTACCCCATTCTTCTAAAATGCTCTCAGAGCAGAAGACATGTCTTCCTCACACAGCTTCAAGGGGCCATTCTCCCACAGAAAAATGGTTTCTTCTGCTACTTCTTCTTTTGTTCTGTCTGATGAAAGAATGCAGGACCAGCAGCGCCATCTCCAACCTGCTAGCCAAGTCCCACAAAGCTCCAAAGCTTAAGCAGTTCCAAATTTGAAAGCCCTTTTTTGCCACCACTTTCTCCCACCACCATGTGCTTTAACTCTTTGCTCCAGCCTGTCCCAAAATGGTGCCACTCTGAGCCACGAGACAAAGCCCTGTGTGCAAGCCTTGCACAAACTTCACAATGCCACTACTAGTGACAGACACTAGTAAGGGAGTGAACTCACATGGGCAGGCAATTTTGACAATGTGTTCTTTGAGAATGAGGATAAAATATTGGCGTAAGCTGAAGCCTGGGATGAACATTGGTAACAATGAGTGTGTGAGTGGAATGTGAGATATAAATGGAACAAAACAAGAAAAACTGCAACACTAATAACGACTTTCCGCATTTTAAACACTTTCTCTTAACCCTGCTGCTGTTTATTTACATTTCCACATCCTCTAAAGTTTCACAGATGAAAAGAAGTAGACATCTGGCCAGGCAACATCAGCAAGTTTCAAGATGGGAAAAGTTACTTATGAAGAAGGGAGAATTCAGACTGTTAAAAAGATCAAAAAGTCCCTGGTTTTGTTCCTGTTCTCGTGTGTTTTGTTTTCAGATATTATACACTTTTGTGTATCTGCCAATATTTTCTGTCAGCTACTGGTACAATCAGATACTTTTTTTTAATGAGCTCTCCAGTCAGATTATTTTAACTCGTATAATTTAAGGAAAGAATGAGACAAAAATCTGGCACTTTTCAATCTGTCTGTATGTTCCCAAAGCTCAGGTAACGTGCAGCATTTTGCTTCTGCCTGAGTTTCCTGGGAGGGCAAGATTCTGCCTCTTCCTTTCTTCTTCCCCTCAGTAAATTTACAGACAGCAGTCTATTTTGCACTTTGAACTCAGTTTACATCAGCGGAGAAAGCTGAGGACAAAGGGGGAAAGTGGGAGAAGAGAGGGACCAACCAGCCCATTTGAAAAGCCAACAGAGGTTGACTGTGGCTACTCTTCCCAGTTCAGGACTGTTGGAGGCTATGGCCCAGAACAGTGACCAAATGTGTCCGTGTCGGTGTCAATTTTAGGGTTCGGGACCAAGACCAACCACACGGTCCCAAACCTAGCACACGCTTGGCGGTGTAGTAGTGTGTGCCCTCATCTCCACATGGGGGCTGCCAGCTTTATGTAATGGATGCATAGTGTCCACACGTTGTGGCGTGTTCGTTACATCACGAGTGCACCATTGGCGCACTCACCATGTAACCAGGGCACTGGGGGGGAAACCTGGAAAAACCGGGTCCTTTTAACTCTAGATGGATGTTGCGCTGTCTAGCGACTGCGGCATCCCTCCAGAGTTAAAATGGGCGCCTGCAGACACGTTTTTCAGACAGTCTGTACTGTGCTATGTCACCCCTGACTTCTGAGCATTTGCCTAACAAAACTATCACATGGGAGAAAATCAGGCCTTTGCCCAGAAAAGTCACGCCATCATGGAGAAGATTTTCAGACAAACTTGCAATCTGAGAGGACCTATCCCAGGAATAACTAGAACTACCATAGCAACAACCAGTTAGGACTTCCGCATGACTGGTTTGTTGCTGGAACATTCCTGGTGCTTCCTGGGAAGTCCTTTCAGATCACGACTTCGTCTAAAAATTCGCCACGATTGCACAACTTTGTGTATACTCTATTTCTTTATATTAATTTATCTAAATCCATGTATAGCTTAACATATTCTTATCTTTGATGTAGATACGTTTTCTTTAAAAAACGTATTTCTTTCTACTGTTCTTTCATATATTAAGCAAGCATTGAATTTAATAATATTGTTTATTATGCATATGTTAAACCATTATCATATCACCTTCGGTGGTATCTGCCCAACTAACATCAGTTTAAAATCAACCAAGCCAGCAATGATTTAGAAAAGACTAATTATAGTTTATACATTATATTATTTCCAATTATTTTTGTTCTATTAGTCTTTATTTCTATAGAACTTCATTAGTAAGTTCCAGTCTTTGTTCCAACCTTCTTTCCATGTTCCTTTTATTATGTTTCATTCATATACTTTTTTTGTAATCATTCATCTTGTGTTGGTATTCCTCTTTGTTTCAATTTTTGTGTATGTAATTCTTGTGGCCGTGTCAATATAAAATAAATTTTAAATGTGTTCTTTCATCTTTTTCCTCTATTATATTTAACAAAAAATTTTCTGGTTTAAATTTAATTTGGTTTGCAAAATTCTTTGTATAGAGTTATGTGTTATTTCCAATATTTAAATTGAGGTTGGGCAGTCCACCAAATATTATAATGTTCCTTCTTGGTTCTAATAAGTATATTCATTCTTGGTTACCACATTTCCAACAATTATTGTTACTATTTTCCCCATTTTTGCTAATCTGTTTGGTGACAAGTACCATCTGTGTAGCATTTTATAATAGTGTTCTTTCAAGTCCATTGACAATGTAAATTTTACATCTTGACCCCAGGCCCTTTCCCATTTATCAAGGGGTATCAGATGACCTAAATTTCTAGACCAACATATCATACTTTCTTTAATTGTTTCTTGTTCTAACTCTCTCCTTTAAAAGTATGTTATATAATTTAGAGATTGTTGATTTCCGTGATATAACAAAATCTAACTAATTCATTTTCCTCTTTTTCAAAACCTTCTGTTTGTAAATCCATCTTATATCTTTCCCTTATTGTCATATGGGAATCAATGGCAAATATGATACTTTATTTTTTAAAGTCTTCATTTGATTTATCCTCAGTGTTATCTTC